>NW_006779962.1:403353-418588 GCF_000442215.2 Lipotes vexillifer | reverse complement strand
AATGCCCTCCCTGGGAGTGGTGGGTGGGCTCAGAGCAGCTGAGGCCTGCTTTGTTCCCCATTCAGCGGCCCCGCCCTACCCCATCCCTGGGCGGCGTTATTTATGCTTCCAGTCAGTCAGTTTCTGCAGGGAATCCCTGAAGCGGTCACTTCCCCCTGAATGGGCCCACCAGATGGACCCCTGCCCAGCCTGCCCCACCCCAGAAGGCGGCGTGGCTTGTGACGGGCCCTGCTGTCCCCGGTCAGGCCAGGCGGCTGCCTGCTGGCACCCTCCCTGAGTGGGCCTGAGCCCAGGGACCCACCCTGGGATTAACACCCTCCACCAGGAGGCCCCCCTGCTGCTGCAGGGGAGAAAGACCATCCTCTGTGTGACCTGGAAAGGAAGTCCTACCCTCTGGGTGGGGACAGACCAAGAAGGTGCCTGCAGGGCAGTGTCAGCCCTTGAGCCTCTCCCTGCGTTTTGGAAAACTTGTCCACAGCCCGACTTTGTCCCCTGCCCAAGTGGCTAGTCGTCCTGGTAGGTTTCCGGGGGTGTTTGCATGAAAGCAGGCTTTTGCGCTTGCTGAATTCATGTCTCTTTGGGTGGCTGAAAGCCTGACCCCCTGTTGGTGGAACTGCCAGGTCGTAGAGACGTGTCCTGCCGTGGGGACTTAGCCTCTCAAGGGGTGAGTACAGCGCCCGTGTGCCCCAGGAGAGGAGCACGCACCGCTCGCTTCCACATCCTGTCTTCTCTCCTTGTCTCCCGTAGGGGAAGGGATTTGTACCCACTGGACACTTGGGCCTCACAGACCCCAGCCCAGAGGGACTAGAGGATGCTCGTGGTGCCTTAAGTCTGGGGCTGCTCCTTGTCTGGTCAGGCCCGAGCTGGGTGTGAGTCCCGGACACGCCGTTTCTAGCTGGGCCACCGCAGGCAGGTGACTGAGCCTCTCTGAATCTGGCCCTGCGACGCTATGTGAGGTTACCACCGCCCTCTCCTCGGGAGGCTGGGCCGTGAGCAGGGTGCCCTGTCCTGTGCTGTCCCCAGATTCCTGCTTTTGGCCAAGATGTGCTGGGACACGGGGCAGCCCCGTGCGGGTCTCGGCTTGAAATGGGTGGCAGCCCGGCCGCTGGCTGTGGTTGAGAGGACGCCGATGTGTGACTGCAGTCATCCAGGGGCCTCTGCAGACGGGTCCCGGCCTGTTAGGACGCAAAGCGCAAGACCTGCTCCCCTGTATGTCCAGCTGACCTGGTGCAGGTGTCGGCCTCAGGGACTCCGTGCCTCCCAGGGTCCGAGGGCCTGCCTTGGGAAGGGGAGCCCTCTGCATGGGGCAGCGGGAGACCAGGGTGCAGATCACAGGGGAGGCCTCTGCAGGCCGGAGTCCCAGGCCCACTTGGCCTTTCTACACAGCACCTGGGGGCCGTGGCCCGGCTGTTCTCTGGCTCAGTTTGCTGTCTGTCTCACGAGGTCATCGCCATGCTTGCTGAGGAGGTGGGTGGCTCGGAGGGTCAGCGAGTCCTCAAGGGTTGTGGAAGCCCTCAGGCAGGTGGGTGATGGGGGCCAAATGCTGCAGTGTACGGGCGGGGTGAGCCCATTGGCCCTTGGGGCTACCCCTGAGCAGACATGGGTTCTGAGAAGTCCTTCCTTTGGTCAGGGTTCTCTCTCCATCATTCATAAGGGCCTCTTCAGCTGCACGTGGGGTGACTAGAAATTCATGACAGCGCCCTGCTGACCATGGCAGACACGTCCTCGTGCACTCATGCAGGCAGTGGGCCCTCTAGGTGTGCCCAGCGTGCATGTTTAATTTCCACGGGGACCCAGTGAGACGGGGACTAATTATTTATGCCCATGAGCTTTCTTTTAGTAGACGGGGAAACTGAGGCAGGGAGAGGTGAGCAGCTGCCCGAGTCAGGGCCAGGGTGGCAGAGCCCGGACAGGCTGGCTCCAGTTTTCCTTTGTGGGAAGCATTTCTTGAGAGCCTGCTGGGTACCAGGCTGATGTTTTAGGTTGGGTGCCTGCACCACACGGGTTCCTCAGCCCTGCCCGGGGCCCCCAGACCCACTGTAACCCCACCCCTTGATTCCAGGCCCCAGGGACTCCATGCAGAATGAGCCCCTGCCGATGTCATCCTTACCCTGTGATGGTGAGGGAGGTGACGGCACCCCTAGGGGCACGGGGCGGGCAGCCCCTGGTGACGGCTCCTGGACAAAAGGACATTGAGGTGGACCCTGAAGGCTGATGGGAGGATCGGTTCCCATTTGGGGTGCCCTTCGAGGGTCCCCGAGGCCCATCGAGCAGGATCAGGCTCCCATCCCATGTGAGGTGCTAGGGCCTGGGACCCTTTGATTGGAAGGAATGTCAGAGAGTGAGGCGGGGGCCTCCAGAGGTGCCTCTACCTGAGCTCAGGTGCCCACCTGGGTGCAGACGGCTCCTGGAGTGGGAGGGCCTGTGAATTGCTCCACCTGCCGTTGGGGCCACAAGATTAGACCTTGTGCCAGCACCCCCCGCCGCCGAGGCCTTGGGGAGACGCAGCCCTTGCCCTTGGGGGGCAGAGTCCTTGGGGAGCAGTGTCCCAGGGGGGCGGTGTCCTATGTGGGCAGTGTCCTAGGGGGACAATTCCCTTGGGGGGCAGTGTCCTAGGGGGGCAGAGCCCTCGGGGGCCAGAGCCCTAAGGGGGCAGCGTCTGAGGGGGGCAGTGCCCTAGGGAGCTGTGCACGGTGGATTCCTCGCATCAGAGACTCCTGGGCTGGTTGTTCAGGAAGGAGTTGTAGGACAGGGTGCCCTTCCCGTTGGGGCCTCTTCACCCTCTGGACTTAGGCTGGTAGCGAGGGGTCCTTGTGGCCGTGTCCATGCAGTGAGCTTCCAGTCT
The DNA here is from genome assembly GCF_000442215.2 of Lipotes vexillifer. Taxonomy (NCBI): domain Eukaryota; kingdom Metazoa; phylum Chordata; class Mammalia; order Artiodactyla; family Lipotidae; genus Lipotes; species Lipotes vexillifer. The sequence continues at coordinate 415,743 of NW_006779962.1, read as the reverse complement.
GGCTGCTGCGGGCATTGTGATGGGTTTTGAAGGGCTGGTAATTAATTGTAGGGGATCCCGCGCCAGGTCTGACGTGGAGATGAGCCTGCGTGTCAGGCAGGAGTTACATTGCCGTCATTCCCAGCGCCGAGGGCTCCTGGTGTACACAGCACTCGTCTCGAGGCCCGCTGGGTGCCCGGGCCTGGACTGGTGTTGGGGGGCACCATACGTCGTGCAGAGCGGGTGCTGCTTCCAGTCTGTGAGTCGGGCTCCGCTGCAGGCCCGAGCCTCTGCCTGGGCCTGCGTGCAGCGCCTGTGCTCTTCTTTCTTCCCTCGATGGTGGGGAGCGATTATGTGGATCCTAGTGGAGGCCTTGGGTCGAATCCTTCTGCCCGGCTCCCGTCGGGCTCACCCGCAGGCTGTGTCGTGGCCTGGTCTGTGGGCTGAAGTGTGTGGGGAGCTCGTGGTGGGGGCCTGGGAGTGAGGAGGCCGGGCACGTCCGGGGAGGTGCCCAGTGATGGCTGCACACGCAGGCCGGGAGCGCAGGCGGTCAGGGTGATGGAGAACAGAATGGTTCTCCATGTGAAAGTTGACCCGGCGGCCTGGGGACAGTCTTGCTGGCTCTCAGCCTGGAGTGTGGAGGGTCCTGCCTGGGACTGTAGTTGGCCGTGCCCTGAGGCTGCCCCCCGCCCGCCTGTGAGGTCCTTGAAGGGTCCCTGGGACGGGGAGACTCCACGCTCCCAGCAGGGCAGGCAGACCCAGAAGGTGAGCAGAGGTGGTGCGATGGGGACCGTGAGAACTGGCCAGGACGAAACACGTAAGACGGCCCGCCTGGGTTTGGCACGAAATGACTGGGGTCTTCCTGTGCTGGCTCTGTGTGGTGGGCGCTGGATATGCCCCCAGCCTGCCCTCTCTGAGGCCTTCGCGGCTTCCTAAGGCCTCCTGGGGCAGCTGGCTCTGCTCTGGGCGGCGCTGGACCTCCCCGCCCACCCTGGGCGGACCAGCCTCTGTGCGAGCTCATCTGAGATTTGTAACCGAGGTTCTGTCCTGTTGTCCAGCACAGTCTTCTCAGAGGTGGGTCCCCAGAAAAGCGAGAGCTGTGGTCTGAGCTTTAAACACCTGAGCTGGGTTGTCATGGACGGGTGCCCACGGTGGGAGCTGGACGAGGAGCCATGGCTCCCTCTGGCCCAGAGAGAAGTGGGGGAGCGCTTGGGGACCGGCCCCAGGGGCAGTGCGGAGCATGGGCTTGCTTCCACCTCGGGTGTCCTGAGCATCCCGGGGTGACGGGCTACGGAAGGCCCTTCATGTCAGAGCTGTTGGATGGCTCTGGAGGGACGGGGTGTGTGGGCCACAGGGATGTCACCCGTCACCTTGGGGCCACGCCTTGGCAGGAGGGCTGCCCCGGGGTCACGTCTCTCTGGTCCCCCCGAGGGTGTGCGGGCTGGTGAACAGCGTGAAGGGGATCGTCCGCACTCTGCTGTGTGACTGCGTGAGGCCCTCGTGAGCGCGGTGGGCTTTTGCAGGAATAAGCTCCGCCGCTCTGCTGCAGGCAAGTTGGTGTCCTCAGATCCAGTCCTGTTTCGGAATTAAAGAGCCCTGAGAAAGCCATGTCACGGGGCCGCGGCTGCCATCGATGTGACAGGGACCCCTGAGCACACAGACCTTGAAATCGCCGGAGAAGCCAGGGCGGGAGGTGGGGGTCTCCAGGGCAGCCGGCCGTGGGCCTAGCTGGTGGCCGCTGGACCTCACGCGTCCCGCATGGCCCGTGCGCTCGGGGATTCGGAAGAATCGCAGGATGCTCTGGAGCAAAGGAAGCCAGTGCTTCGGAAAAGATTCACAGGCGTTTATGAATATGGTTCTGCCTTCCCAGCCTCTGGAGAGAGGCTTCTGCAGGGGCCGGAGTCATCCCCACCCGGCCTGTCTGCGTGGGTGTCACAGGCAGAGCCAGTGGACGCAGCGTGGATGGGGCCATTCTGGAAGGAGTGGAGTCTCTGCATTTACAGGGACGAGGATGAGCTGGGGACAGACCTGAGCCCCTCCTGTGTGGCCTCCTTCGTGCTCCTTCTGGCTGGGTTGGGGTTGGGGGTGCGTGTGGATCTGAGGCCAGGGCCGAGGTGTCTCTGGGTGACCCCTGCCCATCTCTGGCCGTTTCCTTCCTCTATATTCCATGTTCTCACCAAGTGTCAATCTCATCAGAAGGCCTTGAGCTGTGTTTTTTTGTTTTTGTTTTTGTTTTTGTTTTTGTTTTTGCGGTACGCGGGCCTCTCACTGTTGTGGCCTCTCCCGTTGCGGAGCACAGACTCCGGACGCGCAGGCTCAGCGGCCATGGCTCATGGGCCCATCTGCTGCACAGCATGTGGGACCTTCCCGGACCGCGGCACGAACCCGTGTCCCCTGCATCGGCAGGCGGACTCTCAACCACTGCACCACCAGGGAAGCCCGAGCTGTGTGTTTTTGAATGAATGAAGCTGATTAAATGTCTTTGAAATCTCTAGATTTAAAGCTAGAGGGAGGGCTTCCCTGGTGGCGCAGTGCTTGAGAGTCCGCCTGCCGATGCAGGAGACGCGGGTTCGTGCCCCGTTTCGGGAAGATCCCACATGCCGCGGAGCGGCTGGGCCCGTGAGCCATGGCCACTGAGCCTGCGCGTCCGGAGCCTGTGCTCCGCAAATGGGAGAGGCCACAACAGTGAGAGGCCCGCATAACGCAAGAAAAAAAAAAAAAAAAAAAAAAAAAAAGCTAGAGGGTTTTTCTTTTTCCCTAAACATAACTTCCCAAAGTATCCTGCACATACAGAAAAAGTGTCTGTCGTAAGCGGACAGCTCAATGAATTTTCACAGAGTAAAGCCACCAGGTAACCAGGATTGAGAGACAGGATGTCTACTGGGCGCCTGGGGAGTTCCCACCACACCCCGTGGGGTGGGAGTGGCTGCCCTAATCAGTCCGCAGAGTATGCCGGGACCCAGCGAGGGCAGTGGGCTGACTCCAGTGAGGGCCCAGGAACAGAAGGGAGTACTCCTTGGATGAGTGACCTTTGAGGGCACTTTGGAGGAGGCTAAGGTCGGGCAGGAGACTGGTGAGGGCGCTCCCGGCCGAGGGAGCAGCTCAGGCGCGGTGGGCTGTTAAGTCACGGCACAAGGAGGTGGCACAGAATCGATGCGTTTGCTCACCGTGTGCCTCTGGGGCCTCACCCCAGTGGCCTGTCAAGCGTGTGCGTGGCTGTGTGCGTGTGCTGGTTTTATTCTGTTTTGTTGGTGCTGCTGTCCTGACTGCTCACCATTCATTTCGAGTGCCCGCTCCTCGGCCGTGAGAGCCGCTGGAATCCATGAAAGCAAAGTCATCAATCGGCCGCGAGCCTCAGGTGAGGGTTTTGCGGTGCCCTTGACCTCCAGAGTGGCCCCGGATCTGGGAAGTCTTCTGGTCCGATCGCCTGTGCAATGCCAGCACCAGCTTCTTGTATGCCTCTCGTGACGGAGTGCCCCTGGTGGCAGCCCACCTCCCTGCGGGCTGCTCCCACGACACCCAGGCCTGCCTCCCTGGCACCCGCCTGCCGTGGTGGGGACCGCGTGGGGTGAGCACAGCGGGTTGTTTCAATATGTTCCTGTTCGTCTTCAGGTTCCTGAGCTGCCCCAGCAGGTCACCAGCTGGCTCTGCTATCCGCCCCCCGCCCCCCACTTCTTGCTGGGTTGCCCTCGGGGCCATGTTGCCAGCCCCCGTCTGGACTTCTTGCAGAGTGTCACTGTCATTTACGAGGACCCTCTCTGAATCATTGGGGGGAGGAACAAAGCACTGGGTCCACCTGCTTGAGGAGTGGTGAGTGGGGCATGAAGCCTCGTGCAGCCTTGGGGACGTCCCTCCCTGGGACTCAGGAGGGAAGGAACAGAGAGGGGGAGGGGGCGGGGGCCCAGGGATGGAGCGTGGGAGTTTGTTCCTGCGGGCCAGGTGGGGGAGCCGAGCCCCGGCCGTGGGCCCTTCCTCTGCTGCCGTCCCCAGGCAGCGGCTCTTTCTCCTCCGTTTCGGGCCGGCCTCTCCCTTGTGGTCACGGAGAATCTGTTCTGGGAAAAGTGCATCTTTGAAGCCTGCCCTCAAGGAGGAAGAAAATCCATGAGGTGGCTGGCGCGCGAAGGCCCCTGACGGGCCAGGATTAAGCAGGAATCGCGATGAAACTTTTTTGCGGGGAGCGATCCGGAGCTTTGTCTGTGGCTGTTTTCCATCTGTCTCCTTCCTCACAACGTGCAGGGGAGGACAAAATCACTTTAGACTTCTTTCCTGCCGAGGGTTTCCTTTGCACAGATGGGGCTCGCAGTTGCCGGGCAGCAGGGATTCTCGGGCTGATACTGCTTTGGAAAGGAGAGAGGTTCTTCACTGTCCGTGTGAGCCGGCCACCCTCTGCAGTGTCAGGTGGCAGGGGAGGCCACTTCCTGAGGCCGTCCTGTGGACAGGGTGCCCCAATTTATGGAGAGCCTACTGCACGTATGCCGGCACTATGACACATGCTAGCAGGTCCCCCAGCGCGTCCAGTTCACCCCTCGGGTCTGAGGTTGAGTGGCAGGCACCTCATCCAGGAAGCCCTCCCTGATGCCCCCGCCCCGCATTTGGTTAGGTCCCCTGCTGTGCTCCCGTCCTCGTACCACTGAGCACACACTGGGTCCTGTGAGCTGCTGAAGTCACTTGTGGCCTCTCGTCCCCGGCACAGTGCTTGGCATGTCGTGCTGCTCGCTGAACACGTAGGTGAGGAGAGAACCCCCAGCCTCGTTATCGTCCCCACGCTACAGATGAGGGCCCGAGACCCCCGAGACCTCAGGGCATGGCCGAGATGGCGGGGACAGCCTGCCGCTGGATATCAAGCCGGGTTTAGCGACCCCCTGTGGAAGGCCCCTGAGGTGGGGGCGGGCAGGTGCCTGGCCAAGGCAGTGGGGAGACCCCTCAGCAGGGTCCCCCATCCTTGCTCCCTCGTGCAGGGAGTCAAAGGCGGAATTCCCAGGATGCGTGAACAAGGTAGGCAGGCGCTCCATAGCCCGTGGTCAGCTGCTGCCCTCAACTTCTCCCCACCCTCCCACTCTGCTGACCCATTTGGAGCCTCCCCGCCATCCCCGGCAGGGATGGGGACTCCTGCTGAGGGCAGTGTGTCGTGGCTGCTGCTTGGGGGTCTCCCCCCAGCTCCCAGGTGTGGCTTCCCGGGAATTGGACCACGACTGGTGGTAATTCTGCAGAGTCTGCAGCATTACCTCTTTAAGGCTGTCCTGTCAGCGATTCTATGACAAAAACGCCGGCGACTGGCTGGCTGAAACAACACACATTTATTTCTCACATCTCTGGAGGCTGGAAGTCTGAGATCAGGCCCCCAAACGGTCGGGTTCTGGTAGGGGCTCCCTTCCTGGTTGGCGGACGGTCACGTTCTCGCTGTGTCCTCATGTGTTGGAGAGAAACAGAGAACATTCTCCAGTCTCCTCTTCTCAGGGCACCAATGCCCTTCATGAGGCTCCACCCTCATGACCTAATTGCCTCCATAGACAATTGCATCGGGGGTTAGGGCTTCAACACAAGAATTTGGGGGGGACACAAACATTCAGTCCACAGCGAACGCTAACCAGTGTGCAGTGACCGACAAGCACAGAAGACTTAGAGGTGGTGGAAGTGGGGGGCTGCTCCCCCAGGAAGGGCAGAAATGATGATTATGACTGTGACAGTGAACCCACAGGCTGGGTGGACCTCCTCAACCACCAGGGTGTGTATTGTCCCCGTTTCTCGGGCAAGGAGACTTTGGGATTCAGCTGCACTCAACATTGCCTCCTCGGTTGCGGGGGGATGGGGACCCTTGTCTGTCAGACTCAGAACCTTTCTTTTTTCTTTTTTTTTTTTTAAAATTAATTTATTTTTGGCTAAGTTGGTTCTTTGTTGCTGTGCACGGGCTTTCTCTAGTTGCGGTGAGCGGTGGCTACTCTTCGTTGCGGTGAGGGGGGGGGCTTCTCTTCGTTGCGGTGCGCGGGCTTCTCATTGCGGTAGCTTCCCTTGTTGCGGAGAATGGGCTCTAGGCGCGTGGGCTTCAGTAGTTGTGGCAGGCGGGCTCAGTAGTTGTGACACACGGGCTTAGTTGCTCTGCGGCATGTGGGATCTTCCCGGACCAGGGCTCTAACCTGTGTCCCCTGCATTGGCAGGCGGATTCTTAACCACTGTGCCACCAGGGAAGCCCCAGAACAACCTTTCTTAATGCTCAGTGCTGTCAGATCTTTCCAGAAACCCACCCAGCCATGAACGCGCTGGGGTTTGCAGTTTGTCTTGTAATTTGCGTAGCTGCTTGAGGCCATCCTCACGCAGCTCCGTGGCCGCTGTGGCGCCGATGGTCATCCCTGACGTCCCTGATCCCTCTCCTGCGGATGTCAGCAGAGCCGGGAGCCTGTGAACACAGCACAAGCTGAGCTCTGCCTGGCACTGGGAACACAGGTCAGAGAGCCGCTCCGGGACCTGGGAGGGGCAGAGCCACACCCTCCTTTGTCATCAGAAAGCCTAGGGAGAAAGTAAACACTGCAGGGCTGCAGGGTAGCCAGAGCTTCAAAGGCTCTCCAGGCGCTGGCGTCAGGAGCAAGGAGTGGGCGAGGGCTGATTCAGCAGAGGAGAGATTCATGCTGCTTATGCTGCCCAGTGCACTGGGGTTGTGCTTGCAGTTAATAACTGAGTTACTAAGCCATCACTTCAGAGATAAGTGTGTATATTGAAAAATTACTGCCGTGGTGTAAAAGATAGAACTTTTGTTCCCCTTCCCATTAAAATGGCCATTAATCAAGGAGGGCAGTAAAGCAGCTCTGAAAGTCATCGGCCCTTGCCAGGTAATGGCTGCTGTCACCTCGCCCCCATTAGCAAGCTGGGAGTTTGACAGATGAGGAAGGCCCAGGGAGCCAATGAGCCAGAAATGCTGGGGCGGGGGGTGGCGGGGGGATTCCTGGGTGAGGCTCAGACCGGAGGCTGAGGTGCTAATCAGACCATCCACGTTCTTAGCCATCTCTACTACTGTGTGTGGGTGACCACTCTGACCCTCAGTTTTCATTATCTGACAAGGGACACAATATCCCCTCCTCATGTGGTTGAGGATTCAGTGAGGCAGTGGGGTAACTTTGCAGCCCAGTGCCAGGCTGGGGGTCAGGGTCAGAGCTCAGGTTCATGGTCAGGGCTCAGGTTCATGGTCAGGGCTCAGGTTCATGGTCAGGGCTCAGGTTCATGGTCAGGGCTCAGGTTCATGGTCAGGGCTCAGGCTCACTTGCATGTAGGCTTCTTCCATAGGCCCCTGGTTGGTGTGATGCTCTGAGCGCTGCTCACGGGCTGAGACTCAGCAGCATTGCCAGGTTGCCCAGGGGGTGTGGATCCCCCGCCTCCAGGGGCTGTGGCTTGGCATCCCTCGGAATTGTGTGCTGGAAGACCGCTACCACCTCAGTACCCAGTGTCCCCCAGTGCAGTTCTAGGATGGGATGGAGAAAAACAGAATCCACTCCCTGTTTCCCTGGGGTCAGACAGCCTGGAGCCAGCCGCCTCTTACAGTTGGGTCCCCGGCAAGTGAGGTCGCAATCCCCTCATCTGGAAATTGGGGAAGATGGTCCTGACCCCACGGGATTGTGCTGGGGTCAAACCATACGTGCCGAGGCGGGAGTCGATGCAACAGCAGAGGCAGGTGTGTCTGGGGTGGGCCCCGGGGACCTGCTCAGGGAGCCGGCTGTGTAGACGCCTGCTATCTGGCCCCTTGGTTCACCGTCTCCGCCACTAGGAAGAGGGAAGGGAAAAGTGTAGCGGGGGCCTTTCGGGAGGGCAAGGCCTCCTCCTGGGATGGGGGTACCTTCCACCCTGCCCAGTGCTGTTCTGTAAAGTGTGTGGGCATCCCAGCCCTGGGCCACCCTTGGGATGCTCGTACCTTCGGGGCAGTGACTCGTGAAGCTGGGCCGCAGACCTGTCTCGTGGCCTCGCCCCGGATCAGGCTGCCCGTCTGCAGCTGGCTTTGAGATGCCTCCTATGTTTTGACACACCTTCATCCCACCTCTTACCTGCCAGACGGGGGAGGGGAGGCCAGGCCTGTGCTCGCCTCCTGCGCAGCTCCATCAGCAGCTGTGCTAACAGGGAGGTGGGAGGGAGTGTCGAGGGGGATGGTGAGCCGCATTCACAGACGGTGAGTGGGTAGCCTGGGGCGACCCACCCCACAGGCTCCCAAAGCCACCGGTTGTGGTGGGCGGGCTTCCTGGCCTCAGGGCCTCACTTAGCAACCCTGCTCTTCTGGGGTTTATGATCCTGCGCTGCTGTCTGTTGGCCTCAGGTTGGGTGGATGAGCCAGCCTTGCTGGGGCAGGGCCGGGGTGAAGATCTGGGGCCCCGCAGCTGGATGGATGACCTGGGTCCACCTCTGCTCACCACTTGTCAGCTGTGAATCCCCGAGCCTCAGTTGCTCCTCCGTGAAATGGGAAGGTTGGCAGGAGTGTCTCCCGGTGGAGGGGGCGTTTGGGGGAATAAACAGAAATAAGCCTGGTACAGACTTGGCCGGGGGGGAGGCCTGGGTGCACATTAGCTGAGGTTGTCAACGGTCAGGGCAGGGACCTGGAGCTCCAAGTGGCGTCCCTGCCTGCCCGGCTGGCTCTGCCTGGAAGCTACTGGGTGGCCTTTGCACATCACTTACATCTCCCTATAGCTGGGTTTTAGGTTTCCCATCTGCAGATTGAAGAATCTGGACCAGGTGGTCGCCAAGCTCCTTCCACTAAGGATTTTACGTTTCCTGACCGATTCCTGCAAACCCTCCTCGTCGGGAACAGCTCCAGCTCAGGGTCTCCCTGGTCCTCTCCCAGCCCTGTGATCACGGAGTGTTTGCCCCCACGTTATGGATCAGGGACCATAGACAGCCGGTGCTCAGAGACTCTTGGATGGACGCTGTGTGTTGCAGGCGCCCCTGAGCCTCATGGCTGGGCGGCTCTGCATGCTCCGTTCACACCTGACCCCTCGCTGTGTTCCATGAGGACACCTGGATCCAGCTTCCCTTCCAGCCTCTTCTTTCCTGGTTCCCAGGGTTATGGGGTGCTGCCCCCGGGGTTTCCTTCTCCTCTGGAGGTATGGGCGCTGGGCCGTCACCCTTACACCCTGGCCGGGGCAGCTGGCCACCTTAGCTGGTTGCAGTGGGGAGGGGGTGGTGCCGGGGGACGGGGGCTGCCGCTCGGTCCTCCTCTTCCAGGTCTCCCGAGGGGGCTTCTGCTAGGCCCCCTCACCAGGGGCCTCACCAGGCCCTTTGGGTCTGTCCTGTGCGCCGTGGCCCGGGACTCTCAGATGTGATCAGAGCCAGGGGAACGCCAAACTAGGTCACAGCCTTTCATTCCCAGTAGGAAATTGAGGCCCGGGGGGTGGGGTGGACGCTCAGAGAAAGGGCCGAGCAGAGAGCGGAGCCAGGGTCCAGCCTGTCCTCCTTGAGCACCCACCTTGGGTAAGGTGGGGGCCAGGGCTGTCTCCTGGCCCCGGGGAGGTGGCTGGGACACGTGCTCAGCGCCCTTGCTTTTGCGGGGCCTCCTATGTGTTTTAGGAGCCGGGCTCCAGTGCGGTCCGCGCCTCCAGCGGTGAGACCTTGGTCCTGTCACCGTCCCTCTCTGGGCTTCAGTTTTCTCAACTTGTAAGTAAGAGCAGGGCAGCCCCCGTGGTGAGTGGCCGTGGAGACGGAGGAGTGTCCACGCACAGAGGGAGCTGAGGGCTTGCCAGGCGCTGGCTCCGCTGGAGGTGCACTGCAGGCAGAGCGGTGTGAGGCCGCCGTCACAGGTCCGAGAGGGCCCGGGGCTCAGGGATCCCTCTGTGTTGGGTCGCAGACGTCAGCAGCTACAGAGTCCGAGGTGTGAGGATTTGGGCTGCTGGTCGCTGAGGCTCGGGGTGGTCTCTTCTCCCTGCGTTTGAAGGTCTTGATCTGGACCCACCGAGCGAGGACGTGCAGCTAGATTTGGGGAATTGTTTCAGATCTCACTGAAAGCTCAGTTCAAGGGCACGAAAAGAGCAGTGGGCCAATTCTGAGATATCCACAGTCTTTTCTTTTTTAGCCTAACTTTTTCTTTCCTCCTAAATCACTTTCAAGCTCCGACCCTCTAAAGGCTACCAGACCCTCCCTCCGAGCACTCCCCTCCCAGGTTGCTGCGGGTCACTTGGCTCTGTGAGTGGATTTTTTTTTTTTTTTTTCCATTCTGCTGTCTCGCTGTCTTGGGGCTTGGGGTCTGGCTCCCTCCCATCTCCCCGCATCCTTTTGGCTCCCTTGAAGGAAAACCCCATCTGTTAGGTACCGTGGCACTGCTGTACAGAAGGCGGGGGCTAAGAGGTGACCGTGTTCCCCGCTTGCTTTTGTTTCCCGGCCTTCTAGTGGCAGAGCTTGAACACGGAGCTGTGGTCGCCCGTGGTTCGTAATGAATCACTCCTTGCCGGCCGCTTGTCATTCCGAAGGCAACAGCACAAGTGTTTCTGACCTTTTTGCTCTTGATGCGGAAAGAGGAAAAAAGGAAGGGCAATGTCGTCTGAGCTGGAGAAAGCGATTTATAATGATTTGCTTCTAAATATGCAGCCGAGTTAGCTGTAGATTTCCCCGCCGATAGGTGAGTTTCCGGGCAACGTATTTAAATGAGCGTGATCATCTGGCCCGTTTTGTCTCCGAGGAGCTGCTGGTGTGTTCGCAGATGAGTGGTTCTGGCTGATAAGAAAGTCTTCCTGGCCTGTGTGGTTCCTGCTTAATGATTCCTAAGGACCCAGGGGAGCTGGGGCAGGAAGCCCTCCTCACCAAGCTGGGCAGCCGGGCCCTTTTAAAGGCCGACTTGTAGCCATCTCTGTTATTGCACTGGATCGTCTCTGCCCATTCTTAGGTTCACATTTTGAGTTGCAGGGCAGTGACGTTTTGTGTGATGACAGCAGAGCTGCCGTGACGGATAGACCTGGGCTGGGCTGGCTTACACGGGAGGTGGCGGAACCGTTCAGAGAGTTTCCCAGTGGGCAGAGAGTGTGTGCGCGTGCGTGCGTGTGTGGCCTCTGCTCCACGCAGGCCTTCTGGGATCCAGGCTGATGGCGGCTTTGCCACCTTTAAGTGGGGCTTTCAAAGTCACCCCAGGAGCAGGGCGGTTTCGTGAGCTAGGTCTGCAAAGCAGCCTGCTTGATGTCTGTTCCCAGTAACTGCAGGCGAGGCTGGACGATGTGGTCTGGCTGGGCCTGCCCACTGCGGGCTCCCGTGTGGAGTGTGGTGCAGCTGATGGGAGCACGGGACCGGCTGACACAGACTGGGTCCAGTTCCTAAGTCAGCCACTTATTGCTGGGTGACCTGGGGCAGGGTTCGTGTTCTCTCTAGTCCCCAGCGTCTGCATCTAGTAAGTGGAGAGTTGGGGGAGAGAACCCTCCATACAGGAACCATGTTTGTGTCATGCTAATCCTATGACACTTAGTAAGGGCTCAATAAACAGTAGCTCAGGTTCTCATAATTAAGAAGTGGGGATTGGGAGGCAGGTCGTCATTGGAACCTTTGCTGTTGATCCTGTCTGTCCATCTGTCCGTCCACCCATCCACCCATCTGTCGATCCGTCCGTGCACTCATCATCCACCTGCCCATCTGTCTGTCCATCTGTCCATCTGTCCACCCATCCAATCTACGGATCATCCATCCATCCCCCATTCACCCACCCATCTACATGTCTGCTCATCCACACACCCACCCAAATCCCCAGATATTCTCTGAGCATTCTTAAAGTCACTCTGTGATTTAGGCCATCATATAAACTCGGTGAGCTGCAGTTTTTCTCACCTGTGGAATGTGAAGAGGCAGCTCAGAGCCTGGTTTTGAAGGTCAGATGTGATGCCAGCCCCAGAAGAGCTTGGAAAAGCTGACCGTGGGACATGAAAGGTGTCAATTGTCTGGGATGCCTGAAGCTGTCTGCATGGAGCCCCTGGAACCATGGCCTCTGCTCGCCCTGTAGGGAACGGGGAAAGCATGGAGGCTGAGAGACATGTCACGGACCCCTCCCCCATCCCACCGAAGGTACAGTGGGGTGGATAACAGAAGGTTCTCCTCTCAGAGCCACAGCTGACTGTGTAAGCTTGAGCGAGTCCGTGGGTCACTGGGCCTTGAATTCCTGTCTGTAAAATGGGGCCACAATTTCAGTCCAGCCTATCTCGTGGGAGGGAGCCTCCTGGGGCTCTCGGAGCTCTGAGATGGCACCTGTTGGGGAGCAAAGTGGCCCTGAATCTGATCCACCCTCTATTACGTCCCGACCACGAGGCACGGTGCCGGCACTTAGCAGCGCGCATTAAACATTTGATGAGTGACTAAGTCAGAGAAGCTAAAGTCATTCATGTCCTCTAGACTGAAACAAAATTTTCATGAGGTAATACTTAATTTACTTCTCTTTTCTGGTCTCGTCTGTCCTGTCCTATCCCATCCCAC
>NW_006779962.1:385372-403275 GCF_000442215.2 Lipotes vexillifer | reverse complement strand
ACCATCCCATATCATCCCATCCCACCCCATCCCATCCCTTCCCGTCCCGTCCCATCCCATCCCTTCCCGTCCCATCCTATCCACTGAAAAAATGCCGTTAGGACCCGTCCAAGTTTACGCCTCACCAGTGGGTCAACACCTGCAGTTTGCAAACTCTGTCCCGGAGCAGTAGAAAGTGAGTCCTCACCTGAGTTACAGCCCTTGCTGGGCAGGAGGCTGACTGATTATGGCTGGGCCTCCTGCAGCCCAGGGACGACCCGAGCAGAGGAGGGTTGGCAAGCCCGGCAGCCCAGAGCTGTCTCCGCCCACTCGGGGCCAGGCCCTCGAGGCCGCTGTCTGGCTGCTTCCCCGTGCAGGTTTCAGCAGAGGCTTCAGCAAAGGGGTAACGGGTCCAGAGCTGCCCGGAGGCCTCGGGATGTCCTCCCTGTCTCCCCCTGGAGACCCCTGAATGATGCTGCTTTTTGGAGTCCGAGATCCCCTCTCTCTCTGTCTCCTCATCTCTCCATCTCTCCCTCGGCCTCTGGTCTCTGTCTGCCTCTTCAGCCCTCGTCCTGAGCTCCTCTTTTTAAGTCGTAACAAAGGCGCGAGCCTGAAGCCAGGAGCTTCGCCCTCTTCCTGTGTTTTCATCCGAATAGGGGGTGGGTGAGGCAACCCTTAATCACCGCGTGGATCTACTCGCTCCCCTGGTTGTGCAAAACCCCCTTCTGTGAGCCATTTGTGAGCACCTGCTGCAGGCCGGCCACCTGACACATGTTCCGCCGAGTCCAGCAGAGTCACATGAGAGACACGCTTTTCTCCCCCATTTCACAGACAGGCAAACTGAGGTGGGGGGGGCCGGATTTGAACCCAGGACTGTCTGGGCTCTTCCTCCCCAGCAGACCATCTGGCTGCAGCCCAGACCCGCTCCGGTGGCCCCCAACCGAACCCCGCACATGCTCTGCTTGGGCCACCTTCTGAGGAGGAGCCGCCACCTCTGTCCGAGCCTTTGGCCTGGGCCCAGGGGTCTGCATTCTAAAGCTCCTCCCATGCACGTGTGGAAGCTGATTGGCCACCGGCGTCCGGGAATCTGTCTGCCCGGATAGAGGCCGGGTGGAGAGCTGCAGGGTCGAAGCAGGCCACGCCTGGTGGGGACGGGGCCAAGACTGCCGTCCAGGGTCCAGACCCCGGACCCCGGCCTCCCAGCCTCTGGGCTGTCACACCCGTTCTTGTTCCTTCACCGAGTCTTAAAGGAGCTGAAACATTAAAGGTCACAGTCAAGACGTAGATGCAAGTGAACAGCACAGACAGCCGTGGCTCTGGGGAGTTGGCCGTGCACGTTTCTCCTCCCAGCAGGACTGGTCCCCGTGGGCGCACACCCTTCTCCTGTCAGTCCCCTGCCCGGCCCCTGCACACACGTTTCTTTGTTTGCCTGGAGCTGAGGCTCCGTGGGCCCAGGTGGGAACAGTTGGTGGATCGCTGAGCCCAAAGGTCTGAGCCGCTTGTATGTGGAGGGAAGGGGAAGAGGCGGGGAGGAGGGAGAGCAGGTGCCATGTCTTTTCATTCATTATCAGGGATGCAGATGAGAAATGGAGAGAAAAGTTGGGGAAATGTCATCCTTTGACATTTACGTTTTCAGAGGAGTTGGCAGGGACTGTGGGCCAGGAGGTTTTTGATCGTCACGGGAGACTGATGCCTCTGGGGAAGCCCAGCTCCTCCATCCTGGGAGTGGGGCAGGCACCGGCCAAAGGCGCCTCGGGAAGCCACTGAGGTGCTTCACGCCCCCCGCACCCCTAACCTTTCACGCAGGGCCAGTGCCCCTCATCTGACCCCACGGCTCTGAGGGGTCCCACGTCTGTTCCCAGCAGCCCCTGCCCTGGGCCTCTGGTCACTGGAGTGAGGTCCCCCCTGGTGAGACCTGAGATTTCCCTTCTTGCACAGACACCAGCCAAGAAATGCACAGCCCACGTGGAGCGACGGGCAGGGCACCTCCGACGGAGCTGGGACAGGTAATCCTGTTAACCCCGTTTAAGGAGCTGCTCCTGTCTGGTGATACACATCCAGAGCAGAGCCCTTTACAAACTGCTAGCGACAGGTTCCAGCCTGGAGGAAAGCGACTGAGAGCTCAGGACTGAGCTTTGCTGTGGTCATAGCAGCAGGAGAAGCCATTGTGTCCGCTGGGACTGTGGACACGTGGACACAGGGACTGGTCGCCTGGCCTCAGCTCACTCAGCTGTGGCAGTTCCTCCCTGTCCTGGGCTCCACCTGTATGAGACTCGGCCTCGGCCCTGACTGCAGGTTGGCAGACAGGTTTCGTCTCCTGTGCCGATGCTGACCGGCTGCTGGTGCCTTGTGTGGATTCCGCAGGAAGGACTCTAAGCCTGTGTCTGGCTCCATGCGGAGGAGTGCGGCAGTTGATTAGCAATGTCTGCCACGGTAGGCGTAGGAGAGGGGTGGCATGTGTGCCCTCTAGTTGCTAAGCCCTTTGGCCCTAACACTTCCAGCGTTCTATCTAGTAACTATAAGGACATCAAGCAACATTGCTTTAATTTTTGTTCTTCCTAAATATTTAGAGCCCTTAAAAGCCAAGAATAACAGCAGAAGCCAAGTTGCTCATTATTTGTGAAAGGCCTCTTGGAGCACACAAGTGTGGGAGCCCTGGCTGGGCCAGCTGCACAATAAGTCCATTGACTCTTGTCTGAGAAAACACAGAAGAACCCTGTCATTCTTTGCATTCATAATTTCCGTGCGTCCCGGCCCCTGAAATAGAACCCCTGCCGGAAGACAGCGCACAGCACTCAGCTTGTTGGCCGAATCTGCCGTCTCGCCAGCTGAGAAAGGGCCCTTCTGTATGGTTTGGGGTTCTCTCCCCCTCTTTTTTAAAAAGAAATTGCTGCTAGAAGGAGAGCTGCCCACAGGGAAGTCTGAGGCATGTGTCCCAGATGGGGGACTTCGGGAAGGTGACCTAGCCTCAGTTTTCCCATCTCCCAAGTGTGCACGGCAGGTCTGGCCTTTAGGGGTGTGAGGGTTCGCTGTGATGATGCCCATAAAAGGCCCATCAGACTCAGTTTCTGAGACAGCCAGCGCTCAGCAGAGGGTGTCTGTGACTTTAGCAAGTGGTCATCACGGGCCACGTTCATGTTCCCCGTCCTCAGACGTGCACCCACACACACCCCCACACCCACACCCGTGCACACGCAGCTGGCTCTGAGTCGAGGCTTGCCCCTGCCTCCTCGGTGCTCAAGCGTCTGGCACAGCAGGTGCCCCGTCAGTCCTGCCGGGGATCGTGAGCAGCTTGTGTGAGTTGTGAGTCATTCTCGAGTGCGTTATGCTCTGTGTCCGGGGTCAGTCACCGCCCTCTCCTGGCCTGCATTACCCCATGACCATCTGTGGAGCCTCATCCCTGCTTGCCACTGGTCATTTTGGAGATCTGTGGAATGGCCGCGTTGAGGCCTCTGAGGCTGGGAGCTGGGTGGGTCCTGTGTATCTGGAGGGCACTGGACACAGGGCAGGACCGGGCTGGGGCGGGGGTGGCAGACGGAAGTGCTTCTCGCCGGGCACTTCGGGAATTTGAGTTTGACAAGTCTTGTCGGTCTGGGGAGAGCCTGCTGGGATCCCCTCATGAAATCTGAACCTGGGCTTCTTTGTTTTCCCTCTACACCCCGACCCCCCAGGGCGCCGGGCATCTGTTTAAATGGTCATACTGGAGAGAGGAGGGGCTGGAAGGGAAGGGAGCATTATGCTGGGATGTTTGCGTCTACGCTGTGCCCCGGGCTGCTGTGTCACCTTGGGGAAATCTCTTGACCTCTCTGGGCCACTGTTTCCCCATCTCTGAAATGTATCAGCACCTACTCGGAACAGGAGTTGTTATTAATCATATGGTAACTTGCAGAACAGGAGCCTGGGGTGAGCACTTTGTAGGCATGATGTCTGAGCAGACTCTCAGTGGCCCCGATGAGGCAGACCCTCTCCTGGGGGAGAACGAGACTCAGGGAGTGGTTGATGTCGGAGCCCCAGGAGTCGGCAGAGAGGGGCTGTGAGCCCGGCCCTGCTCCTCTCCAGGGCACTGCGCAGGGTGTGCAGCGGCCCTCAGCAAATATTAGTGCACCAAAATGACATATTTTGCACGACAAATACAAAATAGGTGTCTCGCCTAAAAAATCTTATGCTGTGTTTTTTATGTTATTGTTTGCCAAGATGAAACGGGCTCAGTGAACTGTTCTCGACACCTACAAAACACTTCATTGCAGTTTTATGATGACTTCAGGCTTTCTGGTGAAATTACAGAAGCATCTTTTCGTCTCCCCCCAGGTCATCTCGGCCGTGTCGAGGCTCTCCCTGCACAACTTGGCTCAGACCAAAGGGATCAGGTGAGCTTCGCGGAACGCGCGCTGCTGAGTGCCTGCCCTTTCATCTTCATCCGCCGCCCACGTGCCCTGTCACAGATATTGGAGTTTTGAGCAGACACCCTCTGCCCTGTGTCTTTCTCATGAATTTTCAGCGTGTTGTCGGGTTGCCTGTTGGCAGTGGCTGGAAGGGGCGGGGAGGAGGGGAGAGGCTTCAGCTCACACCGGGGAAATCTTGCAGCGTGTTACTGATGGCTGCAAAATCTCTCTCGATTTAGGTAATAAGATCAGCAAATTAATCCTTTCACAGATCACTGCCTACCTAAATGCGCTCTCCACACGTCAGAAGTGGGTTTTGCCTCGCATCAAGTAGCAGAGTGCTTGTTTGCCGTGATGGGGCCAAACCGGGGGACCTGCCTGCTTGGGGCTGCAGGCCTCCCGGCAGGAATCTCTCCACTCTCAGCTTTAATTCTGCTTGCATTGCAGAGAATCCCATGGCCCCCGTTGGTCTGATCTCTTGTCCCTGACACGTGGACGTCGTGGGGCAAGGGGCCCTGGAACTGTGAGGGCGGAGGGGTCAGGGGAGATGGGGGGATGGGGGCATGCCGGCCACGGGGGAGGGGGATGGGGGGGCAGCCCCTGGTGAGGACTGGTCATTGTGGATTCTGACCCATGGATTGGGGTCAGGGAGACCAGGTTCCATATCCGGTGAGGACAGGCACGGGGCCTCCCTTCCTCGATGTCCCTGGGGATTGTGGGCTAGCAGGGTGGGGATGAGAAGCTTGGGAGGGCAGAAATAGCTCCTCCTGCGGGTGGAGTGGATGGGGTCGCACCTGGCTGGGTGCAGGCGACTTTGTGAGGGTGGTGGAACTACGGAGGGGCTTCACCCTGGTGGTGTCGTGGAGCGGGGAGCTGCACATGCGTGGGCTGGGGGTCCCAGGACCAGGGTGCCTACTGCAGTGGGACCCTTGGTGGGGCTGTTTGCCCAGGTCCAGAGGGTCACCGTAACAGACGCAATTATTAGGGAACCCACCCAGAACCTCTTTCTCTGTTGGGTTCTCCAAGGACTCAGAAATTTCATTGAATTGAGGATTTTTTTTTAATGTCAGCTGAAGGATAGGCTGTTTAAAAATGTTTTTAAGCTGCTATTAAACACATATTCGAGAATATTTATAACACGTTTAGGGTATAAGGAATAATGTTGAGACGAAACCCCTGTACCCACCACCCAGCCTACGTTCTAGAGCTTCAGCTGTGAGGCCCCCAGTTGCATGGGCTGGATTTCATTGTAGCTTTTGTCTGTAATAGGGACATGTTAAAAACGTTTAATTGAGAAAAGCGAGTTGTTTCTGGATACAAAGACAGCACGTGGATTTTTTTGTGTTTTTCCCAGAAACGGTCGTCCGTTCTTTCCCCCGCTAGCCCGGGACGACAGGCGGTGCTCTGGGCTGCCTCTTACCCGTTCCAGCACATTCTCCACCTGTGTGTGTGCCTACACGTACACGTAGGCAGGAATGAAGTCCTGCCACAGAAGTTAGTCATTTTCTCTGCTTTGTCACGTAACGTGAGAATGTGAGCTTTTCTCTCAATCCATTAAACACCCTCCCAAACAGGGGCCTGCTGCCAGGGAGCCCAGCGGTGCTCCTGGGGCGGACGAGCCAGCTGGCTGTGCTTGGACTCGGTCCTGTGGTGGCCTGAGCACTGTGCCAGGCTCCCCACGCCGTGCCCTGCCGGGCCCGAGGCCCGTGACAGAGGCTGTGACCGCCCTGTTTACGTGCTCCTAGAGCCTCAGTTTCCCTGAGGGTTGACAGCCAGCCATAGGGTCTGCTGGTGGCTTCGAAGGTGGTGAGGGGCCTGAGAGCGGGCGTGTGACCTCTGATCAGTGTGGAGGCCCCTGGGGGACGGGGAGGTGCCCTCCCTCCTGGCCTTCTCGCCCCCATCCCCCCATCTCCCCTGACCTCTCCTTCCCCATGGTCCCAGGGCCCCCGCCCCACGACCCAGGTGCCTCCGAGGCTGC
The DNA here is from genome assembly GCF_000442215.2 of Lipotes vexillifer. Taxonomy (NCBI): domain Eukaryota; kingdom Metazoa; phylum Chordata; class Mammalia; order Artiodactyla; family Lipotidae; genus Lipotes; species Lipotes vexillifer. The sequence continues at coordinate 396,936 of NW_006779962.1, read as the reverse complement.
TCCCGTGGTGCTCTCCGAGGCTGGCAGGTGAGCTTGGAAACCTGCCCTCTCCCCTCCCTATTCCGGGAGCCGCCGGGGCAGTGTGTGGGCACAGTGGCCCCCTGGATGGGGAATGAAGACCTCAGCCCTGAAGGTGGCCGCCCCTAGGGCGATGGTGAGCAGAGAGGGATGCGATCTGGGCTGCGGAGTTGGTGAGACCCAGCTGTAAACCCTGCATCCTGTTGGCTGTGTGCCTTGTGTGGGAAGCCCCTCTCTGAGTTGGTGGATGGGGATTCACCCAGGGGGCTCATCAGGGTTCATTCCGATGAGGCATGTAAATCCCGAGGTCAGTGTTGGCCCACGGAAGGGCTCAATACACACTATAGTTTGTTGCAGTGACATAACAGGGTGCGTTGGGGGCCCCCAAGACCACCCTCGGGTCTGACGATTCGCTGGGACTCAGAGAACTCAGCAAAGCCGCTATACTCAAGATTCTGGTTTATTATAGCAAAAGGAGCCAGGTGCAAATTAGCAAATGGAAGAGGCACATAGATTGGCGTCCAGGAGAGACGATGCACGAGTCTTGGAGGCCTCCTCTCTCCGGGGAGTTGCGTGGACAATGCTTCATTCTCCCAGAACGATGTGAGATGCCATGGGGGAGGGTTGCCAGCCAGGGAAGTCCCCCTGAGCTTTGGTGCCCAGGTTCTCGTTTGGGGTGGGTCATGTAGACATGGCTGACTGCCCATGGCTGACTGCCCACGTGGGTGACCTTAGCCTCCAGCCCCTGCAGAGGTCGAGCTGGTACGGTGGGGCCCTAGGCCCCCCGTAAACCCCATCATTTCCCAGACTCTGTGGCTGGGCCCAGGGCCCCCCAGGTAGACAAAGATGCTCTTATCAGCAGGACATCCCAAGGGCACAGAGGTTCCTGCCCGGGAGCCTCCGGGCCAGGGCCTGATCCTTCTTGGATGTGCAGGGTGTGGGCAGCCCAGGTCTGCTGAGTTAACGCTTTAGTGCACACGGGGCGGGGGGAGGGGGAAATGAAGGGGATGGGGGAGGTGTTTGCAGACAAAAGGAAGAGGCAGGGCCTCCCAGGAGGAGCAGAGCCTTTGCAGGAAGAGCTGCCCGCCTCACCTGTATCTCCTCGTCTGTATGGCTCGGTTTCCCCTGTGCCCCGTCCCCACCCTGTGTTTCTTCTCCCTCCTCGTCTGAGCCCCAATCCAGAACTTTCCCAGGGTCCCTTCCCTCCGCAGCCCCCTGGGGACAGGACCTCCATCACTTCACACGGCTCACCCACCCTGAGCCTGGGAGGCGGGCTCCGACCGCCCCTGTAGCACGACACGCGTTTGAATCATCTCTCCTCGTGCGCCGCACAGGTTGAGTTTTCGCGGGCAGTTTACCATTCTGGGAGCCACCGGCACTAACACAAAACGCTAACTATGCTCTCTTCCCTTAAGAGCATTTCACAGTGTTGTTAATTAGCAGAAGGTGTTCCTTTAGCCAAACCCTTTTCTGTTTTGAAAACCCACAGACCAAGCCTGCAGCCCTACAGAATCTCTTCCTCTTTTCTTTCGTGGCTGGATAGGAGCCCAACATGGTCCTTTAGAAAAATGATCATTTTCACAACGCTTGCTCTGTGCATAATGAGCTGATTTTCCACAAAAGCCCCAATCATGCTTCTCAGAGGCTGATGAATAGGAGACTTAATCGAAGAGCCGCACCCTGGTGCTGGCTGGGGGATCAGGAGTGATGTGTGTGTGCGGTTGGGGTGATCCCTGGGGAGCCACCCAGCTCAGCGTGTGGGGATGTGGGTCCTTGTCGCAGCCGGAGCCGGCCCTCCAGACTGAGGGATCATCACGGCTGGGAATGGCTGGGAAGGAGGAGCCTGTGAGACCCTCTCTGCTGCTGAAACTGAAAGGTGAAGCCAAGGCGCCCCCCGCCGGCGGAGGTCTCATCTGTCAGCCACCTGCTTGTTGAGTGACCTTAGGCAGGGAAGCTCTTGGACCCTCTGTCTCTTCTTCTGTAAGCTGGGAATGCTCTCCCTGCCACACAAGGTTGCCGTGAGCCCGTACACTGTGCAACGTGATTTAGTGCAGCCCCTGACACTCTGTGAACACCCACGGGCTGCTGGCTGGGTGGTGGGCCGACAGGTGGCCCCCCAAATGATACATCCACCTCCTAACTCCTGGACCCTGTGTGACAGGGAAACGGTTCTCTGCAGGTTACGTTTTTATAGATGTCCTTACACCTGTAGTTGTAAGAGGACGGCAGGAGGGTCAGAGTCAGAGGAAGGAGGTGTGATGACACAGAGGAGGTTGCAGTGACGTGGCCACGAGCCAAGGAACGCGGGTCGTCTCAGAAGCTGGAAGAGGAACGGATCCTCCCCTGGAGCCTCCGGAAGGAGCCAGCCTTGCTGACACCTTGATTTTAGTCCCTAAGACCCATTGCAGACTTCTCACCTTCCAGAACTGCAAGATAGTAAACCCGTGTTGCTTGGGGCCACTGTTTGTGGTGCTTTGTGACAGCAGCAGTGGGAGTGAATGCAGATGGCATGGGACAGGAGCCTTAGGAGCGGGTGGGGGGCCGTCGTGGCACCCTAGGCGCGTGGACGTCTGCACACACGCCGCGCTGGGTCTGGGTGGTGGGCTGGGCTCTGGGTCCTCACTGGGCTGAGTGCTTCTGGGAGCAGGGACCAGCCTCCGTCTTTGATTCCCTGGTCCTAGCCCAGCCCCACCACCCTGTCTTGTGCCCTCTGGCTTTTTATTGAGTTGCACTAAACTCCACATAAGCTTCATCCCTTTGAAGTGCACGGTTCGGTGGCAGCTCACACACATTCACAGTGTTGGGCCACCATCACCTCTGTCTTACTCCCAAGCGTTTCTCACCTGAACGGAGGGATCCCACCAGTTGGGGCAGCGGCGCCTGCAGTGTTCCTGATCCTGCCTGGGGCTCCGTAGAAGGTTCTAGAAGGGGAGGGTGCTCCTCATGGCAGAGGCAAAGCTGGTGGGGAGGGAGCTCCTGTCTTGGAGGTGTTGGAGGAGGGCGTGCAGGCAGGGGAGGGGGGGGGCAGTCAGGCCTGGTCAGTTTGGTTTCCTTTGTTTCAAGGACCCCGGAGCTGCTGTGATGTGGCAGCCGAGGCTGGTGACCGGCCGTCACTGGGTGGGGTGGGGGTGCTTCATGCCTCAAAGGGGTGCATGTTGTGTGGGCCAGGCCCTCGCTCGAGGGAGCGGGTGCGGATGGGGCTCCGCCTGGCCTGTCCCCCCACTCTGGCCTCGCAGGTGTCCTCACACAGAACCCACCTCAGAATAAGGAGGGGCCCGCTGAGGCCAGTGTGGGGCCCCCGCCTGGCAAACAGAGTGGTCGCAGCGTGTGGATTCCTTTCACATTCTCCTAACAAAGTGACACCTGCTTCCATGCAGGGCCCCTCCCGGGAAGGAATCTACTGTTGCATTAAACCTCCTGCCGAGAACCCTCTCCCCCAACTTGGTGACAGTGACCCACACTCGGGGAGAAGGGGACAGCCCTGGGGCAGCGGGAAGAACCCAACGCTGGCCTTGGCGACACCGAGGCCGTGTCCTGTCCACGCTGGCCACGGGGACGGAGCTCCCGGGAGGCACCACGGAGCCTCTGAACCTTCCCCACCATCCAGGGCCTGCAGCGTCCTTCCCTGGACACCAGAGTGCTTGCCACCGGCAGCTGAGCCTGGGCCCCATCTGTGAGTGGGGTTGTCGGGAGGACGGCATGGAGGAGGTGGGCCGCGTGCTTGACAGACGGTGGCAAACGGTGGCCAGTTGACTCTTCCTGAGTCCATCGCCACCGCAGACACCGGGAGGGCCGCTTCCTTTCACCCGTCACTCACCCCTGCGCAGAATCTTGAAGGAGCTCTGTGTCTGCCTCTCTCTGCCGCTACCACTGTGGGCACGAGAGCTGGAAAGGGACACGTTTGTTCAAAAAGATGTTAACTGGCCGTTTCCCGCGGGGCAGCGGGGAGGTAATCTGTGCTGGAGGCGGTCAGGAGAAGTGGGATGCAGCCCGGCAGGAGGGGCGTGAGTAGCCAGCTGGAGCTTCCGCGGCCAGCGGAGGTCTTTAAAAAGACACGGTGCAGCTGAATGTCTCTCTGCCCCACTCCCAGATCCTTACAGTCGTTGCCAGCTAGACGTGCCTGTGCTGTCAGTTTGCCCACAGAAAATGTGCATCTGGCTGAGCTAATGGCTTTTTATTGTTGTTCCCTCCCCTCCCCCACCCTCACTCGCTCCCTCCCATTCACCTACCCACCTGCCCGCCTGTCCTTCTGTCCCTCCAGCCCACCATCTGTCTGTCCGCCCGCCCATCCTTCCTAGGGGGGGGGCAGTCAGGCCTGGTCAGTTTGGTTTCCTTTGTTTCAAGGACCCCGGAGCTGCTGTGATGTGGCAGCCGAGGCTGGTGACCGGCCGTCACTGGGTGGGGTGGGGGTGCTTCATGCCTCAAAGGGGTGCATGTTGTGTGGGCCAGGCCCTCGCTCGAGGGAGCGGGTGCGGATGGGGCTCCGCCTGGCCTGTCCCCCCACTCTGGCCTCGCAGGTGTCCTCACACAGAACCCACCTCAGAATAAGGAGGGGCCCGCTGAGGCCAGTGTGGGGCCCCCGCCTGGCAAACAGAGTGGTCGCAGCGTGTGGATTCCTTTCACATTCTCCTAACAAAGTGACACCTGCTTCCATGCAGGGCCCCTCCCGGGAAGGAATCTACTGTTGCATTAAACCTCCTGCCGAGAACCCTCTCCCCCAACTTGGTGACAGTGACCCACACTCGGGGAGAAGGGGACAGCCCTGGGGCAGCGGGAAGAACCCAACGCTGGCCTTGGCGACACCGAGGCCGTGTCCTGTCCACGCTGGCCACGGGGACGGAGCTCCCGGGAGGCACCACGGAGCCTCTGAACCTTCCCCACCATCCAGGGCCTGCAGCGTCCTTCCCTGGACACCAGAGTGCTTGCCACCGGCAGCTGAGCCTGGGCCCCATCTGTGAGTGGGGTTGTCGGGAGGACGGCATGGAGGAGGTGGGCCGCGTGCTTGACAGACGGTGGCAAACGGTGGCCAGTTGACTCTTCCTGAGTCCATCGCCACCGCAGACACCGGGAGGGCCGCTTCCTTTCACCCGTCACTCACCCCTGCGCAGAATCTTGAAGGAGCTCTGTGTCTGCCTCTCTCTGCCGCTACCACTGTGGGCACGAGAGCTGGAAAGGGACACGTTTGTTCAAAAAGATGTTAACTGGCCGTTTCCCGCGGGGCAGCGGGGAGGTAATCTGTGCTGGAGGCGGTCAGGAGAAGTGGGATGCAGCCCGGCAGGAGGGGCGTGAGTAGCCAGCTGGAGCTTCCGCGGCCAGCGGAGGTCTTTAAAAAGACACGGTGCAGCTGAATGTCTCTCTGCCCCACTCCCAGATCCTTACAGTCGTTGCCAGCTAGACGTGCCTGTGCTGTCAGTTTGCCCACAGAAAATGTGCATCTGGCTGAGCTAATGGCTTTTTATTGTTGTTCCCTCCCCTCCCCCACCCTCACTCGCTCCCTCCCATTCACCTACCCACCTGCCCGCCTGTCCTTCTGTCCCTCCAGCCCACCATCTGTCTGTCCGCCCGCCCATCCTTCCTTGCACCCATCATCAATCCACTTACACGTCCACCCATCTGTCCGTCCGTCCATCCTTCCAGCTGCCCGTCACCTGTGCCCTCATCCATGCACCCATCTGTGCTTCCGCTTCTCCGTCCACACCCCGTCCTGCCACCCTTCCTCCATCAGTCCTCTTTCACGTAAACGTCAGTTGGTTGGTTTCCACGTGGTGCTCTGAGGTGGTCAAGGTCACAGCTTCTGTGGCCTGGCAGAGCGATCCCCAGCACAGAGCGGGCCCTCGACAGTGTGTTGCAGTGGAGGGCGGAGGAGGAAGTGACCCGGCCCACTAGGGGCGGTGCTGGGGTGCTGGGTCAGTTTCTGTACGCCCCCAGCCTCCATGGCCTCCTGGGTAAAGTGGGGTCAGAGTGGTAGCCCCCTCCCTGGGTTGTTGTGAGGATTCACAAGATGGCCGTGACGGTCTCAGCACAGTGCCTGGCACGTAGTAGGTCCAGCGCTGAGGTACAGGAGGCGGGGAAGGACCCTCTCTGCACGGGGATCTGCCCGCACCTGTCTGGGAGGCTGTGAGGCTTGGGGCAGGTCGAGTGTGAATTTCCCCATTCTGATTCCTCGGCTCCCACACCTGGCCCTTCATCCCCCACTTTTACACACGGGGAAACTGAGGCCCAGAGAGCTTCCCGAGCAGGTGGTGACGGGGCCCAGGGAGTTGTCTGCTCATTCATTCATTCCTTTGCCCATTCATTCATTCATTCATTCATTCATTCTGTCAGTGCTTGGGGATGCCAGCAGCCCTGCACAGGTGCTGGGACACATGGGGGACCAGTCACTGTCAGGTGCGGAGATGGACACTGGACCCTGGTCACAGGCAGGCAAAAGCACTGTGGCGGTGTGCAGGGCAGAGTGCGGGGAGAAGCCGGAGCGCGACCCCAGGCTACAGGCACGGGGTTAAGGGCCTAAGAGACCCGGGTCTGGGCTGCCGGTGTGATTTTTAGCAGGTTTCTTAGCCCTGGGCCTGTTTCCTGCTCTCTGAAAAGGAGGCTCACTTGGCTGATGCTCAGAGCCCGGGGCGAGGGCCAGTGTGGAGTGGCCCGAACACAGTTCTCAAAGCGAGGCCTGAGGACGCTGCCTTCCGGCCCTGGCTTCCCATGGGGCCCCCGGTGAGCCCGCGGGAGGGCAGGTGTCCTGGGCTGAGTGGTGGCCCCAAGAAGATATGCCGCGGAACCTGTGAATGTGAGCTTTGGGGAAAAGTCTTTGCAGGTGTAATTAAATTAGAGCCCTTGAGATGAGATCATCCTGACTACCCCATGGGCCTTAAATCCAAAGACAGGTGTCCTTATAAGAGGCACACGGAGTAGGGACCCAGGGACAGAGGAGGGACCTGGAGACGGAGGCGGGGGCAGAGACTGGAGTGACGCTGCGAAGCTCAGGACCATCTGGGGCCCCCGGGAGCTGGGAGAGGCCGGAGGGCTCCCCACAGAGCCGCGTGCGGCCCTGCCTGCCCCTTGATTTCAGGATTTGGGGCCTCCAGCACCAAGAGAATGAAGTTCTATTGTTTCAAGCCCGGGGATGTGGGTTTTGCTGGGCAGCGAGCTCTGGGACGGGGCCCAGGCAGGGGTCCCTCAGCCTCTGGCATCCCCGGTGCGTGGGGGCGCAAAGCTGCAACTCCTGAAAGCTAAGCAAGGGCCCCCAGGAGCCCCGACCCGGTCCCAGCACAGCCCTTGCCAGCCTGAGACCTGGCTGCCGAGGAGGAGGCCAGCGGCTGGCAGGGAGGTTGGGGTTCAGAGGCCCCCTCCAGTTATCAGGGATGGGAGGTGGGCCTCCATGGACAGTGGTGTCCTCACTGGCAGGTGCCCTGTCCCCAACGACATGCAGTGTTGGGGGCTGTAAGAATGTCCTCGGGCACTGGAGCCCCAGCTCCGCCCCCCTCCCCAGGCTTGTCCTTCCCTCTAGGGAGCAAAGACCGCTTCACTATGTAACAGGCAAAACAATCAAACGCTGCCTTCTCAGCAAATGCCGCCATTAAACATTTATGGGGCAGCCGTGTAACATTATCCGCTCGTTTTCAGAGGCGGAGAAGGAAATCTTGTCCTGTTTTGCAGTGGGATTTATCCATATGCAGGAGGGATGTGAGGTCATTAAAAATGCTCTGGAACAGAATGTGGCATCGCCGTGTGGCCGGCGGTATGGGGGGATGTGGCCCTGCTAGCCACCAGCCCCCGCCCCCCAAGCCCAGCTCTGGGGCCACCAGGTCAGCGGTGCTCTCTGTGCAGCCCTGAGCTCTGCTCCCAGCTGTGGCCGGTGGGAGGGGACCGGCCCAAGTCTCCGCCGTGGCAGGAGGCCGGCTGAGCCAGTGAATCAGACGTGCCTCCTTGAGATGCAGCATCATCTGCAAAAGGTGTTCTGGTGCTTTGGGTACATCCAGTTACACGGTGTGAAAGCAGCGCTCGGATAAGCCTGAGTCCCGCTCATCTCACTGTCGGGAGAGGGGCTTTGGTAATAAAGGGACAGTCCCCCCGATGTCACCTGGGTCGTCCTTCCCACGGTGGGTCTCCTCTGTCGCGCCCCTCCTCTGTGCCGGCGGCTGCTGCGGTCAGGATGAACCAGGCTCCTCAGTGCCAGCAAACAGCCCCGAGTCTTGATGACTTGCTGCAGTGACACGTGTGTGTCGGCCTCCACGCCACTTGCCCCCAGAGCCAGGCTGACAGACGGCCTCCTGCTGGAACAGGGTGGCCACCGCGGCAGGGGAGAAGACCCAGCAAGTCACCCACTGGCTCCTACAGCCTCCGCCCCGTCGGTGAAGCCAGGATGTCTAGCGACCGGAATTCAACCTGCCCAGCTGCGGGATGCAGCCCATCCCTGCGAGGAGGGACCGTTGTGTCCCGTTTTAGAGATGAGGAAACTGAGGCCAAGAGCCTGGGGGCTGGCCTGAGGTCAGGCGTTTAGGGACTGGTGGAGTGAACTCAGATACGGCCCCGCCAGGCTGCCTCGGAGGGGCGCCTGCACCGTCCAGCCCTCGGTGGGTGAGCCCGTGCCACCTGAGCCTGCCCGCCGCCCGCCGTGTCTCCCTCACCTCCGGCTTCACGCTCAGGTACCGGGTCCCAGCCGCCGGTCCCTACCACCATACTCCTCATTTTTAGGCAACTTGTGGTGATATTTTGACAGGAGAGCAGGGACTCTTGGAATTGACCGTCTGTCTGGCTTCCCTTAACGTTCCCTGCTTATTCCCTCCTGGTTATCAGTTTTCCTTCTTTTATTTTTATGGATTCATTTATTTCGTTTTTAATTATTTTTAAGTCTCACGAGCCCAACATTCAACCCCCAAACTAGGACCTTCTAGCTCACAGGGCAGAAAGAAACGTATGACCACCTGCTGCTCTCCCGGGTCCTGGCCCCGGCGGCCCCAGCAGGAAGGATGGTTAACCACCATCCTTAACTTCGGGTCTTCCACCTCCTTGCTCCTGTAAAATTAGTCTTATTGTATTTCATGCGTAGTTTTGTTTAGCCCCCGTTGTTTCGGATCTTTAATACAGAGCCACCAGGTGTAAGCTGACTACTGGAATTGCTGTTTTCACGGCCGTCACGTGATCGGTCAGGTCGTGGTGTGCAATTCTGTCCTGTGAGGCACGTTGGCCTTTCCGGAGCTGCCTCTCCTCTTGTGCCCCGTTTCCCATCCCCCCCATCGTAGCAGCAGCGACACACCCCACGGGTCAGCTCACAGAACGCGCACCTGGACCCCGGGAATCAGGATTCAACCCCATTTTGCAGGGGAGGCTGAGACCCCGAGAGGGCACCTCTAGCTCAGGGTTGCCCAGCCGGTTGGGGTGGAACTGGGACCTCATCCTCCCAAACTCCCATGGGAGTGATCTGGGGGTCAGGGGTCCTGGGGCATGGGCCCAGCACTGACCCAGGCACAGATCCGCTGCCCGGGGCATCTCCGGGCCCTTCCAGCCTCAGGTCCTGGCGGAGCTGGCCTCTGGGGGCTGGGAAACCAGCGTCAGGTCTCACCTGCTGACCCTGGGGGCAGCTGAGCCTCACTTTTCCCTTTGGGGTCACTGGTAGGGAGGCTAGGGAAGGCCTCTACCCTGCTCGGCACTGGAGGGTCCCGCCCTCCACCATGCGATGTGATGCGGGGCTGCTCAACGGCCGAGGCGTGGTCCTGGCCCCACCCCTGGTGGGCTTGGTGGCTGCAGGAGGCTGGGTGCCCTGCCATTGAGCACCCACGGGCCCTGCACGTCTCTCCAGCTTGGGAATCTGACTGGCAGTCCGGGAGGGGGCTTTGGATGGGATGGGCGTCCGGCTCTGGCCCCTGCCAGGAGGGCAGCAGTGAGGCACCAGTGGTTCTGATTAACACCGAGGCCTGGAGCCCGGCCCTGAGGCTTGGCTGGGCCCTCGGCCCTACAGACTCCAAGGTGAGCATCGCAGGCTGGACAGCTGGCCCGAGCCCAGCCCTCCCTGCCCAGGGCCACCTCCAGACCCAGGGCTGGCGCCATCCAGAAGGGCTGCCGAGTCCAGTTCCCTGCTCTGAAGTAGGCAAGCCGGACCCCGGGACACAACAGGGGGCAGCAGGCCTGTCCGTGCCCTCACGTGAGCCCAGAGCAGCCTGCTGCCCAAACACTGGCACGCACCTTGCCCTGCACCGTCACCAGTCACGTGCACCTGCTCCAGGGGAATGAGTCTGAGGCTACGGCGGCAGAGGGAGGGACGGAGGCCCTCAGATGCAGTGGTCAGTGCCCCTCTCTGAGGAGGTGGCCTCGATCTGGCTGGCCCCCGAGGAGTGAGCAGAGCCAGTGTGGACAGGTCTGGGCATCGGAGGCCCAGGCAGAGGTGCTGGCGGGGGCGGGGAGGGGATGTGCTTGGTGTCCCTGTGGGATGGAGAGGGGCAGGGGGTGGGAGGAAGATGGTGTTGGGAGGGGTGGGCAGGGTGGGGGGTCTCTGGTCTCTCTGAGTGTGAGGGGAAGCCCTGGGGGTCGTTTCAGCAGGCAGTGGCCTCTGAGATTTTGTCTAGAAACTGCTGGCCCCGTGTGGACTGCAGGGGCTCCAGGGTGGAGGCTGGGACCAGTGAGGGGCTGCCGTGGGTGTCCAGGCCGGAGAGATGGTGGCTCGGGGGAGGGGTCATGCGGGGAGGGGAGCGAGAGCCCGATAGGCCACAGGAGGTGCTGGCGGTGCAGGGAGTGACACCCCACCCACCCGCTTGGCAGGTCAGTCCCTCGGAATGACCAAGAGCTGCAGCCCAGATGCTGCCGGACGCCTGGGCAGGGGCGAGGAACGCAGGCTTGCTCCCGCCTGGGTTTCTTCCCTGCTCTGACCCGTCTTGGGGATAGTCCTGGCTCCAAGCCCGGCTCTGTCACTTCCTGGCTGGTCTCTTCGGGCAACTTTCTCTACCTCTCTGAGCTTTGGTGTCCTCATTTGTGATGAGACGGTAACCCCCCATCTTGTGGGGGGCTGTCATGACTGACGGGGAAACCTGAGGACACCCCCATCCAGAGGCCTTTCCTGGACCCCTCGTTTGTGAACTGGGCAGAGAGCTTGGGTTTCCCTTGTGTCCTTTCAGCAGGGTGTGTGTGCTCCTACCTCCAGCCCAGACCCTCAGCCCGGCGGTAGGGGCTTGGCCCGGTTGCCCTGGAACAGTCCCCTCCTCTGGGCAGTAGGTGGAGGGCTGGCCAGGACTCCCCCAGGAAGAGGACCTGCTTCTCTAACCGGAGTCCACAGACCAGTCTTCCAGCTGGAGCATCATCCATCCCAGCTCTGCCACAGAGAACACCGAGATCAACTAGTGACGCCTGCCCCGGCCAGAGGGGATGGGAAGGTAGGGGGTGATTGCAGGCAGGCCCAGGTTTGCCCTCTCTGTCTTGGTGGACCCACCAAGGGGAGGGACCCTCCCTGCGGGCCTGCAGAGGCCTTCTTAGGACTTGGTGGAAGGGCCAGGGGCTGACCCTTCACTTCCCAGCAGACCGGCAGGAAGAGGGGGGGGGGGGGGGGGGGGATGGTGTCT
>NW_006779962.1:382319-383231 GCF_000442215.2 Lipotes vexillifer | reverse complement strand
TCCCAGCACACCGGCGGGAAGGGGGGGGGGGGGAGGGGAGAGGAGTGCCTCCAGCTCTGACACCCCAGCCCCCCAGCCACCATCTGTTCTCAGAGGTGGGAGAACGTGGCTCAGAGAGGGGAGGGGTCTTGCCTGTGGTCACACAGCGGCTTGGTGGTCTCTCAGAATCCCCCATCCGGGTCCCCCCAGATCCCTGAGGAGGGTCCCCAGCTAGTCTCCTAGCCTCCATGTATTTACGAGGAAGATGTGCTTTTTTAAAAAATAAATTTATTTATTTTTGGCCGCATTGGGTCTTCGTTGCTGCACGCGGGCTTCCTCTAGTTGCGGCGAGCGGGGGCTACTCTTCGTTGCGGTGCACGGGCTTCTCATTGCGGTGGCTTCTCTTGTTGCGGAGCACGGGCTCTAGGCGCGCGGCCTTCAGGAGTTGTGGCGCGTGGGCTCAGTAATTGTGGCTCGTGGGCCCTAGAGCGCAGGCTCAGTAGTTGTGGCACACGGGCTTAGTTGCTCCGCGGCATATGGGATCTTCCCAGACCAGGGCTCCAACCCGTGTCCCCTGCGTTGGCAGGCGGATTCTCAACCACTGCGCCGCCAGGGAAGCCCGGAAGATCTGCTTTTCTGACACGTCCCAGTGGGTTTACCGTCCAGAGCCAGCAGTGTGGATTGGGCACCCACCTGGCACAGCCAACTACCGGTTATTCTCGTTCTGACTCTCACTGCTGTGCCTGGATGTGACCCAGACGGGCCACTGTCACCGTGTCCGTCCAGTGCAGCCGGGCCGTGACCGGGGAGCAGGGGGAGGGGTCGGGGGGCAGCTGGGGCCCTGCTCTGCTGTTAAGGCCTCACAGGGCCAGAAGGGGCCTTTCAGGGAGCAGAGACAGCCTTGGACTTGGAGAAGGAGAAAAGGGAAGAGCG
>NW_006779962.1:378691-382268 GCF_000442215.2 Lipotes vexillifer | reverse complement strand
AGGGAGCAGAGACAGCCTGGGACTTGGAGAAGGAGAAAAGGGAAGGGCGTCTCCCGTAGCCGCCGCGGGCTCCAGGGTGTGCTTTTCCGTGCGTGCTCAGAGCTGCCCTGGGCGGGGGGCCCCATCCCTGCCCCACAGCCGATGGGCTCTGGAGCCTTGGGCAGAGCCACCCGCCTGCCCGGCCTGCTTCCACCTTGGAGCCGAGCCTGCCCCGGTCCATCCCCTGGGCCCCAGCCGCCTCTCCCTGCCTAGTGTGACTGCGCTTGGGCGCGGCCAAGGGACCCTGGCCCAAGAGTGAGCAGTGCGGAAACGTTCTGTGCAGTGAAGACGGGGCTGCAATAGGCCTTGGGCCTTGGGCTGGAAAGAGAGGCTATTGCGGGGCGGGCCGTACAGGCTGTGGCTCTGGGAAGCCCCCGTGCTGGCTGTGTGGCCTCTCTGTGATGCCTCTCGTTTTCCGATGGCCGTTTCTAGAGCGTTCCATCCGGGCAGGGCCCTGGCAGGACGCCGGGATTTCCCGCCTAGGCCAGGCAGGTGTCCCCCGGGAAGAGGTCAAGGTGGCATGAGAGGAAAACAGCCGAGTGGCTGTAGGGGACGGGGCCCCGCTGATCCGCTGGCCTTTCCGCTCCAAACTGCTGCCGTTCCGAGAAGCGGGCCGGAAAGTCAAAAGTCTGCCGAGCTTCGCAGCTGCTGAGAAACCGCGTTCCTCTGTCTCAGCAGCAGCTCTAGGCCCCTCCCTCTCTCAGACAATGGGATGGCGGGAAACAAACCATTCTTTCCTGACCCAAGGTCAGTGTCCCCCCCTGCCTCACTGCTGGAAGCAAGGGTTGAAACAGCCTGGCTGGCATCTGGGGGTTCACCTGGGTCTCCCCCAGTCGCCTGGAGCCGGCCACCCCTCTTCCCCCGCCCTGCAATTCTGCTGGACCTGCCTCTGCAGACGTCACAGGGGGACCTCGAGACCTCCTACCTGTGCTGACTTGGGCTTAAGGTCCTGGTGGTGGCACCTGGGCCGGTGCATCCATCACTCCCTCCCTCTGCCCTGGTCCCCATCGGACTCCTGCCCCACCTGGCCCTTCAGCCTGCTTCTGCTCTGCCCCAGCCTCTCTGAGACCGCACACCCCCGAGTGTGCAGGGTGTGATCACCTCTGCCCAGGCTGCTTCCTCCAGCCCCTAAATCTTGACCATCACCTCACCTCCTTACGGGCCAGGCCCTGTGGGGGGGCACAGCCACGCCGCACGTCAGGAAGCTTCACACACGGCCTGTGTGTGAAGCAGGTGGTTTATCCCCATTTTACAGGTGAGTTAACTCAGGTCCCTTGGCCAGCTCAGGGGCCAGGAAGCTGTGTGGCCCATTCCAGCCCCCCGTCTGTCTGACGCAGGGCTGGAACTCTGAACTCAAATTAGACCTTGCTCTCCAAGTCAGCTCCCCGGCACCTCCTATGGGAAGTCCTCCCGGTTTCCCTTTCCTCCTCCTGCGGTCTGTACCTTTGTGGCCATCCCCATGCCCTTTAGCTCTGTGTGGCCCTCATGGTGGGAGTGGGTGGAGGGGCCTGTTGCAGCCCCTGATACGGTGGCCCGTCTGCATGGGAGTGTGGTGGGCTGGAGAGAGGGACATGATCCCTTGCTTGTTCGGGCGGTCGGGCTGCTGAGCCGGAGAGCCGTTTTTAATAAGCAAAATCCAGTGCTTCAAGGCCTCCCTGCCAATTAGCAGGCGGCACCCAGGTGACTCTTTGAATAATTAAATGGGCCTGCCAGGGCCTCAGGCTGCGGTTTGATGTGCCTTTGAAGTCTGCCTGGCTGCCGGTTCCCTGGCAAACTGGTATGTCGTGGGGTGTGGCCCAGTGCCCTGTGGCTTGGGTATTGCCGGTCCCTCCCGCCTACCCTGCTCTCTTCCTGCTCACCTAGCACCTGCGTGGGCCCCCATCACCCCTGGTGAGGTGAGGCTGAACCCAGTGGTGTCCCAGGGCCGGGCCCCGTGCCAGGCCTTCCGCGGGCCCACTGCACCTAATTCTCAGGCCATTTTCGGAAACTGTGTCCTTCCCGACTGGGCGAGCGACCTCTGAGGGCTCCCAGGTAGTGCCAGCGCCGTAAATGAGGCACCATTGTCCGCCACACGCCCGACTGGGGCTGCCGGCTCATCCCAGTTTTAGCCCCGGAATTCCCACATCCTTGGTAACTCCCTTGTCCGAGGCAAGCTGGGCGGTGGTCACCCCTGCAGGACAGGTGCCGGGAGCCGGGAACCCCCAGCCCTCTGAGGCCGAGTCTGCTCTCTGGGGGCCGTGAGCTGGTCTCGGGTGGGTGGGAACCCAAGGCTCTGCCCGTTCTCTCGGACGCCCCAGGCCGGCCAAGGAGGACCAGGGGCATCTGCCGATAGGGCTGCTCTGTGATGCTGCTGGCGAACACAGACCTTGGAGGTCACTTTACAGGGAGCGCTTTTCTGTGAGTTGAATTTCCACTTTCCTCCCTACACACGCCAAGTGAAGGATGGAGAAGTGAAGAGCCGTCTTGGGCCCGGGTCGCTTTCATCTGAAACGTGGAAAAATAAACCCTGTGTCCTAGATTCTCTGCGTGGCGCTCGGTGTTCGGACCCGAAGCTTTCTTACCTCCCGAATATGAGTGTTTGTTTGGATATGCGGTCCTTCTCCTAGGCCCCCGGGGAGAACGACCTCAGCAGGGTGGGCTGGAGGACCCCGTGGTGGTGCTGACCCCACAGGCCTGGGGCAGGGCTGGAGGCACCCGGGTGAGGGGCATTTCCTAATTGTCATGGAAACCCGGGGTGGGCCCACTGGGGCTGCTGCTCAGGGGGCCGTGGGGACAGTGGGGAACTGCCTGAGTCTGAGGCCCTGGACTTGGAAGTGGACTCCTGGGATGAGCCCCCGAGAAGGGGAGGGAAAGTGACTCAGGCTGTCACATGCGGGACACTTGCTGGGAGCAAGGACCTGGACTGAGAGGCTTACGTGTGTTAACTCATTTAATCTTAACAATGACTACTGCCCCCATTCTACAGTTGGGGAAACTGAGGTTCAGAGAGGGAGAGTTTCCTGCTCAGGGTCACACAGCGAGTCCGCAGCAGAGCCAGGATTTGAGCCCAGATCTACTACCTGCAGAAGCCTGGCTCTTAGTTCCCCCCACAAGGTCTCCCCGAAAATGAAGGTGACAGTGGCAGTGGGGGGGGTCTCTGTTTTGGCTTTTTGCCAGGGTGTAGAGCGATGGCTCTAGGAAGCAACGTTCTCTGTCCTGGCAGGCCGTCTGCAGACAGCACAGTCATGAGATGTGCACTTGCTGTGTGCCAGGGGCTCCCTGGTCTGGGGTGGAGGGACCCCCAGGGAAGCAGGCCCAGGAGCCACCACGTAGCCCTGCCTGGTGGAGCCCTGGGTTGGATTGGATAACGCAGGGGAGGCCGCTGCCAGATAGCAGGAAGGGTCAGCACACTGAGTGCTGCACTGGAGCTGGGTTTGAAGTGCATGAAAATCAGGCTGCTGCCTGGAAAAATAGTAAATCCGTGCCGACAAGTGAGTTGCACTGCCCTGGAACCCTGTGTCCAGGCCCTGAGTCCCTCAGCGCAACATGGAGGTGAAGC
>NW_006779962.1:374190-378532 GCF_000442215.2 Lipotes vexillifer | reverse complement strand
GTGGCCGAGTCCCCCCCCCCCCAGAACCCGGAGACCTGGCACCTCCTCCCAAGGGGTCCTCTCGTTGGCTCCTGGGTTGTTGTCCTGTAAATCGGGCCTGCTGCCCGCCGTGCAGGGTCCTCCAGTGTCCCCATCCGACTGCTCCTGGGTCCCAGCTGGCGTGCACCTGTGTTCGCCACCTTCATGCCACGACCCCGGAGCATTGGGCCTGCCCCCTTCCCGACCACGTGTCCTGTCCCCACGCAGCCGTACACACAGCTACGCATGCGGGCACTTTTTAGAGGCCATGGTTTTACAGCAGATTCTCAAAGAAGTCCTGCGGACAAGGACCAGAGGCTGATTTATTGATTCCAGAGCTGCATTCAGGCTGCGCCTTCTCCCTGAAGCAGTGACAGTGGCAGCCCCCAAGCCCAGCTCAGAGCAGGTGTCCAGGAACCACCCAAAGGATGGGGGAAGGAGAGGTAGGCGTGGCTTGGAGTAAGAACTGTGCCCCCGCTGCTCTTTGTTCGGGGGTTTGCGCTCAGCCACTCCCTTAGGGGCTGTGTTTTGGGGCCCTTCTTCCTCTAGCGGGCACCCCCACCCCCCAGCCTCTGGCACTGGCGCCGTCATTGTCCTGCCCACACACGGCCATGCCGGCCAAGCAGCCGGATGCTCACGTTGACCTCAGGGTGGGAGGCGTAATTTGGTGGGACCTTGAAGCAGTGGCTTGAGCCTCTCATCCCTGCCCTGCACCCCCCGCCCCCAGGAGGACGGGGTGCTGGGGTGGATTTGACGCAGCCTGACGCATGGGCTCTGTTGGGGATTTCTTGGCACGTGGCAGCTTTTTTGCTTCCGGCTTGGGCATCCCTTTAATTCCCTCAGTGGTGCGAGTGGGAAACTTGGCTTCCCAGAAGCGGAGCACAAGGAAATGCGTCCTCAGGAAGGGTCTGATGGGATAAGAGGAACCCAGCCCCGCCCTGACCCCCGGCCCCCCGCCCTGAGGACCCGGATGGCCGTACTCTGGTGTCTGGCCCACGGGCATTTCTGTGCCATTCTGCATACTTGATTCTCATCCCCTCCTCTTCAAGAACAAATGAACTCCACCATGAACGTCTGGATATCTGGTCTAGCCGGGGAGGGGGAAATTGACGGCGGGGGTGGTAGATGCTGCACAGTGGGGTCTGGATGATCAGCCGGTGCCTGAGACAGGAGGGCGGAGCCAGGCCTTGTTGCAAGTGACCCGAGAGTCACACCTGCTCCAGCCCCTCTCGGGCTTGAAGTTGTAGCTGGAATGTGGCCCCGGAAACGCCCTCTGTGCAAACGTGTCTCCTCGGGGTTAAGTCAGGGTCAGTGTTGTAAAGTCACAGCTCAGGGCTGACTTGGGTACCTCTGCGTGGATTCTTATAAGCGCTTCTTGAAAATGCTTCCTTGTATCTAATTGGAGGCTGCCACTTGTTGTTTTGGAGGGAAGGGACAGCTTGAGACTATCTAAGCTCCATTTATCTGTGCACTCATCCGTTCCCCAACGAATCCACCCCTCCCCCAACCTGTCCTCCTGGCCACCCATCCATCCTTCCACCCCCATGCCCCCACCCACTCATTCATCTGTCCATCAACCCACAAATCCCATCCCTCTCCCACCCACCTGTTCTCCCACCCACCCATCCATCCATCTGTCTGTCCGTCTGTCCATCCATCTACCCATCCATCTATCCAACCATTCATCCACCCACCCACCCATCTGTCTGTCTATCCATCCGTCTATCCATCCATCCATGCCTCTCTAATGTCAGGCACCGTGCTAGGCAGAAGTGGACACAGGCTGAGAGAGTGGCCAAGCTGGTGGAAAGCTGGTCAGGGAGTGGTTTTGGGGGAACGCTCCACTTCTGGGTCCTGCAGTCACATCTCAGCCTGGCCTGAGATTTCCTGTGATCAGTAGGGTGGGGGCCGGAACCTTCGGCGGGTGGGGGCCGGAACCTTCGGCATTCGGGGTGACTGACATTCGACTGACTTTTAAGAAACCAGAGCTCGGTTCCAGCACCCCATCAACCACGTGGGATCTGGGTCAGCTTCCAGTTCTCCTGTATGCTGGGAGTGATTTCCTGGCTGGAAGCATGGCTGGGTCAGTGAGGGTCCCTCGTCTGCTGAGGGCCAGGGCGTCCTGACGGCCTGCAGCTCCTCCCTATGACCCGAAGACACACATCTGTCCTCCTTCCTTCTTGCCACATGATGCCCAGTGGGGGATGCCATTGTCATGGTGATGCGAGGAAGTGGGGGAGAGCCACAGGGAGGAGGGGGAGCCCACCACCGAGAGGTCAAGCTGGGCCATGCCACGAGCTACCGCCATGAAGCCTCAGGTGATGGGGACCCCTGGTCTGGTGGGTCTGCCTTGGGACCTCAGACCCAGGGCCATGCAACTCTGTGACAGAGCTGGGCAGGACCCAGGCCTCCAGCTGCTGGCTCAGTGGGCTCCCCAGGCCCCCACCCCATGGAGCACAGGCCCCGAGCCTTGGTAGTGGAAGCTGCAGGGTCCAGGCGTCCATCCCCACTGGACTGCCCTGCTGAGCACGTCAGCCTGACCCCCAGCAAGGAGGCTGCCAGCCGGGTCTCCTGTGAGATTGTTAGTAACAGTCTTCCTGCCAGAACCCGTGCCCTGGGAGATGGGGAAATGCTCGTTTCAACCAAAGGGGCGTTTTCGTCTCCGTGGAGGTGGTTAATTTGGGCCCATTGCTTTTGGACGAGCTGGCAGCTCCCTCCTCCTGGCAGCATTCACCCCCCTCTGGCCCTGTCCTCCTGGAGGCTGGCCTCTGTGCCCGGCGTGGGCTGGTTCAACCTAGTCGGGACCATGCACCCATCTGCAGGTCCCTGCGGGAGAGGCAGAAGTGGGCGCTTGCACGTGGGTGTGCAGGGCACCCCGGGGAGCCCCGGAGAGTGTGTCGGAAGCCCATTTCCTTGAAGGGCTGCTGCGTGGGCTCCCTGTGCTGGTGGTGGGCATGGGGGGGCCAGGTGTGGGTGTGGTGCCGACAGTGTGCCCTTCCCATTTCCACCCCAATCGCTTCTTTACCCAGAATGCGCTGTTCCTTTTGCGGACCTGCCCCTTTCCTCCAGTTTGTGAACTGGGATCTCATATCAGTCTCCAGATGAGATCCCAGTTCGGGGTGACAGAGCCGGTGGGCTCACCCACCCTCCCCGCGAGCACGTGCCACGTGCAGGTGGGGCTGGGGCCGGTGCCGCGCCTGCATTCCTTCCCGTGAGCCCGGCTGCGCCCAGGGCTGTGTCACCTGCATCTCACGCCCTAACACTCCTCACCTGTACTGGCCGGCCCCCAGCACCTGGGCAGCGTGGGCTGGCTCCACCCCCTTTCCCAGGAGTCAGACCCAGGTTCACTTTGCAGTAGTGACAGGTGCGGCCCGAGACCCCACGTTCCCAGGGAGCCCCCTTTTCCTCCCCGTGAGTTCCCCTCCCGTGGATTCTGAGCTGCCCAGGTAGACGCCTGTCTGCAGGTGACGACCCTGCCGTGCCGCCCTCCTCACACCAGCCGGGAAGCTTTCTGACACCTGGGCCCTTCTCTTACTCCTCCGAAGATGCGTCTTCGGGGTGACAGAGTTTGCGGGGACCCTGGGCATCCCCCCAGTACGGAACTGGGAGATTTTCATGGAAAATAAGGGTCTCAAGTCCAGATAAGTTTGGGGCTCCTGGCCCCCCGCCTCTGTCTCCTAAAGACAGGTTCCCGTGCTCCCTGCCGAGGATGCCCAGGGGAGCCCACATCCCTGTGTCTGGGGTCCCCCTGGCGTGTGGAAGCAGGATAGTCGCACGGACGGAAGCTTCCTGCTGTCCCTGACCCGGTTCCCTCGTTTGCCAACAGCGATGCCAGGGCCTGGACAGAGGGACCGACTTCCGGTGTCCGGGGCCGAGCTGGGCATGGGGCCCTCACTCTAGGCACGTCCATCTGGGTGGTCCTGCATCACACAGCCGCATAACGTGCCCCCCGTTTCCTTCCACGAGGGATCGGACAGAAGCCCACCTGCTCCTGTGCTCGCTCCGGGGGGCCCGTGGTGGACCTCAGGCTGGGGGCCCGGCCAGGGCGGCGGTGCCGCTGAGACCTGCTCACTCCCCTGACGTCTCCTCTCCCACAGGCCCTTCCCCTGGGAGGAGACCGCGGAGAATGACGATGACGCCTACCGCAGCCTGGAGGAGCTGGCAGAGTAAGGAGGCGGGCGGGGGAGGGCGGGGAGCGCCTGCCCGGCCGTCCCCACGGGGGCGGGGGTGGCTCCCCTGCCGGAAGGATGCGCGGTTCTTCACCCCACATTCCAGGAGGCTCCCAGCGTGTCTGCTGGTGACTGGCTGCGGCCCTCCCCCCCCC
>NW_006779962.1:360736-374050 GCF_000442215.2 Lipotes vexillifer | reverse complement strand
GCTCAGGCGTGACGAGGGCTGGCTTTTGCCGGGCTTCTCTGTCGAAGCTGCAGTGGGGCTGGGGAGGTGTCCTAGCTCAGCCCTTGGAGGCTGTGCTGCGGATGGGAGAGAGCTGGCGTTTCCAGAAGCTGGGGCCCTTGGAGCACAGGTTACAGGCAAAGGCAGTTGGTGATTCCGGGTTGTCTCGTGGCCTGACACAGGCTGGGGCTGGGCTGAGGCCAGGCCACCTGAAGCCACTGGGACGTCTCCCCTTCTCCCAAGGCCCCGTCTTTGCCTGCCCCGGGTCCCTCCGATTCCTCTCTCCGAGAATTTCTTGCACCATCTCATGCAGCCTGGGTCCAGCTGCCCCTCCCCGGCCGTTTCACCTTATGGTCCTGGAGCCCCCCAGGGACTGGCAGGAATCCCTGGGCGGCGGCTCTTCCAGAAGAGATGGTTGGGTTCTGCGCGGTCAGCTGTGGCCGGGGGTGGGGTCATGTGGCCTGCTGCTCGGAGAAGGGGCGGCGGGGTGGAGCTGGCAGGGCCGCCCTGTCCTGCAGGAGGGGGACCAAGGCCCGGGAGATGACAGGCTTGCCCAGGCTGTGGGGTGGTCCCACGTGGCTCCTGACCTGGCAGGCCCAGGACCCTCTTCCCCGGATTCCTGCCCCTGGGGGCCTCTTTCCTGTCTTTGTTTCCGGATAAACGGCCGTTCCTTCTGGGAAGACTCGTGGCCTCTCTCTCCTTCGTCTTACAGCACAGACTGGGAATAAAGGATCATAATCAGCGTAAGAGGCGGGATTTGCTGTGCACTCGCCGTGTCAAAGCCCCCAGCTTGTTCCATGCCCCCGTCCAGGCTGCCTCTAGGATATGGGGCCTGGGCAGATATTCTTTGCAGGATCCCTATCCATTTAAATAATTTGAGTCATTGAAAAATCAGCATGAGGGCAGCAAGCTGGCGGCCCAACATTATGTGATCTGTGAGTGAAACACTCACTGGCCCGTGGGCATAGCTGCCACCAGCCCATCTTCCGGAAACTGGGCTGACCCCACTGTGAACGGTGGCAATCCTCGGGATACCTGGTCGACCCCACGTGGGTCCGAGGGTGGAGAGCACCCTGAGGGGGCAAATGGGGGCCAGGGTCCACACGAGTCCCAGCCAGTGCCTGGGGCTCCCTCCCTGGATGCTACTGCCTGGTCCCAGGAATCAGGGGAGGACTTGGAAAATTTCGAGAAAGGTGCACTCCAACCCACGGGGCCTCCCGAGGTGCGGGGCTGAGTGAGTGGCTGCCCGCCTTCCCCCACCCCCTGTAAGGGGTGAGGAAACCGAGGCTCAGAGAGGCACGGCCGGAGGGAGGCCCCCAGGGGTCCCCACCCGTCTGCAGCCCCCTTGCTGGCTGAGCTCCGCGCTGGAACTGCTCCCTGCCCGCCCTCCCGGCATTTTCCGCCTTGGAGAGCCTCTCCCTGTCTGCCGAGTCCGGGCCTAAGTGCCCCCCACTTTGGGAAGCCTCTCACCCTCAGTCCATCCGCCCGCCCAGCCGGCATCCTCACTCATACCCCACGCATCACAGAGCACCCACACCCCTGTCTGGCCTTTGGGGTGTTTGTGGGGTGCACTGTGATAGACCGGAAGGTTCCCGAGGTCAGTCCCTTCATCTCCATGTCACTGCACCCCCCCCAGCCCCCAGCAGCTGGCACCCCGTGCCCGCGGCCTAACAGCGCATCCCAAGAGATAATGTTGGGGGTGGTAGGGGTGCACTCCTGGTGCTTCATCTCCTTCTATCCCCCACTCTGCCCCACAGTCTCCTCGTGAGGGGTGTTCTAGGGGTGCCCCCGCTTTACAGGTAAGGAAACTGAGGCCTCGGGAGGGAAGCTACTGGCCCACGTCACTCAGCGAGGGAGCGGCAGAGCTGTCCTTTTACCCCGAGCCTGCACCCTCACCTCCCCACCATGCAAAGTCAGTGCCCCCGCCCAGGGTCCGGGGAGCCCCTTGCCCAGTGCTGAGTGCCGGGCCCTGATCTGCCATTTCTCCTGAGGCTGAGGCTGGGGGTCTCTGCCCTCGCGAGACATGCATAAGGGGTCAGCAGAGGCTGAGGGTTCCAGGATGATGGGGCCCACGCCACCCTTGTGCAGCTTCCTCTGTACCAGCCAGGCCCCCCGCTTAGCCTGTCCCAATGGCTCTTTCACGTTCAGTTTGGAGGATTAGCCTGTCCCAGTGGCTCTTTCACGTTCAGTTAGAGGATTCCTGGGCGGTGAGTTGGCCAGCGACCCCGGGTGCCCATTTTCCCCTTTCTCGGTCTATTCTGCATGTGTCTGACCTCTCACAGGATGGAATTCCTCTCGCATGGAGAAGCCAGTCTGGGGGATGTGTGGCTTTGCACACAGTTCAATAATATTATTCCATGACATTAAGAGTGCGCCTCCTTAATCCAATGAGTTCCTTATGACTGCAGTTATTGCAAACGTAAATCATACATTAATAGGGGAGGGGAATGAATCTGAGTCTTGAAGTCCCAGAGGCTCCAGGTTAATAAATTTTTCATGCTTTTCTTCCCCCTTCTCCTGTTACTGAAAATCAAGATTTCCTAGCATCCTGTCTTTGCGGACTTGGGATTCATATTTACCCATTATGGCAATTTACAAGACACAAACAGAAATGTCATTTCTTCCCTGGCCTCCCTGGGGCAGGGAACGGGGCACTGGCCTGGATCTGATGCCAGGCAGCGCCAGGGAGCCAGGGAGTGACGTTTCCAGCAGAACTGGCTAATTCTTTCCTTTGGGCTCTGGCCAGGTGTCAGAAATGGTGATCACCTCGTGTTTCTAAGGGGCCCCTTGACGCTCCGCAGCTGTTTGGGGAAAGGCGAGCCTGGTGGGGGGTCTGGGCACCAGTGGGGGACCGCCAGCTGTGCATGGCCCCAAGAACGCCTTCTCGGTTCAGTCAGTCGATCAGTCATGTATTTGTTCAGCCACCAGCTGGTTACTGTGCACTTTCTGGAGATTTAAAGCGTGGTTGGGGCAGCGGGAGTCGGGAGTGGGGAGAGTGCTGGGTTGCGAGGGGTGAGCGTGGGCATCGCTGGAGGAGAGATGTGGCTCTCCCGCGTGGGCCCCTCAGAATCCTCGCTAGAGGCGCCGTTCCTACCGGGCGTGTCTTCAGAGCCCCCCAGTGTCACCCCGGCGGGTCACTGAGGGCCCTGCAGCCTCAGCCCACGAGATGCTGCTCCACACTGAGAGCCCCCTTCCACCCACCTAAAGCAGGAGCAACGACCGGGCTGTGCAGGAGCCTCTGCCTTGTTCCCAAAGCAGCCAAGGGCGTCTCTGGGCAGACCTGGAGCCTCGGCTCTGGCGTGTCCTACCACGTGGGCTTTGGCAGGTTACCCAGTCTCTGCGCCCCGGCTCCCCTGTGTGTAACATGTGGCGTCAGTCCTCAGCTACACTGCGGTAGCACAGCGCCCAGCGGGCACACCCTGAGCGCCCAGGCAGGGGAAGCGGTCTACCGCTTCCGGTCTACCAAGGATGTGGCCTTTGTCTCCGGTTTCCAAATGGCCATGGCAGCGCCGTCCAGGAGAAATCAAACATGAGCCGCCTGTGCGATTGTTAATTTTCTAGTAGCTGCACCAGAAAGAGAAAAAAGAAACAGGTGAAATGAATTTTAAGAATGTATTTTTACCGAACCCAGCGTATCATCTAGTTCAACATGTAATCATTAGCAAAGTAGCTGACATTCTCTTGCAGAACGTGAGTCGGGTCAGTCCACTGGCCACGTTTGTGAGCTTGCAGCCACATGTGGCTTAGTGGCCCCACGTGGGCAGCCCGGGTCTCGGATCCAGAACAGCATTCTGGGGGCCAGTGCGGAGTCCCCTGCCTTTGAATGGATGATGCTGAACTAAGATTATGTTCTCTAGCGCTCTAAGCTCACTTTTGAGATCCTTGAATAATGTATAATCAGATAATAGAGCAGCTGGTTGAAAAAATTAACACAAAATGGTGCCACTTAAAAAACGCTTCATCAAGCAAACTGAGCCCCAAATGAGAGGCCGGTTTTTAAACTGCCCTGACGATTAGTACCTTGCATTTGCCTAATGGCTCGTCCCTCCCGCTACCCCTTGCTTCCTTCCAGGTGCTCCTGGGAACCTGGAGCTGCCCCCCTACCTTCTCATACCTGCCTGACTCCTGGGTGGGCCAGGGTTTAGGCATCTGCACTGGGGGAGCCCCACACACAGGGCTGGGAGTCAGATTTGCACACAGAAAAACGACACTCGTGAGACAGCTCACCATGGGAGTCCAGAGTGGGGCCGGGTGAATGCCAGCTCAGAAATCAGGGAAGGCTTCTCAGAAGAGGTGACCCCTGAGTCTTGGAGCCCAAGTGGGAAGCGGCTGAAGGGCAGGGCTGGCGTCCCAGTGGAAGGAGCAGCCTTGCCAAGGCCTGCACCCGCAGAGGCGTGGCAGGTTTGAGACACCGCAAGGTGTTTGCAAGAAATCAGAATCATCGAAGCACCCTGGGACGCGCTGGGAAGGACCACCCTCCTCATACCCAGGAAGGCACGGCCTGCATCAGGAGGCCTGCAGAGACCCCCTCCAACTGGGTGTGCTTCAGTGCTGGGGGGTGCCCGGCGTGGAGGGGGTGCCTCAAGGTTACCCTTGCCGGCCGGAGAGAGGGCATCACGCAGGCCGAGGAACAGCAGGGGCGCGTCCGTCTCGGCCGCACGTGGCTCTCCTGGTGGCTTTCTGTCTTTCTCTGGGCCCATTCGATCCTTCTCGGGGCTCACTTCCCCTGTCTCTGGAGTGAAAGCACCAGCCCAGATGCTACGTGGGGCGCCTCGAGCTTGACGGAGCCACGGTTTCACGATCGAGGAGGCCGCTCCTTGACACCGGTTTCGCTTCCCTTGGAATTGAAGTGATTCTCAGGCTTAAACAGATGCGATCGTGACACGGCAGGGAATGTAATTCGTCCGTAAATGTATAGCTGCACACGCTTTACGACTTCGCAGTTTTGAAGGCGTCGTGTTAGCATCGTTGAGGGAATTTTTTAAGATGCATAAAATGTAGGAGTTTCCCCGAGTCGAAGCCGCTTTCAAGGGGCTTTTGGGCATCTTCTTGGAGCTGGTCTTCCTGGTCCCTGGGGAGTGAGGTGGGAGTGCACAGGTTGGGGGGGGGTGCTGCTTGCTGGGAGGGCAGAGGCCACGCCCCTCCTGCCGACCCCCTACTCCAGGGGATGGGCAGCTGTCGCTCTGCCCGACTGTGACCCTCAGCCGAGGAGAGCCTATGCCCACCCCACCCGGTGACCTTGCCCGCCCGCCGCTCCCAGCCACAAAGAAAGTTTCCTTAGGTTCACACCGCCTCATGTGAAAGTCCAGTGTCCAGCAGGAGACCTGCACGTGTGGGGGACACCCAAGTGTGAGGCCTGGACGGGTCGCTGGGTTTGGAGGCATCTCGTGTTCTCCCAAAGGATTGCTTCTCCAAGGGGACAAGTTTGAAAGCAGACGACACAGAAACAGCCCCGTTAAAAACAAACCACAAAGCCCGCTTTGTGTAGAACACAGACCCCACCATGGCCCAGAGGGGGTTGACAGTAAAGCCCCCCAAAGTGGCGGTGTCGGTGGCCGCCCTCCTCAGGCTGGTGGAGGGCCTGGCTGGACAGGGACGGGCAGGGTCCCCTGGGCCCTGGGCGCTGCGGACGTCTTCCCCCCTGCTCTGCAGCCTGCTTCCCCGGACCGGGCACCCTGGCTCCGGGCTGCTGAAGTGGGGACAGCCAGGCACAGGCAGGCCTCGGCTCTCCCACAGTCCTTGCTGGACAGGGCCACCCGGTCTGCCGGCCCAGCTGCCTGCCCTCTGGCTGTTCAGGCCTTCGTTTGTACAGTATGTACGTAGTGAGCGCCAGCTGATCGCCTCCATGTCGAGGGGCTCTCCATCCTCACGGGAAGTCTGGGAGGCCCGGCCCGGCTTTGGCACCGGCCGGATGGAAGGAACGAATCCAGCGTCCATGGAGCACACGGGGGTCTGTCCCCACACTGAGCCCTGTGGCTGAGGGGCAGAGGGGATTTGAAGCAGGTCTGATTCAGAAGGCCACCTGCCTGACTGCCTTCTCTGCCCCAGGGCTGTCTGGAAGGGCCCTGCGGTGACCTGGGCCCTGCGGTGACCTGGGCCCTGCAGTTCTCATTCTTACAGCTCTTCTAAGCCCCATAGGAGCTATCCAGGCGGTGTCCACTGGGATCAGACCTCAACAGGCCAGGACACCTGGAGGGCTTCCCAGAGGAGGTGTTGCTGGAAGGGGATGGAAGGTGCATAGGATTTGCCAAAACGTGACTTAGGAAACCTGTCCCCGCCCCCACCAGGCCGGCCACTGCCTTATTTTGGGCTGGGGTCTCAGCTGTGTCTGTTACTCAGGACCTGAGGGCTAGCTGTGCCGGCCCCAGAGTCACCGTGTGTGTGCAGCCCAGTGGCTCTCCTGCCCCTGTGGCCTAGACAAGGTGCCCGATGCTCCCCCGCCCTCCCAGAGCTGGCTGCAGGACTGTCGGTTGGCCAGAGGGCAGCCCATCCTCACCCTGAGCGGTAAACAGGCTCGTAGCTCCCCCCCTCTTCTGGTTACGGAGGCAGCCGGTGCAACTGACAGCCCTGGGCTCTGCGCCCCGCGGCTCTGAGGCTCCCTGCCCTGCCCTCCAGGGACATCTCCACCCCTTGGTACCTGGGCCTGTGCAGTTTTGCAAGGTCCTGGCTGCTGTGGGGGCCCAGGGCTTCATTGACCTTGAAACCCTGACCTGCATGCAGCACGTCAGGAAAGAAGCTTATTCATTCTCTGTGCTAGAGAGAGCACAGGGCCCTTCTGAATGCAGAGCAGATGCCCGGTTGCCCCTCTGCCCTGGCTAAATATTTAAATTATGCCGGCCAGCAGATACGATACAGACTTAACATGAATTTTTATTTTTAATACCTAGCTAACCCCGGGTCCCTTCAGGACAAGGCTGTCACAGCGATTCTGGGGTCAGATTTAACACAGTCTCTGTAGGGTGGGGAGGCCAGTGTGGAAGGATGTACACATTCGTTTTACTGTTTTCAAGAAGAAAGCAGGGACCAGCTGGGCTGTGGCCAAAAGTCTGTCTAATAAAGGCGTCTCCAAATCACTCTCCTGATACTAACTTCCAGGACCCCATGAGGATAGACTAGGCCCCTTTTACATTATTTCCCGTGTGTTCAACACAGATTTGACACACAGTGGCACTTAAGAAATATTCCTTTAAAAAATGAATAAGCATAACACGTTGGATTTAACTATAAAAAACCCTGTCATGTACGTAATATCTGCTGTATTGGTTGCCAAACCCTTATTCCTCTTACATAACCCAGCCCAGAGGTCACCTCCTCCAAGAAGCTGAATGAGATGCCCCTTCCCCAGAAGATTAAAACGTCCACCAGGATTATCTTTGTCACAGTGCTGTCATTGTCTTCCTGCATTTGTCCCCCACGCCCCAGAGGAAAGCTCCCCACGAGGGTCACCCTGAAGGGAACAGAGCACGGAAAAGGCAGGTAACTTGAGCTGGGCCCTGCACACCACGGCAAGGCCCTGGACATCTGCTGTTCTTATATTAAGGATCCAAGCATGGTTCCAGGTGCCGTTCAGTGGGTCCCCCTGAGTGCCAGGCCCGTGCTTGAGTTTTGCCCTGTTAGCAAGGTGGGTGGCCCCGCCCCCATTTTGTAGTGGGGGAAATTTAGGCTCAGCTTGGGTAAGTGATTGGCCTGCGGTCACACAGCACACGTTACGTGACAAAGGAGGGATTGAAACCCCGAGCCAGCTGCTGCTTGGCTATAGGACAGTCCTCTGGGCCTCATCCTTGTGGCCGAGTCTGGCTCACGGTGGGAAGCCTCTTGTACGGCTTAGAAAGGGTCCCTGGAAAAGGGTGAGTTATGGCCGGAAGCGCACTGCCGGGCGAGCCAGGCCCCTTCTGGGAATCTGGTAGCCGCATCTTTCTCCAGGTGCGCCCCTAAATGGCTTTACAACCTTGGGGGACCATCTTGCCCTCTCTGGGCCCTGCTTTCCCCATCTGTAGGGAGAGCAGCCCCTCTCTCGACTGTTGGGGGGAGGGTCCGCTGAGGGCATGTGGGGCCGACCTCCGTAGTGTGAGCAGCGCCTTATCTGTCTGTCTGTCTGTCCCCATGTGCAGCCCATCCAGCCAACAGCTGGCTTCCCCGGGCCCTCTGAAGCCCCCTCTCCCTGCCGCCCACACTGCGTGGTGTGGACGGAGGTCGGGAGATGTCAGGTTTGGTTTCCTAGTAACAGTTTAACAGTGATTTGGGATCCTGCTTCCCAGCATCAGACAGCCTGGGGCCAGAATGCATATCGCATCTGTCAGTAGCGATATTTTATGTCCATCATAAACATACAGGCTCGCCAGAGGTAGAAAGTGGAGAGTTTGTTGGCTTTTCTTTGATTTTCCATAGGCGGCAGGGGGCTCTTCTGAGCAGCTGACTTTCTGTACCAGAATTGGGACAGGCAGGCGAGGCTTCTGGGGCAGGGGGCGGGCCATGGGGTCTCGGCGGGAGGGGAGCTTTCTGCCGTCTCCGGAGGGCAGTAGGTCTCCGGAGGGCAGCAGGCCGCGCTCGGGCCCTCCTGGAGGATCTCAGGCCATTGTAAGGATCAGAATAATTTTGGGGATTTAGCATCTGTCAGCGCAGCTGCTGCCGGAAAGCAGCAGGAGTGAAAGGGTGAGGGGAGAGGAGGCCGGCAAGGAGGTCTCTGTCCCGGAACGTGGGCTTGGGGCTGGGGAGGCCGTGGCATCCACGTGGCGTCCAGCTGAAAGGAGAGCCGAGGTCTCGCGGTGGCGTGGGCTTGGCCGGGAGGCTCATCCACGAGCGGGCATGCACGTCCCCACCGTGGTCCCGGACTCCCCCGCTCACATCGTCCTCCGCTCTCTCCTGGACAACTGGACAGAGAAGGACGATCTCTGAAACCTACCAAGGACAAATCAGTGCTGACACCCGGCTCCCAACTGTCTAGTCTGATGCGTTTCAGAACATCCGAGGTATTTAATGCTGCCGGTGTCTGTTTATCGAGCATGGGCCCCTGAGCTAAGTGTCGTCTCACTGACCCTCCCCTCTCACCCACGGGGTGCTGGGCCACGGTCACCTACTGTATGCTGGGCCTCTGCTGGTCATCTCCTTTGAGGCTGGTCCTTCCAATGACCCTACCGGGGGGTTGGCCTTATTCTCAGTTTGCAGATAGGGAGACTGAGGCTTAGGTTCTCCTGCCCAGAGTTGCAGAGCCAGACACTGGCAGGGCTGAGAATCCATCTCGGACTCGCCTGACTGCTTCCCCCCACGGGGGTCACTTTTGGGAGAGTCAGGTTCCCACCACGAGAGCCCCCGGCCTGAGCTGAAGGAGAAGGGGACCCACCAGCCCTGCGGTCCAGCATTGAGCGAGCACGGTTACGCACACAGATGGCTCCAGCACGGCGGGGACGTGCAGTTTCTCCATGAAACCCAGCCTCTGATAACTTGAAACCCCAAGACAAGGCTCTGTTGGTCCGAGTGATGATGGGAAAGAACCAGGGTGTAGCCGAGACAACCTGCCATGATGGAATCCCGCTGGGGTGACTCAGAGGCTCTTTCGAGTTTTTTCAGGGCCTTGGGGTCCTTTTCAATGACTGTGGGAGGTTGGGCTGGGGGTTGGGGTGAGTGCACCAGGCCCAGATGGGGGTACAGACTCCTTGCCTCTCTGCCGTGGGATGGTGTGCAGGGGTTGCTGGGGGCTGGTTCCGGTTCTGAGGGCCAGGGCAGAGCTGGGCGGTCATCGAGCTCGTGCTGCAGGGAGGAAACAGACCAGGATCCATACCCCATGGGATCTACCTCCATGTCACCGCCCTGCACTCCAGGACACTTCAGACACTCGGGGGACCTCATTTTGCACCCCTCCCCCACTCCAGAGCCCACACCTGTCATTTCCTTTTCCTCCATTCAACAGCCACAGCCGTCAGATGCACTGGGCACAGCTGGTCACACACAGCATTAACTCATCTGCTTTAGCAGATGCCTAAGACCTGTAATGTATCCCCTGCCCTGTTCAGGAGACTCACACTTGGAGGCGATGCCTTAGCTAAGAGTTTGGGTAACAGTGGAATTTCCATGTGACGTTCGCCAAAGGGACAGAGCTGCTGGGAACCAGAGCCTGTCACCCCACACAAATGACACTCCTCCAGTTTAGAAGGGTCTGCGTCTCAGCCGTAACTGCTGCCCTGTCTGTCTCCCCATCTGGACTGTGAGGTCCACGGGACAGAGTGCGTTGACGCCTCTGTCATCTCTGTGTCCCCCCAGATTCCACTAGTTACCTACCGGCACAGAACTGGTCTTAGGATAAGTATCGATTAAACCAATCAAATCTGATATATCGTCTTTTCATCTTAATTGCTGAGTTGAACAAATATGTGTAACTTTACTTTTATGACTTTGTTTTCATTTTTTAAAAAAACCCACTTCTTTGCTTTTTCTTTTATTTCCCCTTCTCCCATAATGTGGAACATGCACAAGATGAAATTTGAATGCTACTGTTTTATAATTTTGTGTAATATACAGGAACCTATAGTTCTTAGTGTTCATTGACCTGAATTAAATCATGGTTGGGGAGTATTTTCACAATTAGAAAGAATCGTAAATGTAGAGTGTAGGATTATGAGTGCCCTCATGGCTCTATAATGAGGCCCTGCAGACAGCGGTAAAGTTAGGACATTACAGGCAGGAAGCTGACCATTCACTACTCAAGATGGGGTTTTTTTGTTTGTTTTTTTTTTTAGTTGGAGTATAGTTGATTGACAATGTTGTGTTACTTTCAGGTGTACAGCAGAGTGATTCAGTTATACGTACATCTGTATCTATCTTTCAGATTCTTTTCCATTATAGGTTATTACAAGATTGAGTATAGCTCCCTGTGCCATACAGTAGGTCCTAGTTGGTTATCTATTTTATATATAGTAGTGTCTATCTGTTTATCCCAAACTCCCGATTTACCCCTCCCTCCCCCACAAGTTTTCAAGAGGCTCTGGATAACAGACATTTTGCAGAATGGAGAGGTGATTGGGTCTGCATTTTTGAGATTTTTCTGTCCCAAGTTCAGATGCCAGAGCACAGCTCTCTCTCTCTGGTGTTTCTGGCTCTGCCTATTTTTAACCTCAGTGCCCTGTGAATTAGAAGAGATGAATGTGGTGAAAATTGATCCTGCGTGAATGGCTGTTCCTTGTCTTTATTGATTTTGAGATAGAAGAGCAGCTGAGATCATGGTGCTGGACGTGTGTTGGGAGAACCACCAGGGATGTATTCCCAGTGTCTCAGTCCTGTTCCTTCTGTGAGTACGCGGGGAGGGGCAGGGGGACGGTATCATCTTACTGTTACCCGGAGGAACCCACTGTTTCTTCAAGAGCTGCTCACTGTGGATGGGATCGAGCGCTTGTAGTCTCTTTGTGTGAGGGCATCCCCAATCCACTGGCTTGAGGTGCCAGAGGAAAGAAATTGGGGGTGGTAGAACAGCCAGAAAGTTAGGCAGGGAATGCTGGAAGGGAGGGACCCACAGGCTCAAATCTGCTCATAGAATCCACCTAAATCCTGGGTTGACCACTAAACCTCACACACAGGAGAGTCCCTAAGGTTTCCAGCAAAAAATGTCGCAGCTGGAAACTGGATTTAGCAGCCATTTCAGCTGCTGCCCACTGCAGGGAAGGTAGAATTTGAAGTTTTAAGTACAACCGACCGAGTTAACTGTCGGAACAAGTATTACTCTTCAGAAGAAATAGTAGGATCTGAATCTCTGTAATGAGTCATTTGTAACGTCCAGCGTCCAATGAAAAAAATCATCAGATTTACAAAGAAACAGGAACAAGTGAATCATACTCAGGAAAAAAAACAGTGTAGAGGGGAACCAACCTTGAGATGACTTAGAAGTCCCAATTAGCAGCTTTTATAAATATGGGCTTCGAGGAAAATATGCACCAAATCAATGAACAGATGAGGATCCTCAGTAGAGAAATAAGAAACTATAAGAAAAGGGCCAAATGGAAATTTTAGAACCAAAAAGCCTGATAACAAATGAACAGTCACTGGATCAGCTTAATAGAAGACTGCAGGTGGCAGAGGGAAGAGTCATTGAAAATATTCAATAGTTCGATGGAAGTTATACACTCAATTACAGAGAGAAAAGGAGGTTGAAAAATATGAACAGAGCCTCAGACATGCGGGGCAATATCAGGTGGTCTAACAGGTATAATTGGAATCCCAGAAGGAGAAGAGAGAGAGAATAAGGCAGGAAAAAAAAAAAAAAAAAAAATTGAAAAAAACAGTAGTCCCAAGCTTCCTAAATTCTAAAACCTCTATGATAAAACTACAAAATGTTGCTGAGAGAAATTAAAGACCTAAATAAATGAAAGTGCATACTATGTTTGTGGGTTGGAAATGATATTGTTAAGATGTCAGTTTTCCCCCAGATTAAACTGTCGTCACTACAGTTCCTATTATAATTCCAACAGACTTTTTTTTTTAATTGACAAGGTGATTGTAAAGTGGATGTGGAAATACAAAGGACTTTAGGATAGTCTAAACAGTCCTATAAAAGAACAAAGCTAGAGGATTTACACTGCCTGATTTCTATAAAACTTTCTATTTAGTTTTACACTTTCTATAAAACTAAATTAATCGAGACAGAGTGCTATTGGCATAAAGATAGCTGAATGTATTGATGGGCTAGAATAGAGCATTCTAGAACAGACCCACACATATACAGTCAATTGGTTTTTGTCAAAGAGATCCAAGCAATCCAATGGAGAAAAGAAAGTTTTCAACACATTGTTCTGAAACATCTGGATATCCACGTGGGGATGAGTAAATGAACGTCGATCCCTACCTCACACCATACACAAAAATCCATTTGAGATGGATTAGAGACCTAAACAAAAACACTGAAACCCTATAGGTCTTAGAAGAAGATACAGGAGAAAGTCCTTTGCAACCTGGAAGAAAGCAGAGATTTCTTACACAAGGCACAAAGATTTTGTAGATGCAACACAGGATAGAGTCAGGACACCATAGAAGAAAAAGTCAATAAATTAAGCTTCATGAAAATGAAAAATGAATGTTTATCAAAAGACACCATTAAGAAAACAAGTAGCCATGCCAGAGACTGAGAACAAAAAGTTCAAAAAACATATCTGACAAAACACTTGTATCCATCATATATAAAGAACTCCTAGAATTCAATAAGAATAAGGCAACCAATTTTTAGAAATGGACAAAAGCCTTTCTCATAGGAAGATACACAAATGTCTGTAAGTACACAGAAAAAAGTGAACATCATTAATCTTTGCAGGAATG
>NW_006779962.1:342722-360721 GCF_000442215.2 Lipotes vexillifer | reverse complement strand
CAGGAATGCAAAAGAAAACCGCAATTCTATCTCACTACATTCCCGCTCTAGTGGCTAAGATTAAAAAGGCTGGAACCCGCCAGAGCTGGAGAGAACCGCAGCAACTGTAACTCGTGTGCACTGCTGGTGGTGGAGTAAACGCTGCAGCCGCTTTGGAAAAATGCTTGGCAGTTATTGATGAAGATAAACACACACACCTCCCCTTTGATCCAACAATTCCACTCCTCATGGAATTTCATTTCCAAAGGAAATGAGAGCACATGCCCACAAAAAAAAAAAAAAAAAAAAAAAAAAAGGCAAATGCTCATAGCAGCTTTTATTTACAATAACCAGAACTTGGAAGCAACCCAAATGTTCATCTAAAGGAGAATGGATGTCAAATTGTGGGATTAGGGCTCAGCAATAAAAAGGAATGAATTGCTGATGGAGGCAACAGCCTGGATCTCAGGGGCATGATGTTGAGGAGGGGAAGCCAGACACAGACGTGAATGTAACAGACGATGCAGTTGATGCGACGTTCTGGAACAGACGAAGGGAATCTCTGGTGAGGAACAGTCAGAGGCGGGTTACTAGCGGAGGGGGAGGGGTCCATCGGGGAGGAGGGGGACTTTCAGGGGAGGTGAGGATGCTCTGTGACGTCACGGGGTGTGAATTACACAGGGGCGTCCCCTTGTCAAATGGTAGAGCTAAGGGTACATCTCGATCTACATAAATCCTGTCCCCCCAAATGAGAAGCCTATGTTAAGGCATTCCGCCCCATGCTCGAAATGCAGTAGGTGCTCTGTAGACACAATAGGTGCGTGTAGACGTCGGTGCATGCCTAGATATGCGGATGGTGCCAGCGAAGAGGGTGGCAGAGAAGGGACTCTGCCCCTCGGCACCTTCCATAGGACCCCACAGTCGACACTGGTGTCCAAGCGTCTTTCCAAGTCCCACCTGTCTGGGAAGCTTCTGACCTCTCCAACCTTCAATGTCCTCTCCGTCAAGCACAGCTCTTGCTTGGGGTCCTAATGGGGCGGGTGCTTGCATCACCCTAAGATCGACAGATCGCCGGTTCTGTTTCTCTGAAGAGCCCTCAGTGCCCACGCCATGAGGTCCTCAGCCAATGAAAGCATTCTGACCAGTCCACCGACCAGGAGATAGCAGAGCAGGAACGCGGCTTCCGAAAGACCACGCGGCCAGTTCCCCGCCCGTGCACCCCGGCTTCCCCATCCGCACGACACAGAGCTTTGGGCTCAGTTGCATCTCGAGCCCTGATTCTGGTTGACTGATTGTGGGGGCTGCATGGGGGTCTTTGCTGAAAAACATTCTGAGCTGCATGGGATAGAGTCCTGGGGTCAGTTAGGATGTTCCCCCAAATGTGGGATGAGAAAGGGGGCTCCTGGGCTGGCAGATTGCTGTCCTTGCAGTGATGGCCTCGAGGACCCTTTCCAGGCTGACGTTCAGTCACTTGGTTCATTTCATCGGCTCATAGAATATTTAACTGTCAAGGTCCCCCCATCCACCCCACTTCCTTCCACCGGCCCATCAGAGCAAAGCTGATGACTGTCTTCGGACGGTACGAGCGGGCTGATCTGCCTTCGAGGTGTCTCACTGAGCAGCCCGGGGGCCTCCCTGTCTCCCCTCTGTTCCACGCTGTCAGAATTCTCGACAGTGCCTTTGTCACCAGCCTCGCTTGGCTGCACGACAGAAATCCAGGGTGTCTGGCATCCTTCGGAAGGAACCCCTGCAGGTACTTGCCTGGACCTCCAGTAATCTGGTGGGCAGGGCTGCGGGAACTGTTTCCTTTGGGGGCAGCCTCTGGAGAGGTGGGGGTGATTTGTGTCAACACGAGTGACCGTTCCCAAGGCCCACCTTTGGGGACAGAACCCCCTCTCCGCCTTCTCATTGGTTCTGACTGGAGCCGGGAGCCCCGTCACCATCTGGGTGCTGATTCCCGCCCCAGTTCTTGGCACTGCCGACGTCCAGACACTCGTGTCGCAGTGGAGGGCGGGCAGGAGAGGGGAGGACGGACGAGCTGGGGCCGGGATCACCCCACAGCTCCCTGTAGCCGCTGTGGAGCCTCAGTGTGTGGTTTTCTAATCTGTGAAAGGGCCTCAGTTCTCTCCATCTCCAAGGGTGTGTTAAGTTGGAAAGCATACATGTTTTTCAAGTGCCCACGCGTGCGTTGGCATCCCTGTGGACTGGCTCGTCGGTGGGTGGGTGGCTGTTCACGTCACAGTTACGGGGGTCCGTTAGCTGGCCGAGCCCCGTGTGATCTGGCTTTGTCCTCAGGCCAACTTTTGCTTCCTTACACCTGGAGTGGTGGTGGTAAAACAGCAGGTGACGTACCCGCAAAGCAGCAGCTTCGTCTCCTGCCCTTGCTCATCAGCTACCTGCGGGGGTCTATCAAGGTAGACACTGGCTCACCCCTGTCCCCGGAATCGCCCCCCACAGAGGGAAGTCTGATGCATCTACCCACTGTCCCATCGCAGCTCAGCCCCACGGGGGAGGTGTCCAGGGCTCTGGGGAGACTGGCTGCCACAACCTTCCTTGAATACGACACGTTGTCTCCAGTAGGTTTGTGACGATCTCTCTTCCCCGCCGCAGCCCCTAGAATGACAGCTAATATTCAAAAGCTAGGTTTGGGACGGGCCGGAAACCCACTCGTAAGAGCCGCTGGGTAATCATTTCTGCTCTCGCCTCCCTCCCCCACCCCCCGG
This sequence comes from Lipotes vexillifer, assembly GCF_000442215.2. Classification (NCBI taxonomy): domain Eukaryota; kingdom Metazoa; phylum Chordata; class Mammalia; order Artiodactyla; family Lipotidae; genus Lipotes; species Lipotes vexillifer. The sequence continues at coordinate 358,019 of NW_006779962.1, read as the reverse complement.
ACTCTGTGCGCTGGGGAGCGGAAGTGGGCCACCTCATGCTGACGCCTTTCAGAAGACAACTTTACCAGGTCTCCTTTGAGCCAGGCCATGAGATGTGTCCTCACACAGAGAGGCACTCGGGGCTGGCGTGGGCCTCCCGGGGGAGCTGGCCTCTGAGCACAGCCTGCCCCGAGGACGGACCCCACAACAGGCTGAAGAGCTGGCTGCCCTGGGCCCAGGGTGACTCCTGTCCCCGATCCCCAGGCCAGAGTGACCCCTGGGGGCCGGGGGCCTGTGGGAAGTGAGGGAGAAGTCGGGTTGGCTCACTTGCTGTTGACTCATTCAGGGAAATATTTGCTGAGCACCTACTTTGTATCAGGAGTGGGGATCAGAAGGGAGGAAGAAATTGGGTTTCGTCTGGGGAAGAGACAGGCTTATCCACAGGCGCTTGTAAAATAATTGGAGGTGCAGTGAGAGGGATGCCCCTGGTACAAGAGCTCCAGATGGAGAGTCCCGGATGGCAGACTGGGCGGGGGATCCCAGAAGGCCTCTTGGAGGAGGTGTCCCTTGCCTGGAGGCTTGCAGATCAGAGGGGATAACTTGCTGGCAAGATCATGAGCTGAAAACAAAGGTTTATTGAATCGTAAGTTAAGCGGTAACTTCCTTGCTCCTTTGGGAAGGCGCATCACAAACTCCTCGTCCCTCTGCTCTGCTTCCTTGCTGACTGGTGGGGAAAACGTCCACGTGCCTGTGAGCTCTGCACTTTGACCTTCACACTTCAACTGCTGGGACTGGGGAGACCTTGGGCTGAGCCGAGAGCTCTCGGGGCTCCAGGTCTCAGGCGTGGGCCCCGGGGAGAGGGCATTTGGTCCCCAGAGCTGGGCATGCCTGTCCATCAGCTATGCAAAGATTCTCGTTAAGGCAGCATCTCGCCCCCCCCCGGGCCCCAGCGTGTGTCCCTGCTTTTACTAAAGGGCTGGGGTAGGTGCGCTTTGTCACGGTGGGACCTTCCAGAAGGGCGGCAGGCAGAGCACAAGGCGCTCCCAGGGTGCCTGGGTTAAACTACCAGGAACCACGGGAAGCAGGTGCCCTGTCCTTGGACCAGGACACTGAGGCCAAGAGGGAGGGCCTCGTGGTGGCCCCAACTGCCTCTCCCCTCCGGGGGCCCCTTCGTGGATGTGGCTTCAGCCCCCCCACCCCTCTCCCCCGCTTCCCTCCTGTGCAGTGAGCATGACGTGGGGGAGGACATCTACGACTGCGTCCCGTGCGAGGATGAAGGGGACGACATTTATGAGGACATCATCAAGGTGGAAGTGCAGCAGCCCATGGTGAGCCCCCGCTGCCCGCCCCGCCCCGCCCCTCCTTTAAAGCCTCTGCGCAGACCCCACCGTCTGAGCCACGGGCCGGGGGGAGCTGCACCCGGTCCTTCCTGGCCACTATGGGGTTTATCCCCTGCGCCAGTCGGCCAGGTCCCTTCTTTCCTGTGAAATGTTCTAGGGAGACCGGGATGTGACACGGCTGCCACCCCGCCTCCCCGGACGTGTTGCTCTGGAAGTCTCCTCCGGAGGGGGTGCAGAACCCCGAGTCCTTCCTGCTCAGGGAGCCTTAGATAGTGACGCGGTGCTGGTCTCAGGCAGCCTGCCTCCCTCTGCCCTTAGCCAGCCTTGCGTCTTTCCTGCGCGAGGATGTTTATTTCCGACGGGCGTCGGCTAATCACGTCTCGGATGTTCGTTTGCTGCAGCTCCACGTGCTGCCCACAGCTGCTGTACTGGGGCGGGAGGGTTCCTGCCAGGCCAGGATGGGAGACGGGGATCTGGTGGCGTGGACCACAGCCCTTTCGCACCCCCAGACTCCTGGGGGCGGTCGCGATGCCAGTTGCCCACTATGGAGGCTTTTGATGCCATTTGCCCTCACCAAAGAAATGGGAGAAATTTCTCTGAAAGCAGGTTTCAGTCTTTTCCCTCAGTGTGGGGGCCACCAGCTGGTGGTGGAGAAACAAAAAGGGTAGGACACAGCTCCCCACGAGGCCTCTCAAAGAGGCCCTTCCCTCTCTCTGCCGGGAGACATGCCGAGATGCCGGGCAGTGGCTCACAGCCCCAGATGCTGCTTCTAAGAGTGGGTTTCTCATTTTACCCCTCAAGGGTCTGAAGGTGGGTTTCGGTCCCCACAATTACCAGGAATCTCGCTCTGGAGACTCAGCTGTGGGTCTGTGAGCCCAGGTCTGCCCCCGCCCCGGGCAGCCTTATGGTAGGCAGCTCTGCTCCTGGACCTTCCAGGGAAGTGGGCTCAGGGGGCCGGAGGGCTCTGCTTAGCCGCCCCGGCCTGAGAGGCTGGCTGGCCTCCCGCCTCGCCAGCAGGCTGAGTGAGATGGGTGCCGCCCGACTCCCCAAGCCCTTTGGAAGCTGGGTGTCCTTGGGTTAGGCGAGGGCATGTGGGTGTAGTGGCCTGTGTGTTTGTCTGGGGGGATCCCCTGCCCCCTGGCTGTACAAGCTCCCATGAGACCCCGTGTGCACCTGGCTTGCAGAAGCCCTGGAGTGGGCGCTCCCCAGAGGCCGCTGCTATCCCTGGTGCTGAAAGCACATGACAGGACCCAGGGCGTTTGCAGGACCTGCGGGGCTAGGGGAGATGCCCGCCTGTGTCCTGGGGACAAACCAGCGTCCCACCTGCCCAGCGATGCGTAGCATCCCAAGTCTCGGCGCTGGGCTCACGAGCTGTCCTGTCCATCCGGGCAGGGCGGGCCTCCTGCCACCCGCCAGGTCCTCTGAGATAAAACAGCTGGTTTTATTTGCTCCCCTGTCATGTCTGGAGCTATCTGAACGGTCTGAGTGGAAAGTATTGGGAATAGTGATGTTTCTAAAGGAAGCTACAGCCAGGAGATGGCAGGTGCCACTCTCAGAGCCCGGCTGTGGGGAAGCTGCCATGTGCTCGGTCCTGGTGCTGTCTCCGCCGCCCCGCCAGGCTGACATGCGGGCGGGCGGAGGGTGTGATGTGACCTCTGGGGCCGTTGGCTAATGGGGGTGAGCTCCCTGACTTCCCCAAGCTCGGCTTGAATAAGCATAAGCACTGCTAACTGGTTCTTTGCTCTGTTTGTTTCTCCATGCTTTCAGATTAGATACATGCAGGTAAGTGGCAGGTGGAGGGGAGGCCCGGGGCCAGTTCTGCCAGCACTGTCTTCCTCTGCCTTCCGGGAGGAACTCGGGACCCTGTCTCCAGGGAGACGCTGTTGGGCACCACATTCCTACACACAGTTTTAGGGGAATTGTGGACCCTCAACACTGAATTCCCAGGCTGAGCGGGGCTTCGGGCTTTGGGAAGGAGCCTGGGGGGCCTGGGTGATGTGCCCGCCTGGCAGGTTACTTTGGAGAACTGTGGCCCCGGCAAACCCACGCGGGGCCCTGGGGCATTTCTTGGAGGAGGGGGAGGATGACGTCAGGGCAGGTATGAGTCCAGATGGCACGTCCCACGTCCCAGCACTGTTTCCCTGGAGCCTTGCTTGGTCAGCCTGAAAGGACTTGAGGAGAGTGTCTGGACCGTCCACAGTACCTCCGACAGTCAGCCCACCTGCTGCCTCTTCCCCGGCCCCTGTGGCCACAGTCTCTTGGTCAGTCCCACCCCAGAGGTGGGGCAGGCCCTGCCTCAGAGGCGTGTCCTCAGTGACCCCTGCCGACGGGCTGTTAGCTTGGAACCTGGTCAGAGGCAGTGGACATTTGGAAAGTCCAGCCCTGTGGGGAATTGGCTTCTTTCTCTGAGGCAGTAGCAGGCTGAAGCTGGGAGGGTGGATCAGCTGGTGGACACGTGTCCTCAGGGAGCTGGTCAGACCCTCTCTCTGTGCACGTGGTCGGCGCTTTAAGCATGTGTCACCTGCTGTATCTGCTGGAGGGGGTGACCAGTCTGGTGGAGACAGATTCAGAAGCCTCTTTCCCACCTCTGCGCTGTCGTTAGTCCTCAGCGTCACACCACGTCCCCTCCCCTGTGCCTCAGCCTGCCCATCTGCAGAAAGGAGGGGAAGGGCCTTTTGTCTCCCGCGCGGCCCCCTTCACGCTCAGTGACCCCACGGCCGAGCCTGGGCGGGCGGCAGGTGGAGGGCATGGCGGGCTCCTGGCTGACCTCCTGTGCCCCCTCTAGAAAATGGGCATGACGGAGGACGACAAGAGAAACTGCTGCCTGCTGGAGATCCAGGAGACGGAAGCCAAGTACTACCGGACCCTGGAGGACATCGAGAAGGTGGGCGTGGCCGCCGGGTCCACCCAGGACCCCTGCCTCCTGGGAGACGCTGTCACCGGGCAGGGACTCCGGGCAGCGGTGACGGAGGCGGGGCTCAGAGGCCCTCTCGGTTTTGCACCCTCCACCAAAAAGGAGGTCGCCCTCACCTTTCCTCTGCCCTCTGCCCTCTGCCCACACACAAGCTGTGGGCTCCACTCAGGCCAGTTTCCTCGTCAGCTGCCATCCTTGGCCCTGGTCCCACCTCCCACCCTTTGGCCTCAGCTCGGACCCTGGACTGTTCCTGAGCTTGTTTCGCAGGCTCCTTCCAGCCTAAACTGGGCATCGTTATGGCTTCTGCTCCTGAATGCGCCGAGCTAGGCTCTTAATGTTTTTATCCTCACCCAGAGCTAGATGCCTTCTGTATACACTCTCACCCAGGCCAGGCGCTGAGTGAGCTCTTGGTGTATCCCTCCTCCCTGGGGTGCTGTCTGCACTCAGCCTCCCCCACCCCGTAAGCTGCGATAACAGCAGTACCACCCGCTGTGGGCATCCTGCACCTGGGACGCAGTTGGGCCCAGTGACGTGAGTCTCTGGAGCTCCTGTGGCGGCCTGTGTGCTACCCTGAATGGCTGGTCAGCGCTGTCTCCCTGCCGGCCTGCCCAGCTCCTGGAGAACCACGGACGGGCCTTCTCCCGCCATCCGCCCTGGCCTCCTGTGGTCACGGGCGCGGTGCCGTTTCCCTGTCACTTGGGCATCCTCATTGCCAACTGCCAGTGCACGCTGGTGTGAGAGAACCAACACGGTTTTTGAGACGGACCCTTCCTGGACAGTCTTTCATTGCAGAGTAGGGCCAAGTGTAGCCATAATGGGGTGGCCTAAGTAGGTCCCCAATGTTGAGGGCCCTGTGGAGCCTCCAGCCGGGAGTCGTGAGATGCCCCTTGGCCCCAGGTCTGGCCCAGGCTTCTGACCTTTCCCCTCCTCCCGCCCCACTCAACCCTTGTGTGTCCGCCCTTTAGCTTCTCCCCGACCACCAGCTTTTCTGCAGACACACGGTCCCAGCTGCCCACTCCTTCGAGTCCCAGCTCCCGGGTCAGCTCCTTCCAGGGCCCTGCAGGCTTCCCGTAGCCTGAGTTTCGTCGCAGAAAACCGGCGGGCCGCTGTGGCCCGTCTCCACCCCTGCAGTGTGGGCTTTGGGGGCGGGTGCTGCCCGTCTACGGGCGCAGTGCACGTCGGGGGTTGAGCTGGGGGCGTGCCCAGCCGGGGTGTGCATGTGCTGAGCGTTCTCGGGGACGATCGTGTTTGCAATCCTCCCCTAACCGTGTTGCCATCCCTGTGTCAGGTGAGGAAACCGAGTCACACAGTGGCCGGTGCCGCCACGGCACAGGGAAAAGAGCTTGGGCGCGTCCAGCAGCCACTAGTGCTTGTTCGTTTGGACACAGGTCTCTCTTGCTGCACGCGGCGGCCAAGGAGAGGGCCAGGGGACCAGGGGACCCTGTGGGAGAAGGGGCAGGGAGAGGGGAGGGTGGCTGGTTGTTCCCTGCGGGGGCCTCCAGGAGACCGGGGGCAGAAGCAGCCCTGCCACTGTGGCGCTTGCGGGGCCGGAGCGGGCCTCTTGATGACAGGTTTGGGGGTGCACTCGTGGGTGCAGGCTCAGGAATGGGTGTCGGGTAGGAATCACGGCATTTCTCGGTCCTCAGGCTCTCCCTTGGGTGATGCCTCCCACCTCCCGGGAGGACCCCACTTGCTCAAATATCTCAAACAGCAGAGCCCACCCTGGCTGGCCTTAGGGTGGAAGGCCCAGCGCCACGTGCAAGGGGCCCTCTGTGGAGCTTTGCTGACCTGGCGGGTCCTCAGGCCTGACCCCCCACCCGGTCCCACACTTCCCGCGCAGGTCTCCCCCTCTCCAGTAAGCGTGGAGCACCCCCGTGTGCTGGGCTGAGCGGCCGCCCCGCAGGACCCGTGATGGGGGAACGGGGGCGCTGCCTGCAGTCGCCTGTTTTGCTCTGAGGCCGTTAGAGCCCCTCCGACCGGCGACTGTGGCCTCCAAGGTGACTGGCGTCCTTCAGGCGGTGATGGGCTTCTCTCTTCCAGAACTACGTGACCCCTCTGAGGCTGGTGCTGAGCCCGGCGGACATGGCGGCCATCTTCGTCAACCTGGAGGTGAGGGTCCCACCCCTGGCTCACCGTGTGTGGGCCGGAGGTCCTGACCTGCTCGGACGTCAGGCGGGCTCCCACTTGACCGTCCCCAGGGCTTGCATGGTTGATCCTGGCTAAAGGGTGTTTTCGTGGCTGACAGATGGGGGGCGGTGAGCAGGCCCCCTTTTCTTGGGGACTTTGGTTTTAGGAGACGGAGGACACAGTTTCTGGGAGCTTCCCTGCCCAATACTGTGCTGGCGGGTGTGCCCGCAACGCACACGCCCTGGAAGGAGCATCAGGTTTTGTCATCAGTGGAGGGAAGTGTGTCCCCTCCCCCTCTCTGAGCAGACAGAGCGCCCTCACTGCTCTGCGGTGTCTGAACACGGACACCGGAGGGCCATCCCGCGTGGGGAGGCTCACCTCGATGTGGTCAGCAGAGCCGGGGCCAGAAGCTGCGTGTGGGTGGGCTTCGTCGGGGAGCGCTGGCCCTGCTTTTCCTCGGGGTGCCGACGGCTTGAGGGGTGGGCGCTGGGCACCTCCTGGGTGAGGCTGACGCAGACCCCGGAACTTCGTGGCCCCTGCGCCCCCCGACCCAGAGTTCATCCTGCCGTGAGCAGTGGCACACGTGGCCACAGAAGGACTGGGAACCTGGATGGGGGATGGTGCTGCCTGCTAGCCACCCCTCTGCTCTGAAGTGTGGACACACTTCCCCAGGGCCAAGGCCCCCCTTCCGCAGTGGAGAGACTTCACCTGTCAGGGCGCCTGAGCCCCTGCACTCCCGCACACAGCGGGAGGGTCCTGAGGATGCTGGCTGGGGTCGGGCACCGTGTGTCTGGACAGGCTGATGCAGACTCTGGATGGCTGTAGCACCTTCTAGTGAACGGCAGCCGGTGTGTACGAGAGAAAGTGCGCCCGGCCGCTCACGTGGACGTCCTTCCATCGAGACGGCAGCCCGGAAGGAGGGTGATCACAGAGCCCGCGTGCCCCCCAGCCTGCTGTGCCTGCTCATGCGTGGTTGCTTTTTGTCCCAGGACCTAATTAAGGTGCATCACAGCTTCCTGAGGGCCATCGACGTGTCCATGATGGCGGGGGGCAGCACGCTGGCCAAGGTCTTCCTGGACTTCAAGGAAAGGTGAGTGGCCGGGGCCTCTGGGGCGTCCGGGCGCCTATCCGGTTCCATCGTGGGGACAGGGCAGAGCTGGTGGGTGAGTTTACCCAGGTTACCGCTGCGTGGTGCCCGAGGCGGGGGTCGGTGCTCCCACACTCACCCTGTCCTCACTTGTAAACCGAGAAAACTGCCTGCCCTCCCTGCCGTCACAGCCTGCATGGGAGGGGCCTCTCGGGGGCTCCAGCCACCCCCTCTGCCTCTATTCTTGGGGGTCTTGGTGGCTGAAGGACACGCGTGCCATCCACCTGCCGTGCCTGCCGTGCTGCAGACCCCACGGGAATCGGGCACCGGGAGAGTCTGCCCCTGAGTTCTGTGCCTGGGGGGAGGTGACCTGTGGCACCTGCTGCTACAACTGCACTCAGCCCCGCCTGTGCCAGCCTGAGTGAGGGGCTTCAGGGGCTGCAGGGAGCCATGGCTGAGAGCCCAGGCTCTGGGTCCCCAGGGCTGAGGCCATGCTGCTGTTTCTACACGACAGCACAGCCCGACTTCTTTATCTGTCGGTCAGGGGCCACGATGGCGTCTGTGCCACTTGGTGCCCTGAGGGTGAGCAGAGGCCAGGCCTGCGCTGCCGACACGCTGGTCCACACCCAGCGAAGGGCAGGTGTAGGGGCCGGACCTGGGCAGCCAGGCGGGGGTGCGGACGGCAGCCCTGGACACGGATGCGTGGCCGTCTTGGCATAAACTGGCTTCAGCCCTGAACGTGGGGAGACGTGGTTCCGGGACCGAGAAGCGCAGAGCCCTGGATCTTCCAGTGGTGCCCTGGTCCTGTGCGAGTCTCCGCAGCTTCGGGGCAAGTGTCCGTGGAGCCCGAGGGGGTACAGATGCTCTCGTCAGAATCCGAGGCGGCCCTTCTCCTGCAGGCCCCTCCCAGGTGGTTAGGCTGAGTCTAGACGCAGAGAGGGCGCCGGCCTCCACCCCGCCAGAAAGTCACCTGTGATAATCATGCCCATTAGTGGGGTCCCTGATCCAGAATCAAGACTGTTAATGGGAGAGAGTGACAGCTCATTAGGAATCAACGCAGGGACCTTTTTTTTAAAAAAATTATACTGCTGTTACATGGCCCCTGTGAATCTATTTGATTGCTTGCTTTAAGCGCCTCTGTTGGTCACCCCAGTTGATGGAGGGGGTACGGAGGCAGCCTTCTGTTCTCTAGAATGTCCTGCTGGAGCCTGGTAGGGGGGATTGGGATTCTGGAAGCTTCCAACCAGGTGTGAGGGGGCAGCTGTCAGGATGGCTCTGCAGTCCCAGCGGAGAGCCCGGGCCCCTGCTTCTTTCCCTTGTGCCTTGGCAGCTGGCGCTTTAAGATGGGATGCTGACGAGGACGAAGCCAGATGACGTGGAGGGCTCGCAGGATGCCAGCATTGCAGGGTCCTGGGAGATGGTGGTTTTTAGCCACTAAAATCTCAAGAGATGCATCAGCAGATGGTGCCTGGCGTTCTGTCCCTCGTAGAATCTTTGTAGAAGGAGCCTGAAGGTTCTGTCTTCGTGGTGCCTCTGCCTGGCTGCTTGTTGAAGCCGCCTGGGAGCTTGTTAATGATAGCGATTCCTGGGGCTTCCCTGGTGGCGCAGTGGTTAAGAATCCACCTGCCAATGCAGGGGACACGGGTTCAAGCCCTGGTCTGGGAACTAGATCCCGCATGCCGCAGAGCAGCTAAGCCCGTGAGCCACAACTACTGAGCCTGCGCTGTAGAGCCTATGTGCCACAACTCCTGAGCCCACGTGCCACAACTACTGAAGCCCGTGCGGCTAGAGCCCGTGCTCCCCGACAAGAGAAGCCACCGCAGTGAGAAGCCCGCGCACCGCATGAAGGGTAGCCCCCGCTCGCCGCGACTAGAGAAAGCCCACGTGCAGCAACGAAGACCCAACGCAGCCAAAAAAAAAAGAACCGATTCCTGGGGTCTGATGAGGGGTCCTGGGAGGTGTAGAAGGCACCACAGGGGCCAGTGGGGACCCTGGGTCCATGTCACCCTCACCTGCAGGAGGGTCCCCTGCATCACCCGTCAGGTAACTCTCAGCTCCGCTCACAACCCTCTCTGCACAGGCAGCTGCATTCCCAGGCGCCTTCACCTAGGATCACCTGAACGTGCCTCCCCCAGGTGCCCTGTAGCTCCAGGCAAGGAGCCGTGGCCTCCTGAACGGGCCAGGCTCCTCAAGCCTGCTTTCTGAGGGGCCACGAGTCGGGGGGCTCCCGGGAGCCATGAGGGAGCAGGCAGTGCCCATGTACAGGTGGCCGACGCAGCCAGAGGAGAGCAGACAAGGTTTCTCCAGGCACCAGCAGGTGTGGGCATGCTGGCCGGCCCGGGCAAGGGGGTGGGGATCAGGTCTGGGGGTCAGACCGGCTCCCTGATCCGCCCTCTGCCCCCAACAAGGTTTTCCTCTCACCTGGCTGCAAGCCACCGTGCTAGGTGGGCCCATGGCGCCCCGCTGGTGGACTTGAGCCGACTGTCAGAGCTGACCCTCGCCCAGGTGACGGGCACAGCAGACACTTCTCAGCACCTCGTTAGTGCTGCGCCTTGGCTGGGGGTCGGACGGGCACTGAGGCCCAGTAACCCAGCTCAAGGCCACGTGGCTGAGGTACAGATGGATGACCTGTCCTCTCCTGGGACCCTCCACGTCCCCAGCACAAGGGCTCTGCTGCCTGGCCTGTCCCCGTGGTCCAGTTTGCCTGTGAACAAGACCTCGCACCATCCTCTCTACGCACAACCTCGGGCTGGCCTGCCCCCAGGCCTCCTTTCCTCTGGGAAAGACGGACGTTTCCGCCTCGGAGAATTGGAATGAGCAGAATGCATCCTGGCACCGAGAGCTCTGCAGATGGTCACCCGCCCAGCGAGGCATCGGGGGTCCAGGCACTTTTCTTGGGGTCCCTTTGGGGGAGTGGCTGGCTGCATTTCACCAGACCTCATTTGCCAAATCACTGTTCATCCCAGCGTCCGCCTTTTCTGGCACGTCCCTTCTTATTTCTGAGTCAGCCCCTAAGGCCCTGATGTTCGCTGGCTTACCGATTCTGCAAGCATTTATGGAGTGCCTGCTGTGTGCGGCTCCAGAGCTCTGGGCCGAGGTGAGCGAAGCAGGCTCAGCTCTCCCTGGGAAATGAGTCCACAGACAAGAGACTTCCCGTGGGCTGTGCTAGTGCCTGAGAGCACAGGGAAGGGGAGGGGGATGTGGGGAAGGGACTTGTAGCACAGGCTGGGGCCCCCTGAGGACCTGGGGGAGAGGGGATCAGCCCTGAAGCCATATGGGGAATAGAAGCTGCGGGAGAGCCAGGAGCTCTGACTGTTTGGGGAACCGGCAGAGGCCGGAGGAGTGGGACCGAGGGGGCGAATGGGAGGTTCTCCAAGGAGCAGTTATAGGTTCTGCAGGATCTGGTGGGCCAAGATAGGGATTCATAATTTTTTTTTTTCCTTTTTTTGGCGGTACGCGGGCCTCTCACTGCTGTGGCCTCTCCCGTTGCGGAGCACAGGCTCCGGACGCGCAGGCTCAGCGGCCACGGCTCACGGGCCCAGCCGCTCCGCGGCATGTGGGATCCTCCCGGACCGGGGCACGGACCCGTGTCCCCTGCATCGGCAGGCGGACTCCCAACCACTGCGCCACCAGGAAAGCCCCATAATTTTTTTAATATGGGCACGAGAAGCCATTGAGGAATTCAAGGGGCAAGATGCCGGCAGCTCGTCACTGATGAAGGGTGGGGTAGCATCCAGGTGTGGTATGACCAGTGCAGAATGGCAGGGGGCAATCACCTCCCTCTCTTTGGATCTTATTCTCCCATTAATGCAGCCTCGATCCTCAGACAAGGCGGAGGCTCCTGTTAACCTTGCCGTGTGGGCTTAAAGGAGACGTGTCTCCCACACGGAGGGAGCTGGCTCTCGGGCAAGGTTTGCATTGAAGTCCCACTGTTTGTATTTATCGCTGGGGCTGAGCAAGGTGGGCCTGGAGCCTGACTTCTCGTGGGTCCGTGGTTCGGGCTGGATGGGGCCTGGGGAGCTGGTGGCCCGGTGGTAAGACGGGAGGACCAGCTCTTAGGAGGGACTATCTGTGGGGCTTTGCACACGTGCTCTTAGGAGGAACGTCGTTCAGAAAGGCAGGTTCTCCATCCCAGGACCCCATGGGATTTCCGTGAGTGTGGAGAGAGAGGCTCTGGGCAGGTGAGGGCTTCGGTGCTCTGCAGCTTTTCCTTTGCTCTTACGTCAGGAGGACGGCACTGCCCCTCTGGCTGTGATTAACATTCACGGAAACCAGGGTCTCTGGGGGCCTGTCATCTCAAAGCCCGAGGTCAGGTGGTCCTGCACGGAGACAACCCTCTCGTACCCACTAGAGCCCCCGCAGGGGTTCGCGTGGCTGCCCTGTCGGGAGGGCTGCTCTGGGACCATCAGCCGGAGAGCCCTTTACCTCCCGCCCTGTCCAGAGCTCCTTTCCCAGATGGGGCAGCTCAGGACAGGAGACGGGTGAGGCCTTGGCCACGCGTGGTCTCAGCTTGTTCCCGTGTCCTGGGTACACCTGGGTGCATCACCTGTGTCCTGGGACGTGCTCCGTCCTGTCCCCAGCTGTGTGGGCTGAGACAGAAGTGACGCAGTGAGGAAATAAGGCGTCAGATGTATTTCTGTGAGAGGCATTCAGGCTCCCTTTATGGGGTCGGAGTTGGAAGTTCAAGCAGTTAAATAACATACCCCGGAGCTGGTGGCCAACATCTACCACCTCATGAAGGAGCAGAAGGTTGATGAAGGTCGCTCAGCTGACAGTCCGGGACACTGGCACGCAGTCAGCGGGGACAGAAGTTAGGTGCCCACGTTACATGCAGACCCGTCGATTTCCTCCGTGGCAAGAGCACTGGAACCTTTGGGTTGCTTCTCCAGCATGACGGAAATCACGTGTACAGAACAATGTCACGCAAGCGTGCATCAGGCCGGGTCGGGGAGACCGCCTTCCCCGGGGCCTCGGATGGCTGGTGTTCCCAGGCGCTCCAGTGGGACCTTGAACCATCAAGTCCTCCGTGTGTGCGTTGCCTTACTTCCAAGTTTCTGTTTTGTTTTTTTTTAAACTTTGGCACATGAAACTGGCTTCCTTTCTCTTCCTTCCTTCCTCCCTCCCTCCCTCCCTTTCTTTCTTTTTGGCTGCATTGGGTCTTCGTTGCTGTGTGCGTGGCTTTCTCTAGTTGCGGCGAGCGGGGGCTACTCTCTGCTGTGGTGCGCGGGCTTCTCTTGTTGGCGGAGCATGGGCTCTAGGCGCGCGGGCTTCAGCAGTTGTGGCTTGCGGGCTCTAGAGCGCAGGTTCAGTAGTTGTGGCACATGGGCTTAGTTGTTACGCGCCATGTGGGATCTTCCCAGACCAGGGCTCAAACCCATGTCCCCTGCGTTGGCAGGCGGATTCTTAACCACTGCGCCACCAGGGAAGCCCCTTAATCAACTTTTATATGAAAATTCTGAATTTAATAGCAGACTCCTTGAAGTGGAAACCAGGGCTCAGGTTCTCATGCAGAGTGGCTCCTGGTCAGTGTGTCACACTCTGCCAGGCGCGGCCAGGTGCTTTCCGACGCTTGGGACTCTGGACCCGGCCATCTGTCCCAAACCCCCAAGGCCCCAGGGAGGGGAGACCTGCCCGGGGGGCTCACGTGGCAGAGCCGGGGTGCTGGATGCCCGGCCCAGGTGTGGTCACCGCGGGTCCCTCAGGCCGTGCAGGGAGAGCCTGGGGAGTCCCACAGACCCAGCGGGATGCAGTGTCATCTCCTCCAAAGTGAAGCCAGCAACAGGCCTTGACTGCCTACCCCCAACGCCTCGCCAGGTAGCCCAGGGTGAGGCAGCGTCCGCGGAGGACGGAGAAATGGGCCTGACGTCATCTTCACCCGAGCTTCCCAGAGCTGGGCCGGGAGAGGCCTCCAGACGTTTGCTGACACACAGCGTGACCTGCGTCTGGCAGGGCGTCCCTGGAACGTCATGTGCGGGGCCCGGCCTTCTGGTGTCGCCCTTTATTAGCTGGTGACTCTTAGCAAGTTCATTGAGGCCTTGGTTTCCCCACTGGAGAGTGGGGCTCATCACCCCCACCTCTGTAAGTGGGTTAAAGGGTCGTGACGCTGTGCGTGAAGCTCCTGGCCCTGGCGGCTCCCAGAGGCGGTGACTGTCGCAGCCATCCTTACTGTAGCCCGCGACGCCACTTGCCTGGCCCTTCTCCAGGGGCCTACTCGGTAGTCGGGTGACAAGACTTTGAAAGATGAGGTTTCAGGCTAGTAACCCAAGGCCCTGAGAGCGCCGGGCCCCGGTGCCGGGGGCTCTGGTCTGTCGGCCCTGGAGGATCGTGGTGGGGAACAAAGCAGAGGGTGTTAGGAGAGAAGCAGGATGGCAGGCAGGCAGTGGGCGCAGGGGAGGCCGGAAGTGGGGGAGGCGGGGCTGGATTAGAGGGAGCTCCTCCCCCTCTGCACCCGCATCTTCCCTGGACCCGCGGCCCCTCCCAGCACCCCCGTCTCCCAGGTGATGGGGGCTGACGTCACCCTGCCCTGAGAGGCCGGTGGCTGGAACCCAGGCACAGACCATCGGTGCCATGTGGCAGCAACAAGGGCTGGCCCACGGGGTCCCCGCACCTCGAAATGTCAGCTCAGGGCCCGGCCCCCCAGGGCGAGCACAGAGCCGGGCCGGGCCTTGGTGCCCACTGCCTGCGGGCTGCAGCGAGAGTCGCCTGGGGAGGCAGGGGCTTCTGTCTGCCTTTGGCCCTTTCCAGGGGCGGGATGGGGGTGCTGGAACAGAACCACAGAAGAGGGCCTCCTTGGGTTAGGGGAAGGCAGGGTGCCCCTCCGTCCCCACGGCTGGCAGCCCTTCTCCTGGGCAGAGCAGGGAAGGAAAGCAGCCTCGTGGAAAGAACAAAACCGTTAAATGTGCGAACACGTGAGGAGCTGTCACGGGGAGAGAGCTGCTTGCTGCGCTCACAGCCTGACGTGAAAACGGCTCAGGCTCACACCCAGTGTGTGTGTGTGTGTGTGTGTGTGTGTGTGTGTGTGTGTGTGTGCGCACCCGCCGTCCAGGCTCCTGATCTACGGGGAGTACTGCAGCCGATTGGAGCACGCCCAGAGCACGCTGAGCCAGCTCCTGGCCAGCAGGGAGGACTTCAGACAGAAAGTCGAGGTACTTGGGGCTTCCCGGCCTGGCCTGTCCCTTGCCGTTTCCGAGCTTCCAGCTCCCCTGGCCTCTAACCCGTTTCATGGGAAGCTGGGGACGGGGCAGTGATGGGACGTTTTTTGTAGATGTTTTTGGCAGATGATTTTTTTTCCTTTGCATTTTGTTGGCGTTGAGAGTGGGCAGGGGGAGGTCACCATCCCAGGCCAGGGCCCAGCCTGGGTGCAGCTGTGGCAGGACCCTCGGACCAGATCCGGCTGAGTGGGGGACTGTGACTGAGCCCTGACCCTGGCCTATCGGGACCCCACGGGGGCCCCAGGTGACGGACGTCTGCTGGGAGCCTCCCACCCCTGCTGTGTCGTCCCTCCGGAGGCTGGGCTTCCCATGTTGTATCTGGCCGGTCAGACAGTTCCCAGGTTGAGCCCTGGTGCCACGTCCCTTTGCTCCGGCAGTGTTGGGGGTGACTCGCCCCTCGGAGAGGCCCGATGCCCTCATGTGTCCAGGCAACCAGTGGGGAGCCCCTGGTTCCTGAAGGCGGTGCCCCCGTTAGTGTGAGCTGGCCTCCCCCAGGGTCTCTGGTGGACCCCAGACCAGGCGTCACTCAGAATCCCCCCCATGTGGCCACTGCAGACCCCTGAGGCTATGAGAGGCAGCAGGCCCCCTGCCCGCCTGCTGTGAAGCCCACCCCTCTGCACACGCCTGGTTTGTGGGGGG
>NW_006779962.1:332143-339335 GCF_000442215.2 Lipotes vexillifer | reverse complement strand
GCGGGGTCTCTGGGAGCCAGACCGGAGGAAGACCAGACACCTGGGCCCCAGTGCAGGGCTTGGGTCTGCCCCCGTCCCCAGGCTGGGGGATGGGAGTGTTGGGGTCCGGTGTGCCCGGGCAAGGGTGCTCTAAATCCACCTGCTGCTCCCCCGACGCCCAGGAATGCACCCTGAAGGTCCAAGACGGGAAGTTTAAGCTGCAGGATCTGCTGGTGGTCCCCATGCAGAGGGTGCTCAAATACCACCTGCTCCTCAAGGTGAGACTGGCTGGAGTGGGTCAGGGCCCGGCAGCCCCCGGGGCGTGGGGTGGGGCCCACAGAGAGGCCAGGGTGACGAATGAACAAGCGCATAGAGTGAGGCAGCCCTTGCTTAGCGCCTAAAACCTGCAAAATAAGTGCCAGGAGCTACGCGGTATTTGTATGTATTATGAATATTTGTCAGTTAGTATACAAGGAAAATTATGATCTAAATCGGTAAGAGAAAAGAAAAACCGAGAGAGACAGAAAAGCATCCTCAGGCCAGAAATAAGAGCTCCTGGGGCTCGTCTCTTAACCCAGTCCCTGAGCTTCCTGGTAGCCACGGAAACAGGAAATCCTTCGGGACAGACAGACCTACGCTGGAGACAGTGGTTTCTGTGAGGTGCCAGGCAAGGCTCTTTAGTGAATCAGCAGGTCACCTGTTAGCTCGGCCCCTGGCTTTGTGCTGTCTTAATGTTCCCCCCCCCCCCCGTTATCCACAAGAGTTGGAGACATCTCGCCTCGAAGCCGTGTGTCTCCTGGAGGAGGACTCGCTGTCTGTCTGCCGGAGTTGGGCGGCTGGACCAGAGCCGGGGGGGGTGGGGGTGGGGGGCTTTGTCCCGAGGGCCTGGCTCTGTCTGCACACCCGGGGCCTGGTGGGGAGCGGGCCCAGGCTGAGACCCCTGAGTGGTCACCCACGCCTCACCACCCCCCCAGGAACTTCTGAGCCATTCCACCGACCGGCCCGAGAGGCAGCAGCTCAAAGAAGCGCTGGAGGCCATGCAGGTGGGTAAACCGAGGCAGGGGAGAGGCCGGGCCAGCCTTGGGCTTCATGGACCGTGCCCGCCCTCTTTGACTGGACCTGGGCTCGCTAACAACCTTACCTCGGTGATCGGAGATGTAGATCTTCCTGGACGGCAGGAGGCAGGGCAGGAGGCAGAGCAGGGGCAGGGCGGTGGATGGGACCCACCAGGGGCAGAGGGGGCGGGTGGGGGGGGGCTTCCCTAAGGATTCTCTTCTCTAGCCTCCCCTGGCCCACAGTGACCCCACCCCCACCCCCAGGCCTCCCTTCCCCTCGCTTCCCTGACCGTCTGCCAGGCTGTCGCCGGAATCCAGGCACCGGACCCAGTGCTGGGCCATCTGACCCTCCCCTGCCTGCTGCCCAGTGTGTGGCATCTGCTTCTGAAATGCCCACTCCACCCAGGCACAGCGCCTCTCCCCTCCTCCCTGTGTCCATGGAAGCCCACTTTGCAGCTCAGCCCCCAGAAGGAGAGCCCAGCTGACGTCCCTCCCCCTCTTAGAACCCTTCTATGGCTCCCCACTGCCTGCTGAGTCAGGCCCAGACCCTCACCCCGGCACGCAGGCCTCCAAAGCTGTGCTGGCTTTGCAGTTGTATTTACCCCTAATGCCCCACCTTCCAGGCAAGCTTGGCCACGCTCAGGCCCCTGAAGGTGTCCGTTCTTTCCCACCTGTGTGTTGGCTCGGGCTGAACCTGTCCTTGTCACCTGGCAATGTCCTGTGCATCCTCCATCTTTGCGAAGTGACCTTCCCAGGGGGATCGCCCCCTCTCTGGCTTCTGTCCCCCCACTGCTCGGCCGTCTGTTTCTGGAGCTTCTCTGAGCAGCGTGTCCTCTTTACGCCAAGTCCTGTGCAAACTCTGTGACCTGTGCCATGGAGGCCCCGGTGCTTGCATGGCTCACCAGGCCCATCTTGTAATGTTCCTGCCTCAGGGTCTCAGATTCTGCCTGGCCAGTGGGCTCCCTGTGTGGACGGGCAGGAGGCACTGGAGGGGAGGCTGGAACCAGCTCTCACCCCCTACCCACCGCCTGGCTCAGGGGCTCCACCCTGGGCTCTGGGTGTCTGTCCCGCTGGGCCCTCTGGATCGCGGTGGGCAGTGCCCCCTGGTGGCCGGCAGGAGACTGCAGCATGTGGGTAGCCGGGCTGCGCGGTGGGATTGCCCTTGTTGCGCCGAGGCTCTGTAGGACCAAGAACTGGCTGGTCCAGGTCGACCTGGTTATTTTCCTTCAACTCTGACCTAGAAGGTGGCCGAGTGACGGGGTAGAAGGAAGCTGTTCTAGGAGGAGGGATTTCCTGGCCCACCAATGGGGTGCAGCTTTTCTGCCTCGTTTGTCAAGTGGGGTGACGCTTCTCACCCCTGCGGTCATTTCGAGGGCCAGCCACCTCTGGGGACGGTGGACGGTGCTTTGGAGATGCCCAGCCCTTGGACGGTGCCATGGGGTTCGTGGCTGAGCCCCTCACGCCCTGCCCAGCGTGGGCCTGCTGACCCGCTCCCCGCCTGTGTTGTGTCCCAGGACCTGGCAATGTACATCAACGAAGTTAAACGGGACAAGGAGACCCTGAAGAAAATCGGCGAGTTTCAGAGCTCCATAGAGAACCTGGTAAGTGTGCTGGCGCCCCAGAGAGCAAAGACAGTCACCGCCATATATACATCTTTTAAAAAATGACTTTCAGGGCTTCCCTGGTGGCGCAGTGGTTGGGAGTCCGCCTGCCGATGCAGGGGACGCGGGTTCGTGCCCCGGTCCGGGAGGATCCCACATGCCGCGGAGCGGCTGGGCCCGTGAGCCGTGGCCGCTGAGCCTGCGCGTCCGGAGCCTGTGCTCCGCAACGGGAGAGGCCACAACAGTGAGAGGCCCGCGTACCGCCAAAAAAAGAAAAAAAAAAAATGACTTTCACAATCTCGGCATCGAATAAGCGGAAGGGCGACCACACGCTCCGTCCGTCCGGGTCGTGCAGCTGTGCTGAGCGCTTTCCGCCGAGAGGGTGGAGCAGCTTCTGGAGCGGAGGCTGACCTTGCACTGCCAGGCTGTGCACCGAGACCAGCCCAGGGGCCCTGTGCACAAAGGCGGCCACTGGCTGAGGGCCCGAGGAGAGGAGCGGTATTGACTGCTCTGCCCTCCCTCCCTCCCTCCCTCCCTCCCTCCCTCCCTGGCCTGGCCTGGGACTCTCTTGGGTCCAAGAGGAGAGTGTGGCGCCCGGGGGAGTGTGAGGCTCCTAACGCTCTGGGACCCCTGGCTCACCCACATCTCCTGTCCGCATGAGGGACAATAGAGAGGGTTTGGTCACCCTGCCCAGGAGTTGCCCTTGAGTTCTCCCCTCCCCCTTGACCTCTAGCAGGCAGGGCTGACATCTCATGGGACCTTATCCTCATCCTGGTCCCTCAGAGGCTCAGCCTCGGGACGTTGGGTGAACCACTGTGTCCTGCGGGGTGAGGAGTTGGGCCATCCCAGGAAGCAGGCACTTCCCCGCCTGTGCCAACCGGTACCAGCCTCTCGCTGATCTGCTGAATGTCTAAACAGGGTTTCTCCGCCTCGGCACTGTTGACCGAGAGGCTGGACCATTCTCTGTTGTGGGGCCTGTCCTGTGCATTGTGGGATGTTGAGCTGCACCCCTGGACTCTGTCCACTAGATGCTGGTAGCACCCCCACCCTCCAGGGGCCCAAGTCATGGCCACCAGATACAACTCCCGACATCACGAGATGTCCCCTGGGTACAGAATCACCCCTGGCTGAGGACCACTGGTTTACATGCATTTTCACTCTCTGGTCCCTGAACTTTTAGAGTCCCGGTGAGTGTCTGTCAAAAGCAAATCAGCACAGAAGCTTTTGCAAAGGAAGCCCCACATGCCCAGGCTAACACCTGGTGCCCATTTGTCTGGTCCTCCCCGACCAGAGTCAGAAGAGCCCAAACGGGACTGTGGTACAGGCACGTGGTGTGAAGACAATCGTAATGTGTCGTCCAGCAAAGAAAAAAGAAGTCGCCGAACAGCATTACGACCCGACCCCAGTTTTCTTTCCTTTCAGAGGGCAGAGGAGGTTAAGGATGGCTGTGCCCCAGGCTGTTAGCAGTGGTGTTAGTGCCTGGTGGGGCCTGGGGCTGTTGGTTTTCCCCTCGTTGAGCGTTGGATGTTTTCTACATGCTCTACGATGGATGGATGGGCGCTACTTTTGTGACAAGAAGACTTTTTTTTTTAAGTTTTTACACACGACTAATTCTTACGCATGAAATGACAAAAGTTAAACAGCAGGGGAGCAGGTGTGGAGCGCTCCTGTGGACCGGGTGCCCTGCTCTGCCCAGCCGTGTGGTTTTCTCCGGACCCCATCCCAGCAGGTGAAGCTGGTGCCTTTCTTCCCGCCCTTTGGAGATGAGACACAGAGGCCCTGAGTCACTAAGCAGGTGCTGGTCCCACCCTGGGTGACACCCATGCTGCGCCCTTCGTTTTGCTCTGGCAGCTCCTGGAAAATGCAGAAAACTCTGAAAGAAGATGCTGAGAGCCCCCGTCGCAGCGCCAGGCAGGCTGTGGCCTGATAGTATTTTGCGGCATATCCTCTCCTTCCTGTTCTGTCCGCGTAGAGACCGCACAGGGAACGTGCCCGGAGACGTCTCTGAATCAGAGCAGAGCAGAGATGCAAACCAGGCAGAAAACGAAAATGAAATCCTTGCAAACCAGAGAGGGGGTTCAGCTCGGAGGCTCTTCCTGTGGTAGATGAACCACCGGCAGGATCCCCGTGTCCTGCCCGCCCTCTATCTGATAAGCGCTGTTTGTTCTCTTTTTAATTTGGTTTCTCGGGGTCAGGCGTCTGGCGTTTCCCACCAGGTTCCCGCTCTGGCTCCATGATAACAGTGGCCTGCTAACTGACCCACACCATCAATCGCCCTTTGTTGCCGCAGAACTGGAGGGAGTCCTCAGCAGGGCCGGGTCTGTGGGGCGCGGAGTCTGCAGGCCCGGTTCCTCCCTGTCATCTGCTCCCCGCTTCTGTCCTCAGCACCAGCCGGGAACCAGTGGGGCTCGTCTCACATCGCTCCCGCCTTCGGTTTCTGCGGAAAACGGCCGCCCCCGGACACGTGCCCACCTGCGTTTCTCTCCACGTAGGGAACTTGCTCTGGCACCGGGACTAACGGCCTCGCCCTTTCTTTCCCAGCAGGTGAAACTGGAGGAATTTGGGAGACCAAAGATCGACGGGGAACTGAAGGTCCGGTCCATAGTCAACCACACCAAGCAAGACAGGTGAGCGGAGTGGGCGCCGGGCTGGGCGGCACCCCTGAGTCAGACATGCCGCTCCAGGGCACCCTGCTCCCCAGCGGGCCTGGAAACAGCTTTTCACGTGGACTTGGCTTTGGGTTGCGCCTTTTTAATTGCTTCCTTCCTTCCCGGTGAGAGCGACGGCCAGTGGCTGCCGCGCCCGTGGGGCTGCCCTGCCTGCGGCCGGCACTGGACCGGCCAGGCTGGGGGACAGCCAGAGGCCCGGCCTGCGAGCGCACGGGCTCCTGGGAGCGGCCGTGTGAGCTGTTTGCCAAAGGACTGGGCAGGAGTGCGGGCGGGCGATGCGAAAGCTCCCAGGGAGCTGGCACGGCCCCAGCTTGTTTGGTCCTCCACGCACACCTGCTGCGTCCAAGGCCTGGGGCCGTGGCCGGGGTCACAGAAGACATGAGCCCTGCCCCACGCGTCTCCTAATCCCGTGGAGGATCGACGTGTAAATGGGCAGTGACTGGCAGAGGCCAGTGCTGTGGGGAAGGCCAGTGGGGGCAGGGGCGTGGAGGATCCAAGGCCGGGCTGAGGGGTCAGAGTTGGCCGGGTGGGCCAGGCGGGGGGAGGGCTCAGGCTCGGGGAGGGAACAGCCCTCGCGCTGCCCACCCGGGCACCCGCAGCCGTCCCGTGGCCTCAGACCCCGGTGTGCTGGCCGCGCTGTCGGGCCCCTGGTGGCTGCACTGACGGGCCCCTGGTGGCCGCGCTGTCAGGCCCCTGGTGGCCATGCTGTCGGGCCTCTGGTGGCCGCACTGACGGGCCCCTGTGGCTGCGCTGTCGGGCCAGGTACCTGTTCCTGTTTGACAAGGCGGTCATTGTGTGCAAGAGGAGGGGCGACAGCTACGAGCTGAAGGAGATCATCGAGCTGCTTTTCCACAAGATGACCGACGACCCCATGAACAACAAGGACGTCAAGAAGGTGAGCCCCGGCTTCCTGGTGGCGACGGAGGGGCTTCTAAGGCTGGGCCGCCCGCTGCGCCCCTGAGGGAGGAGTTGTGGGGTGGCCAGAGGAAGCGTGGTCGGGTGGGCTGGCCTCCACCCGCTCTGTGCTGGGCCCGGCACCGCCCGCCCCCGCCCCCCGGCCTTTTGTCTGAGTCTTTCCTGGGGGGGCCTGGGGGGGCACGATCCGGATCGCAGCCCCCCAGTGAGGACCCTGAGCAGAGGGGTGTGGGGCCATGGCTGGTGAGGGAGGGGCCATGGCTGCTGGGGGGTGAGGCCATGGCTGCTGGGGGTGGGGCCATGACTGCTGGGGGTGGGGCCGTGGCTCCTGGGGTGGGGCCGTGGCTGCTGGGGGTGGGGCCATGGATGCTGCGGGTGGTGCGATGGATGCTGAGTTGGGGCTGCCGTGCTCTCTGGTTCAGTCCTGCTTCTGCACCCAGTGCTTGAGTACCTATGGTGTGCAGCCCTGGGCTGGGTGTGGGTGCCAGGAACCAAAGTGTTAGAAGAGGCTGGACTCCCGAGCTTACAGGTAGAATGCAGGTGCCACCTGGAAGAGCTATTGGGGGTGACCTGCCTAGCCCTGATGTCCAAAACAGGCCACTGGGGCCCTAGAAGCAGTGACCTGAGGCCACCTCCCAGGCTCAGGGCTGAAGACGAAGCCCCCCAAGTTCCGCCCCGGCACCTGCCCCTCTGGGGGGAAGGCCCTTGCCATGGTGGCCCCATCCTGGGGCACTTGGCAGCGGGCAGTGTCCTGGGTTGCGGCACCCACCGCGGGGCTGGGCCAGGCCTCTTGATGATCTCGTCTCCCCTTTTCCTTTCCTCTCCTCGCGCTTCCTAGTCTCACGGGAAAATGGTAAGCCCCTGACGCTCACGTGCTCGCCACCTTCCTCACCCCCGGGCCCGACGCCGGCACTTCCTTCCTGAGCTGGGAGTGGGGTCTGGGGAGCCGGGTGGGCCTGAGCCGGGCTGGGTT
>NW_006779962.1:331232-332133 GCF_000442215.2 Lipotes vexillifer | reverse complement strand
CCCCCCCCCCCCCTCAGTATCTGGATGAAGAGGAGACACAGTATTTGTGATAACAGATTTGCCGGCTGCAAAGGGTGTCAAGTGAAACCCCGCCTCCCTCCTGCCCCACCCACTCCCGGTGCCTGGAGGTTAAGGACCTGGGTGGTTTCAGAGCCACTTGGCCTGTGCTCTCTCTGCCGCCCTTTGTCCTCTTTCTTCCCCTCTTTTCCTTTCTCCCTCCACCTTTCCTAACACAGATGCGCTCAGACTTCCCAGATACTCCTTCCTGGGCCCCTTTAGAAGCCCCGAGCGATAGCCGGGCCTGCTGGTGGCTGAGGGGTGGGAAGGCTGGGCTGACTTTGCTGCAGCTCCCCAGGCCCATGGCCTCCTCTGCCTTTTTTGTTTTTTTTCTGTTGTTCTAATTCAGACCAGCGAGCTTTTTTGGCATCACATTTAGGAAGTGAAAGTGGGTGGGCTGGCGTCCTGGAGGGGCCCCAGGTGAGCGCCTCAACGCGGGTCATTAGAGGTGGCCTGGGCTAAACCAGCAGAGACCTCAGTTGAGGGTGCACCTTGGAGGGGGTCGGAGATGGGTCCCAGGACATCTCGTTAGAGGCTGCATACACATACACACATGTGTGCACGTACAGGCCCGGGCACGAGTGTGCCTGAACATGTGCCCGTGCACCTGTGTGCACCTAGCCATGCCCGTTGCAAGCGTGTCCCCCGTCTCCTCCCACAGTGGTCCTACGGCTTCTATCTAATTCACCTTCAAGGCAAGCAAGGTTTCCAGTTTTTCTGCAAGACAGAAGACATGAAGAGGAAGTGGACAGAACAGTTTGAGATGGCCATGTGAGTCCGCATGGCAGCGGCGCGGGAGTGGGATGCCACGTGGATTTTTCCCGGGGAACCCGCCCCCCCCCCC
>NW_006779962.1:327666-330575 GCF_000442215.2 Lipotes vexillifer | reverse complement strand
ACGCCACCCCCTTCCCCCCGCGTGGCAGCCTCGCTCTTTAATCTACAGTGGCCAGAGGGCCCTCCCCCGGGGGCCGAGCCTCCCACACCTGACCGGCAGGGCAGCGAGTGGCCAGGAATGGCCATGGTGCCAGATGGACTCACGGTGACCCAGATCCCTGGGCCCTTACAGGCCGGTGGATTGTCACCTTTGGGGAAAAGCCCCAGAGCCGTTTTTCCATGAAATCTAGGAGGAGCCCCAATTAGCCCAACAGAGAAAGGTGATCATGGGGGTGCCTGGCCACATCAGACCTTCAGGCCAGGGTGGCAGGTCCTGGGGGCCTCCGGGCAGGTGCACTCACCTCCCTGGCCTCTTCCTCCTGGTGAGATGCACATGAAGGGAGGTTCCAGGTTCTGAGATTATTGGGAGGATCCAATGGGGTCCCGCGTGGGACACATCAGAATAGATGGTGGCCAGGCGGTGGGCCCCAAGGCTTTCTAGGGGTTGTAATTTTCTCCCCACCATTCTCATGAAAATTTTCAAGTATTAATCCAAGTTGAAAGAACGTCGTGGTAAATGCCCGGCCTCCTCCGTTCACGTCTTGTGCCGTCCCCCCAGCCCTGGTGCCGTCTGCTAGTGGACGTGTTGTAGTGAATTGCGGACATCAGTGCAAGTGAGGGTGCCCGTCATGAAGTCACGATTTGTTTAGATTTTTATATCTCAGGCTCGCACACAGTGACATCCTGGGTGCGGTTCGCTGAGTCACGACAAACGCTTGCACCGGCCCACACCCAAGCCCTGTCCAGATACAGCCCTTAACCATCACCCCAGAAGGTTCTCGAAAGCTTCCACTCGGACCCTTCATCCTCCCCGGGGTGTCAGGGCCCCTCGGGTCTGCCCGGGGTCGGGGTAGATCCTGGCTCTGAGTCCTGGCCTCCTGACTCCCGGCCGCGTTCCGGAGCCCGGCTGGTTTGGCGGCTCCCGTTTCGGGGGCGCTCAGGGAACCTGGAGCCCGCTTTCCCTCCCATCAGGTCAAATATCAAGCCAGACAAAGCCAACGCCAACCAGCACAGCTTCCAGATGTACACGTTTGATAAGACCACCAACTGCAAAGCTTGCAGGATGTTCCTCAGGTGAGGGCCTCTCCCAGCCCCCGAGGGAGCCCGCTGCTGCCTCTCTCCTGTGCCCCCATCGCCGCCGAGCACCCCTAGGCCAGCGCTGTGCTGGGCCCCAGGGACCCGGGGAGACATCCCATCGTGTGGGAGGCAGCCGGCCCTCAGGCGTTTGGGATCTAGCCGGGAGGGGAGGTGACTGTCCCCGTGGGTGCCCAGGGCCCCCTGTGGGGATGGCAGAGCCAGGGCAAGGGGAGGGCCAGCGCCAGGCTGCGCATCGGGGTGGGGGTCCTGGGCCCCAGGGCTTTGAGGGGTGATGCTCAGGGGGGCAGAAGGCAAGGTGGGTCTGGTGGTCCACCTCACCTCCTGCCCCTTCCCCCTCCCACCCCCGTGCAGAGGCACCTTCTACCAGGGTTACCTGTGCACCAAGTGTGGCGTCGGGGCACACAAGGAGTGCCTGGAGGTGACCCCTCCCTGCAAGATCAGTGAGTACCCATCGCCGCCCTCCCCGTGGGGCACGGGCCCTGGGGGCTGGCCCTCAGGGTCCCACGACACACCCCGAGCCGAGGGTCCCGTCATCCCTCGCAGCTGCCGGCTCTGGCGGTGTCCCCACATTCTCCTTTCCTGCCATGGTGACCCCATGGGGCAGGGACCAGATGAGGAAACAGAGGCTTAGAGAGGGGAGGACACCGGCCCCGGGTCACACTGTGTCAAAAGGCCCAGCCGGAGCGGGAGCGGGGATTCCACGGCAAAGCCCTCCTCCTAACTGCATACCGGCTGGCTTCTCTCCGCCTCTTGGGCACCCCCTGCCGCGTTGCAGTTGTAAGCCTCCAGAATCTCCACCCCGCAGAGGGCACAGAACATTCCTGGCAGTTGCATGGAGGTTTCTGATCACAGAGGAACACCTCACCCCTGGGTTGCCCCGCCCTGGAGAGGCCCGGCCCTCTTTAGCTACAGCCCTGTTTGTAGATGGTTCACGTGCGTGCTCGGCACCTACTGTGCTCCCCTTTGCCTCAGATGGGGAAAGCCTGAGGCTCCTGTCAGTCGTCTTGGTTTGGGGGATGAGTTGGGGGAGGGCCCAGCCTAGAGCACCTGGGTGGGCCGCCGGAAAGCCTGAGACGGTTCCGAACGATTTCAAAGCCGCCACGGTCAGGGGCTGGCTGAGCTCTGGATCCGGGCATGGGGCACCCGCCAAGCACCACGCTGCTCGCCCTGCTTCATGGGACCCAGATGCTCCCACATCCCCGTGAAATGGGGCTGTTATGCTGACATCCACACTCAGGGGAGCTGTGCTCAGAGGGGGTTAACCACGCTCCAGGTAGACAGGGAAACATGCCAGGCCTGCTTGTCCCCCGAGACACCACCGCCCAGAGTAGGAGAGTTTGTTAATTCCTCATTTACTGTGACTGCTGGCCCAGTGCCCTGATCTGGGAGGAGGGTCCGACAGGTCAGCCCAGACCCCCTCGTGCCCCCCAAGGTCCGCCCGATGCAGCCCACTGCGGCCCGGCGGAAGTTCAGCAACCCTGCCGGTCTCCTCCGGGCCCCGACTGGCCCCGACGCAGCTTTTCGGCTTTGCCCGTGGCTACCGCCCTCTTGTGGCCATGTGTCCTTTGTGTCAAGCGACTGGACAGTTCATTTCTTTTGACATTTTTTTTCCTGATCTTGAAAGTAACATACTTCTTTATCAAAAACTTAGAGGAAAAAAAGAGGAGAAATGAAATAAAGAAGAAAATAACTATCACTTATGAACAGATTAAGGAATAACCAAAGGTGATATTCTGGTGTATTTCCTGTCAAGTTTTCTTTTTTTTTTTTTTT
>NW_006779962.1:317348-327269 GCF_000442215.2 Lipotes vexillifer | reverse complement strand
CCCGCGTCCCCTGCATCGGCAGGCGGACTCTCAACCACTGCGCCACCAGGGAAGCCCGACTTTTCTTATTTTTAAATAATCTTTCTGTTTCCCCTTCCCTCTGATTATTAAATACCCATTTCCCATAGAAGATATAGAGAAAAGTAAGGGAGATGAAAGCGATCCTGGTTTTTGTCACACCAGGGCAAAAACAGCTGCCGTTAGCCATCACCTGCTTTCTCCCTTTTTTGCAACGCCGCCGCCCCCGTCCCCCATCTCTTTTTAGGTTTTTGTGTTTCTCATGATGTGTATAGTTGAGGCTTTACCAGGTAGGCAGTTGCACATCCTTCGACAGCTGAAGTCATCAGCACCCTCCTCGTGTCACTGAGAGCCCGTGGTGGACACCTGGTTTTATTTTAAGGAGCGGGTGCTTCCCCCAAGGGCACGTGCCTGATGCCTGACGCCTGTAACCTCTGTTCCGCAGGGTCTGTCGGATCCTGTGTCTGCCCAAAGCAGGCTGCGACTGCGCGTTAGACGGTGTTGAAGTCACATCAGCCACACGTTAGCCCTCGTGGTGCTTGTTTTGTCTGGTGGTGGAGTGGCAGCTCAGCTTGTCAGATGGCTGGGGCCCAGCCTGGGGCTGTGTCCTCCCCTTGGGTCGCCCCAGGGCAGGCGGAAAGAATCTTTAGAATGTTTGCCTTCCACCTGACGAGCTGAGGTGTCCCATGTCCGAGGTGCTGACAAATAGAGTAGCACGACTACCACGTCTTCTGTCATTTACCCACGGCAGGTGTCACTAATCAATCGTGGAAATCTTCCCTTTGAGCCCAGGTTCTGTCCAGTGATCAGGCAGTTGCTGCTGTTGGAGCAGGGTTGGCTCATGCAGGAAAACCTGTTTGCCATTGGGCCTGATACCCAGTGTGTGTTCTCCCGTGGGGCCCCTAAAACCAGAGCTCAGAAGTTGCCATCAGAAGTAATTGAGAGATTTTTGCAGTCACCAAGCACGCATGTCCGTAATCCATGTCTGAAAGGAAGGGCCTTGAAGCTCACCTCGCTCACACACTCAGGCGCGCCCAGCGGCTCTGACCCCGATGTGCTTCCTTTTCAGGTTCTCCTGCAGACCTGGTGAGTCCACCAAACCATTCCCTTCCCACTGCCCTGCACCTTACGCCACCCCGTGCCTGGAGCCGGAAAGACCCAACCGTTCCAGCCCTCTCGCTTCTGGGGCCAGGCCGGCTTGCAAAGCCCCTGTTGGTTATGAGGGGCCTTTGTTTTCCTTTGTGGTCATCAGTAGAAATGGGTCCCTGTGCATGGCCTCCTGGGCTCTGATAGCTTTCCCCCTGCCCGCTGCCCACCCGTTCCACCTGCCCAGTGGCTTGCTGGCGGCTCTGGGTGCCCAGCTCTGTGACAGGCATCTGCCCACCTGCCACCCATCCTGATAGACGTAGAGCCCTCTCTTTAGCTGACCTGGGGACGGAGTCACTGAATTCACTTATGGGTTGTGGACGTCACTTCTCTCCCCAGCCGTGGGGGTCCAGTCAAATTAACCAGCATGTAACTGGCTCTTACTGGGCCCTGCGTGGGCTACAGAGATGCCCTCAAAGAGGAGGGAAGACAGAATATTTAGTGTATGCAGCAGGACACGTCCTGGACAGAGACGACAAACCCCAAGCTTTGAGCAGGGAGGCCCTGGGCTGGGGTGGTCAGGGCAGGCTTCCTGGAGGAGG
Organism: Lipotes vexillifer; assembly: GCF_000442215.2. Lineage (NCBI taxonomy): Eukaryota > Metazoa > Chordata > Mammalia > Artiodactyla > Lipotidae > Lipotes > Lipotes vexillifer. Next base: position 325,563 of record NW_006779962.1, on the reverse strand, counting down.
TGGGAGTTAATGGTAAGGGATGGGAGGGGAAGAGGACGGATGTCCCAGGGCTGCGGAGGGGTACAAAGGTGGAGGGTGTAAGTAAGAATCGTGTCACACAGGGAACTAGGTTGTCGCCATCACAAATGTCTGTGGGCGTTCAGGACGTGTCCTTGGCCCCCTCCCCGCTTCCTTCCTTGACCCTTCCCTCTGGGTGTGGGGGGCAGGGGGTGTGGGATGCTTGGGCAGCCTTCCCTCCTCACTATCCTCTGTCCTTGCTCTCACAGGACACCTCTGGAGCGGGGCCAGGTGAGTCTGTGGGACTTCAGTCTTCTCTGGTATCGTCCTTGTCAGCGGTCACCTTGGGAGCCGAGCCTGGGCCTGGCCGCGGTGTCTGCCACCTTTGCCCAGCGTTCTTGGCTCCGGGCTCCCAGGGTGTGTGCTGCCTTCCGGCCCCATCTCCCTCCCACCTTCACAGCCACTTCCCCTGGGAGCTTCCTTAGTTTTTGATGACGCAGCGCCAGGCATGGGGCCAGGGCCCAGCCTGCAGAGAGTCGGGGTCCCTTCAGCCCAGTAGAAGCCCTGAGCTGCAGCCCGGAGACCCCGAGCAGAGCAGACTTTGGGACACTGCTGCTGCCACTTTACCATTTTCTCCGTCCCCCCACGTCCCCCTTGCTCTGCGTTGGGTAGCAGGAGAACTGAAAGCACCAGGTATGAGGCAGCCCGAGCTGCGGACAGAGTCCAACCTAATCATGAAAATAGAAAACAAAAACCATGCTGCTGCCTCTGGGGCACCAGCTTCAGGAACCAGGCCTGGCAGAGGCGGCCCATGCAGGGCTGGGTCGGTCAGAGCAGGGCACGGTCTAGGAGAGGCCTACAAGTTTTGGGGGGGCTCAGGCGGGCCTCCCCCCGTCAGCCCAGGGCTGCCCCAGAGTGGCCGCGTGGCCTTGGCAGGTCGCTGACCCGGCCCCCGCCTCTAACAGGATGGGTGCCCCCGTCTTCTGCTCCATGCTGCATGCTGCTGACTCTCAGTCACAGATTCGAAAGGTGTTTGGATGACGGCACAGAAAGCGCTCTTTAAAAATAAGTTGCCTACTGCAATGATACCCTGAATCTGTTAATCTCATAAATAGTTTACTTGTGATATGTAACAAAGGGACGTGGGAGCCTTACAGGAAGAATTTAGGGAGGGGCGATACAGGCCCATGGCCCACGTCCAAGAGCCCTGAGAGGTCTGAGAAGGCCAGGGAGGTCAAGGTCAACCTGGGGTGGGCTGCCACCAGGACGAAGCCACCGAGCCACGCCCTCTCCTGCCCTGTCCTTCGCAGGTCCCAAGATGGTGGCCGTGCAGAATTACCATGGCAACCCTGCTCCCCCCGGGAAGCCGGTGCTGACCTTCCAGACGGGTGATGTGATTGAGCTACTGAGAGGCGACCCTGAGTCTCAGTGGTGGGAGGTGGGTCCTGGACCTGGGAGGGTCTCGGGCCCCCAGCTACCCCCTCCCCACTCCCCAGGGTAGAGGCAGAGGGTCCTGCATATCCAGGCAGGGGTGAGTTTGGGGTGCGAGATCATCGGGGTCGAGAGAAGTGGGCTGTTAGCAGGGCCCACCTTGGGGTGTTTGCCTTGAGGTGGTAGGGAGTGCAGCATCCCCTCACGGAAGAGATCGTCCTCCTGGCGTCCAAGCCCTTTCCCTGTCTGCCTCCTGCCTGGGTTGTGTCCTGCACACACACATCCCCCAGGCCCCGCCCAGGCCATGCCGCGCCCACCTTGCTCCCCACCTGCCCCAGTTCAGGCCAGCACCACCTTGCTCAGCACTGGGGGTGTAGCATGACCGAGACCCGCCCACCGCCCTGCCCCAGGAGGCCCAAACACGGACACAGGTCCATGTGATGGTTTACGGCTCTGAGCCATGAAACCTGCTGTTCTGGTTATAAGGCCTGAGAAAGGGGAGCTATCAGTGCTGCTCCGAGATCTCCCAAGCCCCTGTCCACGGGGTCTACGCGGTACCGCAGGACACCGGGGCACTTGCCCGGGCTGGGTGACCAGGGCGACCTGCTTAGAGCTGATGCTATAGTGCGTGTGTTCAAGTGTCCAAGTACTGTTACTGCCGTCGTTGTTGTTGTGTGGTGGTCCTTGTCAGCACGTACTTACTTATGAACTTACTGCACTAGACTCGGCCTCATGTAACTGGAGATTCAGGAGTTGAGAAGGTGTCTGCGGTACGGCGTCTGCCCCACGCTGACCCCAGCCACCCAGTTCCCCTCCCTAGCTGTCACCAGGGCCATCAGGTTTGGGTGGCCTTGCAGAGACACTTTGCTGATGTGAAAGTGGGGGCCGAGAAGGCCTTGGGAGGGTCTTCCAGGCAGAGCGAATGGAGAGAGTGAACAGTTGCCCCCAGGCCCTCCCACGCTGTGCTGTGTTTTATCAAGACCCCCAGGTCCACACGCCCCTCACAGTTTGGGAAGGGCCGGTGTGGCTAAGAGGAAACAGCAGCCAGGAGAGGGGGCTCTGGTCCCAGCGCCGAGCAAAAGCCGTGTAACTTCTCTGGGCCTCAGCGTGTCCTCATCTGTGAAGTGAGGGCGCCCCAAATGGTGATGAGGTCAGCTGAGATCACAGCAGGAAGGTGGTGCTGTGATGCGCTTCTCAGGGACTCCCCTCGTCTTCCTCAGGACAAGCTGAGTGCACACTACATTGCCCCCTCCCCCCACCACTGGCCAGGCCAGGCCCCGCCGGCCCTGACCATCTGTCCTCTCCCAGGGTCGGTTGGTGCAAACCAGGAAGTCAGGTTACTTCCCTAGCTCGTCTGTGAAGCCCTGTCCAGTGGATGGAAGGGTGAGTACTACCCATGGAAGCTTCTGGATCATGGTGGCCAGGGTGCCGTGGGTGCTGAGAGCGGTCTCCTCACTCAGGACGCCCTGGACTTGTTCAGGCCGTTGTGAGCTGGCCCCGGAACTGGGATGGAGGGCCAAGGGCAGGGGATCCCTCCTCTTGGGAGGGCTTGGCTGTTTTAAAAACACTAAAATGGGCATCTCTGCAGCAGGTGCAATGGACCAAAGACCAGCCGCCTTTCTCCAAACTGGAGGGACTTTATAAGTCTTCTCCCTCGAACATAAGGAATCAGAGTTAAGATGTTATGATGTTTAGATAAGAGGCAATATGGCATTTCTTGCATCTGAGTACTGTGGCGCAAACTCTGCTCTGTTACAAAAGGCATCGAGCTGTCAGCCAGCAATTGCATCACCACACACACCCCAGAAAAAGCTAAAAGTGAGAGAGTGAAACTTCTCCCAAAGGAGCAGGAGGCAGGTGCCCGACCCCCCTGGGAGCCCCGGTCCACCTACCGGGCCCTGCCCGGCCTCTGGCCCCACTGCCCAGCCTGTTGCTTCTGTGCAGGCCATTGCCCAGTTGAAGGAGAAAGCATTTTAAGACAGGCTTTGCTGGCAGGTCAAAGGGACCAGACAGCAGAGGAAGAAAATGTCACTAACGCACTGGGTGGCCTGCGGGGGAGGGGGGGGCAGGGGGGGGAGGTCCCTTCCCAACCCTGGCCCTCAGTTTCCCCATCTGCATGATGAATGGGGTGGGGAAGGGACAGGTAGTCTGGGAGGCTCTTCCCAGCCTGTGGCCCAGTGAGGGGAGGTGAGGCCAGCGAGGGCTCAGCGCGGGGTCTGGAGAGCCGCGAGGTTTGCTGCAGACGCGGCTCTCCACCTGCAGAGTGCGCTGCTGCCGGCCCAGTGCCTGTCCTTGGGGCTGCGGCCCGTCTGCTGCGGAGGACGCGAGGCATAGGGTGTGCTTCTGTCCACTGCTGAGCAGTCGTAGCCGCCTTCGGGTCGCCGTCTCTCCTTACACTGCACTGTTAGTTGGATGCTATATATTCATTCATTCGGTCAATCAATCAATCATTCACTCGATCAGACCCACTGAGCATCTACTCAGAGATGGTGAGTCCTGGCTGCTGCCCTCAGGGACCTCCCAGGCCAGTGGCTCTGGGCCTAAGTCCACAGACGTCCTGGTAGCCAGTGCTGGGCTCCCGGGGTCATTGATGATAGGACGTCGCTTGGGCCCTGCTCTGTGGACAGTCCCTGGGGATACACCAACCCGAATGTTCTCTCCTGCCAGCCGCCCATCAGCCGGCCGCCGTCCCGGGATATGGACTACACCGCATACCCCTGGTGAGTGGATCAGCGGGGGCCCCAGGCTGCCTCTCGTGTCCCCAGGGCGGCTGCACGCGGCCCCCCTCTCCCCTCCTCAGCTCTGAATCGCTGGGAGCCCGGGGGAGTCTTCTGTACCCCGAGGCCGCTGTTTCCCCGTCTATAAACAGATCATCAGGTTCTAACATTTGGGAGAACGAAGCCCTTTTTAAAATGTGATCTTACTTGAGCCTTGTCTAAAATATCAGTATATAGAAGGAGGTATATTTAAGGCCAAAATGATCATTGTATTTGCTCATACGGGCTTGATGAGAGCAGTGGGGCTGTTTGATGAATAAAACGTGGAGGTGACGCGGTAGGTACGAGTCTCAGATGCAGGTCGGCCTCGGGGCCAGCTTTTATCACTCTGCCGCCTGGCTCACCGGCTGCCTGGAAGAATGACTGCCCTTCAGTGACCATGGCCCTGCAGAAGCTCGCCCTGTGGCAGCCCCAGAGCAGCGGGCCGCTCGACCCCGGGACCCCTGTGCCCAGTGGTGTGATGTGCCTGCACCCTCGGTGTCCCTGGCCTCCCCGGCACCGCCCCTTCTGGGTCTCTGAGACCCCTGGGTCTGTTCCAGTATGCTGTTCACCCTGCATTTGGGTCTCATGTGGAGGGTGGAGGCCTTAAGCTGTGATTTTCACTTGATGGAGTAATTTTCTAACGAATCTGTTTACAGAAGTCCCAATTCAGCCCGACAGGGAGGTGCAAATGGGGTCAGGCTTTGTTTTTGAGGTTGGGGGTCGGGCTGGGCTTCATTTCCATAGAGCTGGCGAGAAAAGCTTTCAGTCAGTGTGTCGGAAACCCGCCCCTGGAGATGTTGATGGTCTCCAGTATGTTAGGACACAAACGCAGCTTGTGTTTATCACTGCTTATTAAACGACGACAACTTGGAAAGGAAATTTGATCTAATGTCTTGTTACCCTGAACGGCCTCTTGCAGGTCCAAGGTTCTGGAGGGTGGAGGCCGCGGTGGAGTGCCTGGGGCCTGTTTGCGGTCCTCATCTCTCCCCCAGCCACCTTCCCTGTGCAGGCTGTGAGCTGGCACGCGGATGCCCCGCCCCGCGCGTCTCCTCCAGACCCCGCCCACTGCTCGCCCCTCCTCCTGGGGGCGTGGCCTCACGTCCCAATAGGCTCTTCAGCGGGTTAGAGCCGCGTCAGTGAACAGCCCCCGTTTCCCCCTCTGCTCCAGGTTTGCCGGCAACATGGAACGGCAGCAGACCGACAACCTGCTCAAATCCCACGCCAGCGGGACCTACCTAATCAGGGAGCGGCCGGCCGAGGCCGAGCGCTTTGCCATAAGCATCAAGTACGTGGAGGCTGGGGCTCAGAGAGACCCCTCCCCCCATGCCGTTCTGAGCCAAAGGAGCCCACATCCCCTCCGGATTCTGGGCTTGTTGGGTGTGGCCTTGGGATGCGTTGCCCACGCCAGGGCACTTTTGAGATGCAAGGGCGTCAGCGGGTCTGCACAATGCACCTGGCCCGGGACAAGCGTGACGTCGGCCTTGCCGGAAGCCACCCTGTGGGCTTGGTCTGGCGTTTTTCAGGTGGTGGGGACCAGAGGAGTTCAGGGATGGGGACAGGGCCTGTGGTGAGAGGTCAGGGACTTCCAGCGGCCCCACAGGTGGCCTTGGAGAACACGGGCAGTCACGCTGCTGCCAGCTCGGGGCTCCAGCCCCGTGGCCTTTGGGCTGGGGTCGCCCTGCTCAGACTCTGCCCCCTCGTGGGTCTTCTGTCTCCTCTTCAAGAGACAGAATCTGATTGGTCATTGGTCACCATCGGCATAGGACACACACTGGACAGGAGTCTCAGGCTGGTGAATAGAGGGTTCTGGTTTGCCGTGACCTTGATGGGGTCAAGAGCTCCCAGCAGGGTGACCTATATCCAGGGAAGGCCCCCTCGGGTCTGCTGGGTGGGTGCTGGGTGGGGGGTGGGGCAGGCCCAGCGACCCGGCCACCGGACGGCCACAGAGTCACCGCCTGGGTGCTTCTGGTATCGAGTCACAGAAGCCAACGCGAGGGAGCAGAGAGGCCTTCTCGGTAGGAGATGCAGGAGCGCCTCTGGCCGTTAGGGGCAGACGGGAGCCGGGCTCAGTGGGCCGCAGCCAGGTCCTGAGCACACAGCCCACCCCCAACTTTCCATCTCAGCTTTTGTTCTCCCGCCCCCTGCATCAGCTTCCTCTGCATCTGTGCCCGGTGGGGGCCGAGGGTATGAGCGCCCCAGCAGCAGGGTGCGGGTCCCCGCCTGAGCACGTGCTGCCGGCCAGCGTGCCTGTGCGTGTGCACGTGCATGAACGCACCCCCATCCCCTTCCTGCATTACTGGGAGGCTGCAGGTGGTCATGCCCCAGTCATTCAGGGCAGGGTCCCACTGTACAGAATGGCTGTTGGACGACCCCTGGGGTGGAAGAGCTGGAGGGGTCGGGATCTGGGCAGCTAGGAGGAGCCAGAACTGAGGACGAGACCCCCACCTAGGTGGACAAACTGCCACGGTCCCCACGGGCTTTCCAAGAGGCCCCACTAATGTTTGGGCCTGAAACAAATGCGCTGGCTTTTCTAAAATACAAAAACCAAAGGACACCTGCAGCCTTGAAAGTGACAGATGTCTAGTGAGTATCAGCTGGACACAGCCTGGGTCACCTGGTACATAGGACTTGCGCTCAAGCAGAGATCAGCTGTACCCACCGTGGGTGGTGGGAGCATCGTAAGGTGTGTGACCCAGTGCAGGTGGGGGCTCCCGCAGTGAGAGTCTCAGTAGGGCCCTGGGAGATCAGTGGCACGTGAGGCGTGCTGGCAGGCCTGTGGCAGAGACTGGGGCAGCACCAAGCAGTGAAGTGGCAGAGACGTCTCTCGCCTGATAGAAATTCGTGGAGCACCTTCTGGGTGCCTGGCCCGCAGGATTCGGGAGCGGGGCTCAGACGGGTCTTGTCCAAGGAGCTGGGGTGGGGCTGCGCACGCTCAGCTCACTTTGAATCCAGGAGAAACAGAGTGGTGGGTGTTCTCCAAGGCCCCACGGGAGAGGGGGCTGGCCAGCTGGGCGTTTGCTTATTTAACAACCGTTTAGTCCAGTAACTGGTTTCCGGATGTTAAACCAACCTTGCATTCCTGGAATGTCCCATTTGGTCGTGGTGTAAAGGCCTCTTTATACGTTGGTGTGTATAGACGTGCATATGGAGAGAGTGCGTTGAGGATTCGTGCCTCTGTCGTCATAGGGGATATTGGCGTGTCGTTTTCTTTACTTGTGATGTCGTTGTGTGGCTTTGTGATTCGGAGGCAAGGGGTACGCGCTCTTCCAATGAGGCCACATTTGAACTGAGACCTGGACACAAGGCAGGGTCGTGAGGGTGGCAGGAGGGTGAGCATTCTGGGCTGAGGGGACAGCCAGTGCCAGGGCATGGCAGGCTTGTGCCTGGCGTGTCTGAGGAAGAGCTCCTCCGGCCAGCTGGGGTGAGGGTGCTCCCTTGGGGCCTCACAGGCCAAGGTCAGGCCTCTGACTTACAAACCATGCTGTGAAAGCCTCCCCAGGTGATGGGGAAATGGGGAGGGGGACGTTCCCAGTGCAGAGAACAGGCGGAATCCGAGGCAGGACATCACAGCGGCGCTGGGTGGAGGAGGGGAGCTTCGGGGCCTGAGGCCTTGGCTGACCCGGGAGTCTGGGCTTCGGACGGGTGGCCTGATGGATGGATGGACAAGCGGTAGGAGGCAGGCCCCGGCCGGGGCGGGGAGAGAGGTTGCAGCCATAGGAGCAGGAGATGTGGGCCGAGGGCCGGGGTCTTCCCTCAGCAAACATACAATGAGCCTGGACCCCTGGGGGGCCGGGGGCCGTGTGGCTCGCGTAGTGACCGGCACTCCCGTGTGCTCTGCCCAGATTCAATGACGAGGTGAAACACATCAAGGTGGTGGAGACGGACAGCTGGGTGCACATCACCGAAGCCAAGAAATTTGAAAGCCTCTCAGTACGTGATCCCGCAGCTCCCGCCGGCCCATCCCCGAGGGGGGGGGGGGGGGCCCAGGTCCCCCACCGCAGCCACCCCGAGGAGGAGGGGCCCCCTGC
>NW_006779962.1:307563-317262 GCF_000442215.2 Lipotes vexillifer | reverse complement strand
CCCGGGGGGGGGGGGGAGGGCCCAGGTCCCCCACCGCAGCCACACCGAGGAGGAGGGGCCCCCTGCACCCACTCCTGCGGGCCGGGCTTGCAGAGGGGGAGAGCCCAGCAGGGGTCCCCCCCTCCCCGGGGAGGAGGGTCTTCCCAGTGTGGGAGAGATCCAGGGAAACTGGATTGTAGGGCACCTTGGGACAGGGAGGCCCCCGAGTCAGGCTTCTGTCCCCCAAACCCCATGGTGGACAGTAGGGCCACCAGCATCACGCAGCCCACTCGCTTCTAACGCCCATAGCCCCAGCTGTCCCAGCCCAGCCAGAAAGCCACGAGAGGCATAGTCCTTAAAATGATTTTAAAGCTGGACCTGGTGTCTCTTTGCTAAATTACATGTGTTCCGTGCATGGAGAACATCTAACTGGAGCACTTGAGCTCTTAGACTGCCCACTGCGGCCGCAGAAACACACCCAGTAAAACAGAGAGTATCCACAATCTGCCCCCAAGCCTGCTGTTCTCGTCTCAGGGCGAGCCCCCACCGCTTCTAAGCAGAGCCTAGGTGTGGTTTCTAGGTTCCTTTTTCAAACAAAGCCCCTGGCCACACTGGACCCAACTCCTAGTTTGCCTCTCAACACAATGGATGCTCACCAGGGGCACCACCCTCCTCCTGCCCCACTGTAGCCGCGCGGCATTCGGTCACGTGGATATGCTGGGATTTTTCTCGAGGCACTTCCCTGGTGTTGGACGTGTGGGCGTTTCGAGTTTTTCTCCATTATGAAGAGTGTTGCAGGGAGCACTTGTGCCCATCAGTCCCTGCCTTCTTCCCTGACTCTTCCCTTAGAAACTTCTGGGAGAGAAATTACAGGATCAAAAGTTTGCGATTCTGACCACCCTGCCCCCACTTCGGGTGCTAGGAGGGGCGGCGAGGAGGAGGGGTGTTTTCGGGGGTCAAGGAGAACCTGGGGAGGTGGGAGAGGGAGGGCAGGGCGTCTGGGAGGACTGCCTGGAGGCGGAGGTAGCAGTGAGTGTGTGCGTCTTGCAGGAGCTGGTAGAGTACTACCAGTGCCACTCGCTCAAGGAGAGCTTCAAGCAGCTGGACACCACGCTCAAGTACCCCTACAAGTCACGGGAACGCGTGGCCTCTAGGGCCTCCAGCCGGTCCCCAGGTAATGCCCGTGCGCAGAAGGCTTCCGGTGGGCTGCACTGACCTCGGCCAGGAGCCCCTTCCCTATTCCCACCCCGGGGAGCAGTGGCCCAGGCCCCCCAGCCCTTCACCAGCACCCTCCTGAGCCAGGGTGCCAGGGCGGCCCCATGTGACAGGTGGGGAGTGCCAGCTATGAACTGCTGCTTCGAGTTTCAATACCTCTCTGCCTGGAGGTCAGAGTGGGGAGGGAACAGGGCAGGTCCCTTCTGTCCTCAAATCCGTCCCTGTGCCCCAGCATCCACCCCCCGCCCCGCCCAGGGACCCCAGCTATGAGGGAGCCAGAGCCAGTACCTCTGTTTGCAGATGGGGCTCCATAGCGCAGATGGGGGACCACCTGGAGGAGGGGCAGGCTGGGCCCAGAGTGTTTGGCATCCGGCCCAGGGCTCTGTCTCGGAGCCAGCCACCCCACTTCCTCCAGCTGCAGGGGCCCGCAGGACCTCGGGTCCCACCGGGGCAGAGCAGGCCAGGAGAGGAACGACGGGCCTTTAGTGAGCACCTACTGTGTGCCGGGCGAGGGGCTGTGATCTGCACGAATAGTTTCCTGTATCCTCGCGTGAGCCCGCCCACTGGGAGGAGGTGGCCCGGGAAACTGGTGCAGGAGGTGGAGCGAGGGCAGCCGCACCCAGAGCCCGGGTGGGTCCCGCTGCCCTCCTGGTGCCCTGGGCGGGGCCTGGGCCCCCTCCCCGCCGCCTGTGACCGCCCGCGCCTAGGACGGCGTGTGGATGCTCCCCGGTCCCCCTTTCAACAGTCTCTCTCGCCTCTTTGCAGCTTCCTGCGCTTCCTACAACTTTTCTTTTCTCAGTCCTCAGGGCTTCAGCCTTGCTTCTCAGGGCTCCTCCGTGCCCTTCTGGCCAGGTACCGCTGCTGCTCGGGGCGTGGGGGGCCCCGGCCTGCCGCCAGCTGCCTGGCGGGCCACGGCCCCGGCCTGAAAGTGTCCGCAGCTGCCCGCAGCCTGGGCGGGGCGGGGCGGGTGTGTGCAGAGGGGAGCCGCAGCCTGGGTGGGGCGGGGCGGGTGTGTGCAGAGGTGAGCGGCGGGGGCGCGGGGGGCGGGGCTGCCGCGGCTCCTGCAGACACAGTCCAGCTTGGTGCTGCCCTCACCCCTGCCATGCTCACCCCCATGACCCCTCTCCAGCTCATCAGCCACTGTGCCCCGTTGCTCCCCGGGAGCTTTGCATCTGGCAGCAGCAAACAGCTGGGCGACCCCCCTCGGGGTGAAGGTGGGAGCAGACCCCGGGGCAGGCCCCACTCGGCGACACTAAGGAGGACTTGTGGGGCTTGGGTGCAGGGGGACAGGTCTCGACTGGCCTTGACCGCACGGCCCTCTACTGCCAGAGGCAGAGCCCTCCCCAGCAGCCGCATGTGCTGCCCCTCCCGTCACGGGCCATTGTCATCTGTCCATCAGGACTCCTGGGTCCCGGGCCAAGCTGATCCAACCGGCTTTCCAGTTTGGTTTGGGCTCTGGAGTTGGGGACACGAGGGAAGTCGGGAAGCAGTGCCCTGGGGTCCAATTCCAGGCACTTTGTCAGAGTGCAGGCTGGGAGCTGGGCAGCGGTCACTCAGCTGTCCACTGGCCATGTGATGCCCAGGCCCTGGGCACACAGGGGAAGGCCCCGAGGGAGCTGTGACAGAGCACCGACACCCGTTCGTATCCCCGCGGGCACGCTTGCCGCCCGTGACGGCCCCCGGTGGGGCGGTGAGGCTCTGACTTAATCACGGTGGAGCTCGGATGGGCCACGTGCCCGCAGGTCGGGGCGCCCACAGAGGAGCGAGGGGCCCTGGGATTGGAGCCTGGTCTGTCCCGCCAGAACCTTTCTGCTCCATGGGCTCCTCTGTGGGCACAGGGCTGGGCCCCGGGGGAGAGACCCAGCTCGGCCCAAAGGACCCTCAGCCCTGGCGGCCCCACCCGGCAGCTGTTGTGACGCCGCCCGTCTCCCCCCAGCAGTGTTTGCGCCCCGCGTCATCGGCACGGCCGTGGCCAGGTACAACTTTGCTGCCCGGGACCTGCGGGAGCTCTCGCTGCGAGAAGGCGACGTGGTGAAGATCTACAGCCGCATCGGTGGGGACCAGGGCTGGTGGAAGGGCGAGACCAACGGCCGGGTGAGTGGGACCGGCCCCGGGTCCTGGGCCCCACGGGGGCCCCGCCTCCCTGCGGTGCTCGGGAAGGTGGGGCTCCGGCAGGCTGGCACCGCCGCACCACCTTGCCCCGACCCTGTGCCCTCTGACTGCGCCCGGGAGGTTGGGTGTCCCCAGGTTCCGTGAGCCAAGGTCACAGTGAGGAAGCGACTTCCTGGCTCGGATCTGGACCCTGGCCTGTCTGACGCTGTATATGTGCTTGGTCCTATTCTACGGTCCGTTGTGGAAACGGCAGGGGACAGATGTTGGGTGCGGTCTTTAAGTCCCTTGCACGTGCCCAGCTCTCTTTGCAGGCCGGGAGGCTGCAGGACTGAGAGTAGGGCCGGGATGTCCTCACGGGGCTTCTGCCGTTCCATAAGACCCCATTTACACCTTGGTGAGATGGGAAGGGACACACAGTGTCCCCAGCCAGCCTGAGATTCTGAAACCCCACGGCTCCTTATCCTGGTACCCTGTCTGGACCCCCTGGCTTTGACTAGTTCCATTGGCAGTCACCCGACAGGGTGCCTGGGCTCCACAAAGCACCAATTAGGAAACGTCCAGTTTTTGCAGGGGCTGCAGCTGCCCACAGACTTGGCTCCCGTCACTTACCATTCCGTTGCCAGGTGGAAGGAACTGGTCTGCCTCTACCTTGGAGGCCCCTGGGTCTGATCCTTTTTCCATCTGACAGCCCTTCACAAGTGTGAGGCCTCTGAGTCCCAGGCAGTCGACCTAGAGGGCTGGGACTGCTAGCTCTCAAAAGTGCCAAGAGGCGCCTGGAGCTGGGCCCTCACCCCAGTCATGATGTCAGCCAGTTTCCCAGGTGATTTCGATGCAGAGTTCAGTTTTAGAACCACTGGTTTAGAGTGTTGCTAGATATTCCTGTTGTTGATACTTTAACCCTGTTATGAAATGTCGCAGTTCTTCTTGCTGTGAAGTCTGCTTTTCCTGCTGTTTGAGAGACACCAGCTTTTTGAGGGGATTAGTGTTTTGCGTGGCATACCTTCTTCTTTCTTGTATTACTTTCAGCTTTTCTGTATTCTTATATTTAAGATAGTTAGGTGATAAAAATCTTACTATAAATGGACTTTTACAAGCCAGTCTGATCTGACAGTCTTGACCTTTTGATTAGTATAGGTAGTCCATTTACATTTAATGTAATTACTGAGATATTTAGATTTAAATGCATCATCTGTTTATTTTCTCTTTTTCACATCTATTCCTTCTTTGTTGTCCTTTCTTTCCAACTTTTGGATTAATCAATTTTTCTATTCCACTTCTCACCCCCCTTGCTTAGTTTGTTAGTTACACATTCTTTTCCTGTTACTTAAGTGGTTACCTTAGAGGTTCAATGTACACTTTGATTTCTGACAGACCACCTTAAATTAGTACTTTCACTACTTACCAGACAATGCAAGGACCTGACGCCCTTTGACTGTATTCATTTTCCTTCCAACTTTTGGGCAGGTGTTGTCATGTTTCTTAATTTGACATTTTTTAACCCCATAAGACATTATTTTTGTTTCAAGCAGTTAATTTTCATTTAGGCTTACCTCTTTACCTTTCCCAGGGTTCCTCATTTCTTTCTGCATTGTTATACACACAATCAAAACCACATTCCTGGTGCTTGAAGTTCCCTCTCAGTATGATTTTTAGTGCAAGTCTGCTACTTATAGATTCTCAGTTTTTGTTGGATCTGAACACATCTTTCTTTCACTTTCTTTTTTAAATGTTTTCATTATAAAATATTTGTAATTTATTTTGATATAATTTCAAATTTAAAGAAAAGTTGCAGTCCTACAAAAACTCCCATATGCCCAAATTTACCAATTAAGAATGGTTTGTTCATTTGGTTTCTCTTTTGCATTCTCTCTCTCTCTCTCTCTCTCTCTCTCTCTCTCTCTCTCTCTCTGTAAGTGTATGTGTGTGTGTACACACTTATTTTTCGCTAAACCATTTGGAAATCAGTTGAAGAAATCATAGCGCTTTACCCTTAAAGAACTGCAGTGTGTATTTCTTAAGATCAAGGACATTTCCCTTTGCTATAATTATCTACTCCCCAGTCCATATTCAGATTTCACAACTGTCCCAATAGTGTCTTCTCTAGTTATTTTTGTAGACTATCCCTCAATTTAGTTTTTTTTTTTGATATTTCTTCATGATTAGTCTGAGGTTGTATTTGTTGGTGGGAACACCACCATGGGGATGTTTTCTCTTTTTCAGTGGCCGTAGGGTCCTTTCAAGAAGTTTATGATGGCGGTTTGCCCCATTATTGTGACATTAACTTTGATCACTTGGTTAAGGTGGTGTCTGCCAAGTTTCTCCACTCTGAATTTACTGTAATTGATAAGTAATGTGCAGGGTAATACTTTGAAATCAGATAAACAGGCTGTTCCTCATCAAACTTTCACCTACTAGTTTTATCATTCATTGATGAATTTTGCCTATTCAGTTATTTCTATCATGATGGAGAAAAGTGATTTTCTATCTTTTTTTATACACTTATTAGTGGGCTTTCTACTGTAAGGAAAAGCTTTCTCTTCTCCGCTTGGTCATTCTCCCCCAGCAATCAGTCATCTCTCCAATGAGACCTGCTTCCTTTTTGTGAGCCATTTTACTGAGTTCATTTTTGAAGGGTATTTGTTTACTGGGTTTAGAAGGCTAGGCTGGCAGATCTTTTATTTCAGCACTTCGAGGATGTCATTCCACTGTCACCAGGCTTCCATCATTTCTGTAGAAAAAGTCCATCAGCATTCTTATGGTGATTCCTTTGGAGGATATCTGCACTACTCCCCACTGGGCTCCATGTGAAAAAAGTCTTTGTTTTTCATCAGTTTTACTATACTGTGCCTATGTATGGTTTTCTCTGTATTCATTCTGTTTGAGATTTGCAGAGATATTTTTGAATGTGTGGTTTGATGTCCTACATCAGTTTTGGAAATTTCTTCAGATAGTGTATCTGCTCCATTTTCTCTCTTTTCTCCTGGGGATCTGTTCCCATGGATGGTAGATCTTGTTCACCATGGCCCACGTAATATTTTTACCGTTTTATGTGTGTTTCGTCCATTTTCTCTGGTTTTCCGTCTCATTACTTTTTATTGACTTATCTTCCAGTTTATTAGTCTTCTGTTCTGCTTTGCCTAATCTGCTCTTAACTTCAGTCATTCTATTTTTCAGTTCTAGGGTTTCCATTTGATTTCTGATTTCAGTTCTCTGGGAAAATTTTCTGCTTTTTCATCAGTTTTCTGAAACAGACAGGTTAGAGTTACTTACGTTTCCTGATGGATGACCCCGATATCTGGATGACCTGTAGATTGGTTTCTGCTGTCTGCATTTTCTCTTCGTTTCTGTCACTTGTTCCTGATTCAATGCCGAGCTTGCGTATAAAACACCGTAGAGGCTCCGGATGATGTTATCTTCCTCCAGAGAGGATTTAATTTTTTGCTGGCGGGCAGTTAGCTGGCGGGCAGGTCGCCTTGAACTGCTCTGGGCTGGTGTATTTCAGGGTCACCCCTGCTCCTGGACCTCGGCTCCGCTAGGCTCTCTGCCTCTTCTCCAGGGCCTCTCTTGGGGGTGGGCCTGCCTTAGGATGCCAGCCTCTTAAAGAATCGCCCACCTCCACAAACCTCCACTTGCCCTCACCCTTCACACACTCTTAACGTGAGTCTCTCATCTTTCTCAGATTGGCTGGTTTCCTTCAACGTACGTAGAGGAAGAGGGCATCCAGTGACAGCAAGAACGCGGACAGGACTCGCGGATTTTCTTGGAAGAGTCGCTCCGGTGCTGAAGCCTGTCTCCAGCTCTGAGACTCAGAAGGGGAAATGCCCGCCAACCTTCCAGTCTTCAACAGCCCATGGGGATGGGGAGGGTGTTCAGAACCCTACATGTGATCCGTCCCACCATCAGCCTGCCCTTGGTGGCCTGTCCTGGGTACGCCACTTGTACATACAGGAAATCTGGGCCAGCCCTGCTTGGCTGCCACCACCAGAGTGCCGAGTAGAGGGAGCGCCTGTGGCGTCCCGAGCCAGGCTCTGGGTGACAGCTGAGGCCAGAGCTCACCTTGCCCTTGTCCTGTCGAGATGGCCTGCAGAAGCTTAGGTTTGAATGGCATATGCTGTCCCAGGGAGGGCTGGGCACCTTCCCCTTGGTCTCTTCCGCTCAGCCTCTGGACCCTCCGCCCTGCTGCCCCCAGGGGGAGACGGAAGGGCCCAGAGCCAGGCTGCTGTGCTTGGGGACAGAGGGAGGGAGCATCGCCAGGGCCTGTGCGGCCCCCCGGGCTCCTGCTGTCCCTCCGCACCAGGGGTGTGCAGAGACCCCGGGGTGGCCGCTCTCTCGGGAGGGAGCCTTAGGAACCTTGAAGCTGCCGACCCCGCTCCCCAGTCAGTGGTACTGTCCTTTGCCCTGAGCCCTTGGTGTGTGTCTGTCCTGTCCTGCTGCCAGGTGGATACATCGTTTGCCAGCCCTGCCGCGGGCGGGAAGCAGACAAGGTTTTCCGCTGGCCTGGTCTCTGCTGTTCACTTTCCTCTCCAGAAGGAGGCCCCCTGCCACCGCCCCCAAGCAGTCAGGCCCTCTGGGTGTCCCGTGTCCTGCAGGGGGGTCCCTGAGGGTCTTCCCAGCCTTTGCACAGATGTCGGTTCTAGCTCTTGGCAAGTCTTCCTTCCAAGGGCTCTTGCAGCCCACGAAACAGGGCCTGCGGCCACAGCCCGAAGTCGGTTCTCTTGGGGAAGCTCCACCCCCGAGCTCGCCCTCCGCACTCCTCCTGGCCCTTGACCTCTGGCTGGCTTGGCCGGACCCTCTTTTCTCCGCCCGGATGTCGCCTGAGACCCAGTGACGCTGTCCCCTCTGAGTTCCGTGCCAAAGCTACGGGTGCAGCGTGGGCTTCGTGGGTCCCCCTTTCCCTTCGGTCAGCTGCACGAGGTCGGGCGTTGCCAAGGCTGGCCCCTGCCGGGGTGGGCGCTGGTGGCCACACTGCACCCTGGGGTTCCTCGGAGGTCAGCCTTGTGATCTCCAGCCTCAGCTCAACACAGCGGCATCCTGGCGTGCGGAGGAGACGGGGAGGGGTCAGGGAGGGCGTGTGCAGGCAGGAGAGACGAGGCAGCCAGCAAAGGCTTGGGAAATGAGGGTCACAGGATTGTATTTGGGGGCAGTGGGCAAAGCGGGGGAAGGAAGGATTTTCCACGGAGAGAGCAGACCCAAATCCTTGTCAGGGTGCACCCAGCACTTTGCACGTGACCTCGGCGCAGCTGGCCCAGCTGTGAGCCCAGGATGGGAGGGGAGAAAAGCAGCGGGGCCAGCGCCTTTCTTGTTTACGGTTGTCGGAAGAGTTTTGGTTTCTGTTATTGATGTTGTTAGGGTTTTGTTTTGTTTCGTTTTGGTTTGGGTTTGGCTTGTTTGCTTTTTAAGGGAAAAAAAGGTTGGTAGTTATTTCCTCCAAAACTCCCATTATATATCTGTGGATAATAAGGAAGAGATTTTATAACAGCAAGAAAATAATGTATGTTTGAGGCCATCATGGAGCAAGGCGTCGTGATAACGAAGGGCACTGAGAAAACCTAATTTAGAGCCCTGGTTCTTGTGACTGTTTTGCTTTGTTTTTGTGTGTTAGGGAGCTTGTCTTGGTTGGGTTAGTTTTTGCACTGCAGGAAGCAGCAGGGGAGGAGGGCCGGGCACAGGCTGGGACGCGGGTGGTTGCAGCAGGAGATGGGATGCCCTCTGGCGGGGCTTCGGACCTGGGGCCTGAGATTAGCTGTGAACACTTAGGAGCCCGACGCATGCGGGTCAGGGATCTGGGGGTCCCGCAGCTGGTGGTGACCCCAGACAGAACGCAAACTGTACATTTGCCAATAGGTTTTTTTTCAGACCACGGTTTCTACCGCAAATAAACCTGAGTTCTTTTCTGCAGGAGTGGCTGGCCTTTCATGCTGGGGAGGAGGGACTGGCTGGATTCCTGTGTGTCCAGAAGGGTCTGCCCCGTCCGGATACTGTCGGCCCAGGGGGCGGTGGCCTGGGTCAGACATGGGCCTTGGGGTGGCTCGGCCTCAGCCACCCGCTGGGGGTCTGGAGCGACAGTGATGCCAGGCCACCGACCAGGCACCTCCAGACTGGCCCAGGTCACGGGCTTCCTATGCAGCGCCCTGTGACCCCTCCAGCAGCTCTCAGAGGCGGCTGTCACTGTCTTCTGTTTGGATGGGATTCAAACCCCAGCCCTGCCACTTGGGCATGTCCTTCACCTCCTGAGCATGTTTCTTTATATATATGTGTTGGAGATAAAAATAATCCCTCCGGAGGCTGACTCTGTGGCCTGTGGTACAGAAAGTCAGAACAGTACAGTAGAGAGTTCTTTCTCCCTTACGGGGAAGCTGAGGAGGTGGCAGCCCAGGGTGGCTTGGGCAACCC
>NW_006779962.1:306481-307168 GCF_000442215.2 Lipotes vexillifer | reverse complement strand
CGGGTGGGCTGGGGCACCCCGCCCCCCCCCCCCGCCCAGACTCCCCTCATGTTCAGCATGCACTTCCTTCCTCATTGTCACCTCGTGGCCCCAGGTGGCTGGTAGAGCTGCTGCCATCGAGGCTGTGGGCAGATGCAGAATCTGACACAGCACTTCCCTTACTCTCCTCACACATGTGGCCACTCCTGGCCACACGGGGGGCTGCAGATGCAGGGCCTGGGCTGGGTGCACAGCCTGGAGAACGTTGGGTCTTGTTACTGCAGAGATGGGACCAGACGGGACCCACCGTGGGACGGTGAGGGCCAAGTGAGACTCGGAGCCTGGCGCCCACCTGGTGCTCAGCAGATGTCAGTTTTTGTTACAGACAGAGGAAGCGACTGCAGATGTTTGAGGACACAGCTAGAGAGTGTTGGAGGTTGCCCGCAGCCCTGGTCTCCGGGGTCCAGAGCCTCAGAGCCTGGCTTAAGCTGGTGCCCCGAGAACCAGATGGGGGGGCCGCCCCCTCTCTGAGAATCTCTCAGGCCTGAGACCCCCGAGAGGCCCGGTGTTCCCACACCACCTCCCCGAGAACCAGCCTCTAGTTCGAGTTCTTGTGTCCACACGTAGGGAACGGAAAGGCCCCGACCCTCGCTGACCAGCCCCTGGGCCGGCACTCAGCTGCCCTGAGCTTGGACGGCCCTGGAGAAA
>NW_006779962.1:298450-306329 GCF_000442215.2 Lipotes vexillifer | reverse complement strand
GGGGGGGGGGGGGGCGGGGCAGAGAGCTGTGGCGGCCTGAGGGGTAGCTGCGGGTGTACGTGGGGGCTGGGGGCCCTTGGGGAGGGTACCAGCAGCACCTGCTGAGGGGTTCAGACCGGAAAAGGGTGGGAAGCCCCAGGCCTGCGTGTGGACAGGGTGCAGGCCCAGCAGGGACAGGCCTGCCTGCCCGAGGTTACCCCAGACACTGAGAAGCAGGTGGGAGCCGTGCGCTCCCGGTCTCTGAGGGTGGCTGCCTGCGGGCTCTTAGGGGCACTGAGTGTCCTGCCCCTTGATTCTGACGACCGCAGACTCCCCTTGGGCAGGGCCACCGTGGAGGCCTCTTGTGTCCAGAGTTTGAGAAACACTCCCTGGGTGAATGAGAAAGGAAACAAGCCATTTGCTGAGGTGACGTGGACCCCTCTACCCGCCACTCCACCACTACTGACAGGAACACCCTAGAAGACACAGAATGCAAGGCTGAGCTTGAGAGAAGGGGCCCATCCCAGAGAGCAGAGACCTGGAGCAGAGCAGCTACTGGGAGCCAATGCCAGGGCAGCTGCTAGGCTCTCGGGCCACCTGGGGTTGGGTTGGGACCTGGGATTCTTACACGTGTGGCATGAGCCACAGTTCCTCACAGGCCAGGGAACTCTAACACACGTGGATCAAAACAAGATCACGGTCCAGGACAAATATTTCAATGTGTTTTTTTAAAACTTTCCAGAAATAAAAGAATGAATTAACACAGAATGGTTAACCCTGGGCTTCAAAGAGAAAATAAAATCCACAGGGCAGCAAGCAAAATATCAAGTGCCTTAACCGGGAGAACAGCTTGGGTTTGCCCTAGACCTCAGCCCGTCAGTGTGCCCGAGGCTTCGTGCTCACAAAGTCTAAATGTAAGGCAGCAAGTAGGCCATGTCCAGCCCTCAGCATCTCAGGGACTGTTCCGCATGGGAGCGCTGCTTACAGAAATGACCGGGGTCCAACCTGGAGCCGGAGGAGGGGGAAAGCTCCATCACAGGATCGGGGGGATGTTGAGCCTCTATCTGCAGGAACACGTCTCAGACAAGGTGAAGATTTGGTTTCAGAACCTAATATAACGATTCTAAACCCTGTCCCTTAGAGAGACCGAATGTCAAAATGATTTCAGGAAAGCGCTGGGAAGAGAAAAAGACAGGAGGTGAGAGGCAGCATAGGTGCACTGGTTTTCTCATCTCTTCCAGGTAGAAGTCAAGACCTGGTCTTGAAACCTGAAAACTAATAGAGGTGTAAGTATACTTAACAGCATAAAGATAAACACTAAGAAAAAAAGGTAACGAACTGAAGTTGGATGGAGATGAGAGAGGAAGGGTAGGGAAGAGAAAATAGTCCAGTTCCGTCACAGCTCATGTAGAGGTGATGGATGCTACCTGAAAAGAAGAGGCTTGGTGTCTGTTTCCGGCGGTGTGTAGGGGGATTGGCTTTCTGTTGCTGCCGTGACAAATTACCAGCACACGCTGTCGTCTTAGGGTTCCGTGGGTTACAGGAGCCCCACACAGGTCCCCCTGGGCTGAAATCAAGGTGCTGCACGGGGCCGTTCCTTTCTGGAGGCTTTAGGGGAGAGTCTGTCCCTGGCCTTTCTGGCCTCTAGAAGCCGTC
This sequence comes from Lipotes vexillifer, assembly GCF_000442215.2. NCBI lineage: Eukaryota > Metazoa > Chordata > Mammalia > Artiodactyla > Lipotidae > Lipotes > Lipotes vexillifer. The sequence goes on along the minus strand of NW_006779962.1, from coordinate 304,694 downwards.
TGCATTCCCTGGACCATAACCCCTTCCTCCATCTTCAAAGCCAGCAGGGTTGTATATCCGACCCTTCTGTGGTCACGTCTCTCTGTCTCCCTCTGCCCACAGCTGGGAAAGGTTCTCCACTTTTAAGGACACGTGATCAGATGGGTCCCGCCCACATAATCCATCTCAGGGTCCTTCGCTGTCATCACATCTGCAAAGTCTCTTTTGCCATGAGAGGTAACGCGGTCACAGGTGCCGGACGTTAGGATGTGGCCGTCTCTGGGGGGGCCGTCACGCGGCCTACAACGGTACCTCGGATACTCTGACCAGTCTCCCTGGTAAACACGACAAAAGCGGTGGGAAAGTGTTTCTGATTTCATCAGTGAGCCGGTAATGCAGAAGAAACATTCAGAAGCCAAAAGGTGAGTGTAGGCAGGAGTCCAGAGAGGTCAGCTGGCTCCCTGCTTATGGGCATTTGCCCAACCTAGTGAGAGCTTGAGTACCACCAGTTCATAGAGCCCGGCTGGGTGTGGAGGACAAAGCCCAGCCCCCCACCAAAGTACCAAATCTAATAGCTGAGCTCTTTCTTAAAGCTGGGACCCCAGTGGACCTCACTCTACATGTCAAGACGACTACATGTCACCACGGCTGCAGCCACCACAGCCATCATGGGACGGCCGAGAAAATTCTTTTTCTTGGGCCTTGACAATGGGTGGAGGGAAGAGCAAGAACTTCCCTGAGGACGTGTTATGGGTCCAACTGTATCCTCCCAAAGAGATGCAATGAAGTCCCAGTACCTGTGAAAGTGACGGGATTCGGAAATAGGGTCTTTGCAGGCGTAGTCATGTTGAGATGAGATCATGAGCGTGGGCCCTGATCCAATGACTGGTATCCTTATAAAAAGGGGGAATTGGGACACAGAGACAGACGTGCACACAGGGAGAACAGGCTGTGAAATGGAAGCAGGCCCTCCTTTAGAGCCCTTAGAAGCAGCCAGCCCTGCTGACACCTTGATCTTGGACTGCTGGCCTCCAGAACTGTGAGAATAAATCGCTGTTGTTTGTGGTACTTTGTTACATCAGCCCTAGGAAACACATACCGTGTGTAACTCTAACTTGGCACCTAAGAAGGTTGCCGCCTCAATCTGCACTTCCTGCGGGTCCGAAAAACCGGGAGCTGAGAGTGTAAGGTAGGATCACAGGTTGTTGATACTCCTGAGTGCCCAGAAAAAGGAAATGCAAATCGTCTCTGGAAGAATCCGCTTTCAATTTCAGCCTCAAATAGTCCCTGAGGGAAAGTTCCAAGAAATACACACTCACTGTCCAAAATCATAGGTAACACAAGGAAATGGGCAGCAAAAAACCACAGGCCACTGAATCGGATGCACAAGCAGACTACAAAATAATTGTGCTTAAAAACAGTCTAAAAGGGATCGGAACTGTGTGTAATGACCAAGGAACCATGAAAAATAACCAAGCCAGTTAGACAATCAAACAAAACTTCTAGACCTGTAATCAAACTTTGGGACCATCGGGCAGCTGGGCTCAGACTGGACACCACAGCATGACATGGTGTGGGTCAAGGAAGGAGCACTGTTGGGAGACATTTGCAAGGCGAGCCTAGAAGCCAGTGTTGCTGGCGGAGACACAGTGTGTTTGCATTCCAGAGGATGACACCGTCACCCCTACCCTAAGACTACCTTCTTATAGTAGGAGCAGGAGAAAATGGCCTTGTCAGAGGGAAAAGTACAAGCAAATTCCTTGGCTTCCAGTGCTTAGGGGAGTTGTCTGGGAATGCCTACTGCCCTGCCCTGCAGATCCTGGGGTGCGGGAGGGGCTACTCTTTCTCTGACTCTGTCTAATCTGAGCCACAACTACTGAAGCCCGCACGCCTAGAGCCCGTGCTCCACGACAAGAGAAGCCACCGCGGTGAGAAGCTCACGTACCGCAGCAAAGAGTGGCCCCCGCTCGCCGCAACTAGAGAAAGCCCGTGCGCAGCAACGAAGACTCAACGCAGCCAAAAATAAAACTAATTAAAAAAAAAACAAAACAAACTCCGTAACAAAACTTGTCGACTAATTCTGAAGCTGAACTTGAACCAAAATTTGTGACCTTGACAGCTGGCATTGCAAAAGCAGAGGGCTGGAAGTAGGTGTTCTTTTCACACATAGTCCTTCTTTCAGGCTGGAACAAAACATTGATTCCTTGAACAAAAGTTTTATGTCTCCGTTAAGCATTTTCAAATTATCTATTTAAAATGTAATTTTGGAATTCCCTGGCGGTCCAGTGGTTAGGACTCTGCACTTCCGCTGCAGGGGGCACGAGTTTAATCCCTGGTTGGGGAACTAAGATCCCTCATGCTGCGCGGCGCAGCCAAAATTAAATAAAATATTCAGACATAAAGTGTGTGGTCTCCATTTGTTTAAAGAAAAATAATTTTTCCAAGTTTTTCCAAGTTGGAAAAGTAATTTTTCCAAATTTTCCAGGAAAATTACAAATGTATTAAATGTGCACAGATGACAGGGTTTTAATATTACGGCTCTGGCTCAGATGGCTGTCTTAGGGCGGCTGGTTCCCCCTGCTCTAGGGGAGGGGTGGCAGTGGGGAGCTTTACTGAGAAGGTTTTACAACGCTTGTGGGTTAACTCAGACTCCTGTTCCTTAGTCACAAGTTGATGGATTTATTTTCTTTAACAATTTAGTTTTGATCTTTTCCTCTCCCTAGAAAAAGAAGAGCCACACATGCACCTAAAACCTATGCGGGCCCACTGGAGCCGGCTGGTGCCGGCTCATGGGAGCTGAGAGTGTAGCCTCTTCCCAAGTCTCTATTCGGTGGCGTCCTTCTCATCGGCAGGTTGAAACTGGCCCTGGTGGGGGCATGTACACGGCAAAAGTCAGCCAGCGCTCCCCACCTGGAGAGCCAAATGTTAAACGTTGAGCGGCACCCCACTGGATAAGGAGGCTCACTAACAACGATTAGCTATGAGAGTCCTGGAGGTTAATACACTTCACAGCGTAGCCTCAAAATACATGAAGTAAAAACACACAGAATTATGGGGAGAAGTGGACACATCCCAGTCGCAGAGGGGGACACTCACCCAGCACTCAGAGATAGCCGGCGGTATTCAATAAGGAAGCTCCCTGCCAGGGGAGTGTTCCGTGTGGAGGACAGCGGGACAGCCAGACAGAGCCCAGGCTGTCCCTCCCAGTGGGGGCCCACCTCCCTGCCCGTCTGCAGGTCCCCTTTTGGGGACAGTCCCTGTCCAGGTGGCTGCATCCCCTGTCCCTGGGTCCAGCGTTCCCGGGGGTGTCATACTCACATGTGGCCACCAGGGGACGATGTTTCCTGGGAAGGCCCATTCTCTGCTGTCTGGCTCTTGGTGCTGGCCCCGCCCACACGGGCTCAGCGGCCGGAATGACCAGTTGCATCCCTACATTTGTTTCCATCACAAATAACGTTGGAAAGAAATGACGGAGTGAAGTGGGAGCCTCAAGGCCCTGGCACGCAGCTGCCCACGCCCGCTGTGTGTGTGTGGAGGTAGGGCCCAGGTGGCTGCAGCCCCCAGCCGTCCTCACCTGCCCTCGGCATGTGCGTCTGGGGGGCGGGGCACCCACCTGCCTCTCTGGAAGGACCACCACTTACCCCAGATAATAAAACATTGTCTTCATGAAGGCATGGGCAGGGGGTTGATGTCATTTTTTTTTTTTTTTTAAGGTTCTTATTGGAAAAATAAAAACTTGGCAGTGCAAATGCAGCCCTCGACAGTTGTTCTGGAAACTTCCCTGGTCCATGCATTGCCCGGGTCTGGTGCTCATTAGCTGTGTTCTGTCTTGGTTTTCCCGTCTCTACAATGGGCAACAGTGTTCCTCCCTCCCCTGAGATGACACACATGAAGCACTCAGCCCACTGCTGCCCCCCTCGCGCCCCCCCGGTAGGTGTGCCCTGCTGGCAAGGCTCAGGGGCAAATGGGGCTGGTACCAGGTGTGGCTGGGTCAGATGTGGCCAGGTACTGTTGGCTGGTTACTTAATGTCCCTCCTCTGCAGGGCCACACGCAGAGCTCCGAGGAGGAACCTCCTCCTCCGGCCAGTCCCCCTGCTCCACCCTGGACATCTGCCCAGTCAGAGGGCGGCCTGCAGACGCCTCCCTCTGCTCTGGGAGCCTGGCCAGCAGGTGGGTGTGGAGGGCTGGCCGGGGCTGTGGAGAAGGCCAGCCTGGGCCAGAAGGAGGTGTCTCACGGCCGGTAATAACATGCAGAGGAGCTTACAAAAATTCCCTGAAACTGACAGCCAGGGGGCTCTAGTCCCTGCTTCCCAGATGGGGAAAGACGCTCCTCGAAGGGAGACCAGCCCAGATGGCACAGCAGCCTGGCAGCAGGACCCTGGCCCAGGGTCCCTAGCTGGAGCCTGCCCACCTCCCGACCTGTGGCCCTCTTCCAGACCCAAGCAGCACCCAATCGATGACAAATCCTACAACGCTGACCCACAGGCAAGCCCAGCCCTCCAGCCACCACCCCTCGTCCAAAGTCCAGGGGGACTGTGCTGCCCGCTTGCTTGGGACAATTTTGCAACAGCTGCCTGTCTTTGAGCAGAGGGCAAAGAGAGGTCTGGGCTGCCTCGGCTGCTGTCCTGGGGCTGCAGTGACTACTGTGTCTCTCGCCTGGGCACCCCGTGTCTACGGGTCTGAGGAGGATATGGTCATGCTCCTCCCTAGCCCTCTCTGACCTGTCCTTCACCCCAGCCAGGGAGGGCACCCGTGCCTCGGGCTGCAAGGCCAAGCCTGCTATCTGCTGAGTGACCGGGCTGCTGTCCTCTCCGCCCTGGACCCCAGCACTGCCCCGGGAAACCTTGCGCTGGTGGAGCCAGCCTTCCTCCAGAGAGGCCAAGAGGGGGGGGGCGGTGAGTGACAGTCTCTGTCCCCATGATGGGGACTGACAATGGCGACAGCACATAGGCCAGAGCCCCCAGCCACCTCCTCCGAGCTGGCCTCCTGGGTTTCTGCTGGAAAGAAGGACAGCTTGTTCAGGACGACCCCCCAACACAGCCAGCCTCGTGGTCGCCTTGCCCCTCCCTGCCTCTATCTTCTTCCTGGACCCTGAGGCCCTCAAGGGCAGGGAATGGGTCATAGTTGCCCCTGGGTCTCCCTGCAGTTCTTTGCATACAGTAGGTGCTCAGTAAATGTAGAGGGCAGACAAATTGGCAGCAAGACAGTTGGACAGCTCAGTGGGGATAAGCACACACATATTTGTCTGTATTAATCACAGCAGTATCGTGCCTCTATCAATCCCTGTATTAGCAGCTGCCATTACTATTTTGTTCATACTTTCTTTGCCCCAGCGGGAGGAGGAGGCCCTATTTTATATCAGCACCTATTCTGATTCTTTGCACATTCAGAGGTGGACGTACTTACTCGTTCCAGATTTCCTCTGGACGTCTCCTCTGGGCGTCTTCTGCCTGAGTACAAAGCAGACACGCTAGACCTAGCTTGAGGCCCCACCGTCTGTCTGACTGCAGGCTTGGTCTGGCTCCCCCACTAGCTTGCTGTGTGACCTGAGGCAAGCTGGCTCCCCTCTCTGGGCCCTGGTGCCCCCAACAGTCAAATGGAGGCAGGCATCCCTGCCCTGGGAAGCTGGTCGCTGTGAAGCGGAAAGGTCAGAGGCTCACGGATGTCTCACCCAGAAACAAGGATCTGGGAGCTCCGGAGGGCAGACAGGTCAGGAGCGCTGTCCAGTGCTGGTGGTGCGGGCATCCCTGACTTCCTGACCTGCCTCCGAGGGCAGTGAGCGCCCCTTCCCTGGGGGTGAGCAGCTGAGGCTGGACAGGCAGCTCTGTGCTAAGGCCCTGGATCACCCCACCAAGGAGCCCCAGCCCCGGCATGACGCTGCTGCTGACCCAGCACTTTCTGCCCACCTGGCCGTGCTAAGCTCCCTTCTGGCACGGGGAACATGGCGGGCACAGGCAGGCAGGGGTGCACAGGTTCACCTGTGACCCCTGTATAAGGGAGGAGGGGGAGAGGTCACCTGCCCCGGCGCTGCTGCCCTCAGAACTGCCCGCTTGGCTGTGCCCGGCCCGCCTCCTAGAAGCCTGGCGGTGGGCGGTACATCCTGCCCCAGCCAAGGGTGGGGGTGGGATGGGGGCGGGATGGGGGCTGGCGGTGCCTCCAGGGGCGGGGCCAGCGGGGGGCGGGCAGGGTTGGCCCTGGGCTCCTGCCTGGCTGTTGCTGGGAAGGAAGGAGGTGACGGCACTGCTGCAGCCACTGGGCCCGGCAC
>NW_006779962.1:297119-298287 GCF_000442215.2 Lipotes vexillifer | reverse complement strand
CCCTCCCAGCCCCTCCTTCTCCCGCTGAGGCCTGTGCCTGGACCTTCCCTCCGCCCCCCGCCCCCCACCCCGGGCCGTCATCCTACCGCCTGCGGGGAGGGCTTCTCTGGGCCGCCCCGCTTAACAGCACGAGGCCAACCCGGTCTGTCTGCCCCCGAACCCTGGCAATGAATGGTCAGGCTGCGGACTCGGGTGGGGGAGAGTTGGAGGGGGCAGAAGAGCTGATCAATGTGGAAACAGCTGCCCTGGCGGGAGGGCACTGGGCGGCCCCTGCCGGGGCCGTGCCCCCCACGCCCAGCCTGGCCATGGGCCGGGAAGGGGCACGTGGCAGCACGCGGCAGCCCCCGCGTTGGCACAGGGGGAGGGTAGAAGGAGTCGGTCGGAGGCCCGGGAAGGGGGGGCGGGGCAGGGGGTGGGCAGATGCCTGGCCTTGGAAAGGCATCCCGGGCACCCACGTGACGCTGAGTTTCTGACAGTAGGTCCTCACTGTCGGGCGGCTCCTGGAAGGTTAAGGAAATCCAAGGACGAAAGGTGAGTGCAGACACGAGCCGGGCTGCACCTCCCCGTGCCCATGGCGCCTGAAGCGGGGCAGAGCTGACGGAGGGACTGGGGTGCCCGGCCCCAGCCTTCAACCCCCCCACCCCGAAGCCCCTCAACTCACCCCTGCCTGCTCCCTCCACTGCCCCTACCCCCTGGGGGGGTCTCTGGGGTGAGGGCAGGGCAGCCCTGACCGACCTGAGAGCCCGGGCGCCTGCGGGAGAGCGGAGGGGGTGCGGTGGGCAGTGCCCACCTGTGAGTGGGGGGAAAGGGTGTGGCAGTGGGTCCCCCCCCAGCCTATCCTCCCCCAGACCAGGCCCCGACATGTCTGCGGACTGGGAGTTTGGGAGAGGGCGGGACAGCCAGCAGGCTTGGCCACACGGCGGCCCTAAGACCTTGGTCACCTTGGTGGGCCTCCCTGGGCCTCAGTCTCCCCCCTCCGTGAAATGGGGGAAACAGTCATCTTGACTTCCGAGCAGAGAGAACGCGTGTTCCCGGCTTGCCACGTGGCGCATGCTTGGAAATGGAAGTGGTCTTAATTAACTGGCTAACTGATATCAATCACGGCTATTAACGTAGGTCCGGGACCCACCTCGGTCCCTCGACCACAGCCAAACCCCTCTTACTTTTC
>NW_006779962.1:291589-297091 GCF_000442215.2 Lipotes vexillifer | reverse complement strand
GATCCCGCAAGTGGGCCCAGGAGCCTCTCTGAGGCGTCCTTTCCCCTCTGTGTTCCTCCCCTCCGGGGAGACACCTCTGCTGCATCCTGTCTCCTTAGAAGGCGGGTCCCCGTCACAGTTTTCTTCTTAGAATTATGAGGCTCTTCTGACTGGGGAGGGATGCAAGGCGAGCCCTGCGGGCTACTGGGAGGTCACCGAGGAGGAGGGAGGCTGGCTACCCATCCTCCGAGTCCCTACCTGGATTCGAGACGGCCCGAGGGAGCAGGGGGCCTGCACCCCGCTGCGTTGCTCACCTTCTGCCTCGGGTCCCAAAGGGCTGTGGAGCCAACGCGGTGGAAATAACTTCTGTCTGGGGTTGAGACGGGAGTTGCCCCGGAGGGCGTGTTGTGTACGGGCTGGAGGGTTGGGTGTCCCTGCCCCAGGCTCCCCGCCACCCGCCCTGTGGCCCTGCAGCCCTGCAGCCCTGCCCCGCCATGCACACTGCCCCCCTTCCGCCCCCACCGTGGTCTCTCCTGGGCCTAGCCAGAGCCTGAAGCATACGAGGCCCTCAGTACACGTGGACAAATGCATGGGTGCACACCTGACGTGGGTGGGTGGCAGGAGGACGGCCGGAGGGTGACAGCGCGGGGGCCCTGGGCCTCACTTGCACAGAGCCCTCTGTGCCCCAGGCAGCCCCGACTCTCTCCCCAGCTCCCTGCGGTGCTCGAGCCGAGTCCCCATGGCCTTGCTGAGCCGAGCCCTGCGTGTGGCCGCCACCTGTCCTCGCCGGAGCCCTGCCCAGGGCCTGGGGCTGCGACTCCTGAGCAGCGGGGCCCGGCCCAGCCCTGAGAAGAGTGTGCCCTACCAGCAGACCCTGAAGGAGGCACGGGACCCCTGGGCAGGCGCCCAGGGCCCAAGCCGGCCCCTGCCCAGCACAGCCAATGTGGTGGTCATCGGCGGGGGCAGCTTGGGCTGCCAGACCCTCTACCACCTGGCCAAGCTGGGCATGAGCGGGGCGGTGCTACTGGAACGGGAGCGGCTGACCTCCGGGACCACCTGGCACACGGCGGGTAGGGGCCTGGGCGCACGCGGGGGTGGGAGGATCTGGACTCAGCCCAGGGGCCAGCTCGGGGTTGGCACCCGGAGGCCTGTTAGAGGCAGCTGAGCTGGAGGGGGAGGACACGGGGAAAAGACGCGGGGTCCGTCTGAGGGTGAGCCCGCGTTCCTCCTGAGTCTCTGAAGAGCTGCGGAGGGGAGGAGGGAGCAGACGCTGACTGTGGGATCCTGGAGGGCAGAGCCGAGACCAGAGCTGGGAGCCCAGGCAGCTGTGTGTTCAAAGAGCAGAAGCCCTTTCCCTGGACGGAGGCACCCGGGGTGAGGGCCGTCCACCGGGTAGAGAGGATGGACGGGGAGGGGCCATCAGGGGCGTCCTCCGTGGGCAGCACGGTTCTCAGCCAACTAGCCAGTGGGCATATAGTAAAAGCACCTACTGTGCGCATGCCCCCAGGGCAGCCAACCTTTTGCCTTAACCCTGCGTGAAGTGTGCCAGGCTCTGTGGGGAAAACACTCCCACTTTGGCCAATGTGAGCGTGATGTCGCTGGATGTGGAGCTGAGAAGAGGCTCAGGCATCACGTGTCTTGAGAGCTGACACAGCCGGCCCTGCACGCCACTGCCCCTGCCTACCCACCGTCCTGTCTCGGCTGGGCCCACACAGCCTCTCCCCGACTGCTGCCTCTCCCTTGGCCCCCCCCGCTCCCCAAACTCTGCTCGGAAGGGAGCAGCTTTGTTGGTGAAGAGGCTGCCTTTGGACTTCAGTCAGCCCTGGGCTGGGGTACCGGCCCCATCATCACCCGTCCTGTGATCCTGGGCACAGAACCGTTTGGTGCCACCTTAATTTCACTCTAAAACAGTCATGCCTGCCTCCCAGGACTGCTCTGTCACCCAGTGATAGGCTCAGTACACAGTAGGTGCTCCGTAAATGGGAGCCTTGGGTATCGTCACGCTCTGAGCTGCCCAAGGGCGATGTCCTGGAACTCAACTTTTTGACCCCGTCACTTCCTGCTCATCAGCCGCTCGGGGCTCTCCATGGCCTGCAGAGACGCTCCCCGCCCACTGCCTGGTCTTCAGGAGCCCTGGCCTGCTGGGAGGAGCCGGGGTGCAGCACTGCAGTGCTGGGGCTGACGGCGCCCCGCCCCTCCTCCGCCAGGCCTGCTGTGGCAGCTGCGGCCCAGCGACGTGGAGGTGGAGCTTCTGGCCCACACGAGGCGCGTGGTGAGCCGCGACCTGGGGGAGGAGACGGGGCTGCACACGGGCTGGATCCAGAATGGAGGGCTGTTCATCGCGTCCAACCGGCAGCGCCTGGATGAGTACAAGAGGCTTATGTCGGTGGGTGCACCCCTGCCAGGGCGGGGACTCATGTCCTGGGTGCACTCCCGCCCGGGCGAGTGAGTGGCTCGTGTTGGTGTGTGCCCCGCTGCCGGTGGTGGGTGGGGCAGCGTAGCACAGGGAAGGAGCCCCGACAGATCTGGGTTCCATCCCTGGTGCTGCCCTTGCTGGCCGTGCCACCTGGGCCAAGCGGCGTTGCCTCCGAGCCTCGGCATCCTCACCTTTAAAATGGGACCGTTGCGTTGCGCAGCACCGTTTGCCGAGCCTCAAGGCAGGAGAGGCCCGATAACCGGGAGTTATCGGCATGCACGGTGCTCACAGGAGTCAGGATGCATGATGAGAAACTGCACTACCCAGGAGGAAGGACCACCCTTCTCCCGGCACCGCTGGCGGGGCTCAGGGAACGCCGTCGTGGACGAGGCGGCAGAGAAAGCCTTCCGCTGTGGAGGGCCCTCTGCTGGGGTGGAGAGTTGATTCTTCACCCAGAGCAGCCAGGCCCGGACCCCAAATTCCAGGACGTGGCTGAGACTGGCTCCTCCAGCAGTTCCTTCCTTATTGAGCACCAGCTGAAGAGTGGCTCAGGGCCCAGCGAGCAGAGCGGCCTGTGTGGGTAGCAGAGGTACATTGTCACAGGGATGCCGAGTTCCTCTGCCCAGGCGGAAGCAGCGGCACCTGGCTTCATTAGAACGGGCTGGGTCTCTGGGGTTAGGAGGTGGCCTCATTCTGCCTACTCCCCCCACCCCCCGCCTTGCTCACTCATCAGCCGCGATGGAGGCTCCAAAGGTGCCCAGGCAACCTTTCAGCTCAAGTGCTGAGTGAGGTCTCTGCAGCTTTTCATGCCCACTGCTCGGAGAGAGAATCTGATTGGCTCAGCTCATCTCTAGTTGGGCGGAGCCTGTCCTGATGGATGGGTGCCTGGGGGCATTTGATTGGATGCCCTCGGGCCAATCAAATGAGCCCGGGGTGTGGTCTGTCATACAGTCCGGGGCCTGGGGCAGAGGGCTGCAGCGGCCTCTCGTCTGGGGAGCTGGTCTGACCAGCAAACCTGGTTGAAACTCAAACTGTCAGACCTACGGGGATTATTTTTATTTATGTTATATAGTAAATCCTTATGTGCCAGGGGCTGGTCTGAGCTCTTTAAAGGTGTCAACCACATAAACCATTATCACCGCCATTCCCCCGGGTGACGTTAGCAACTTGCCCCACGTCACATGGCTCATGTTAGAGCTGGATGGGGCAGGCAGGAGGGCCTCAGAGCCTGCTTCCGAGCACTACCCGGGCTCCTTACTCTTCCTCGGAGCTGGCCCGAGGGACGGGGGCCGCTGAGGCACGGTGGCCGGCTAAGGGTTCCTGGGGGACACAGGGTCCGAACTGACCCTTGGAGGCCCAGACGGGGAGTCGAGTGGCCAAGGGGGTCTGCTCCCCGAGGGCTCAGTTACTTTCCTCTGGGTCCCCCAGTTGGGCAAGGCCTATGGCGTGGAGTCCCACGTGCTGAGCCCGGCAGAGACCAAGGCACTGTATCCGCTGATGAATGTGGATGACCTCTACGGGACCCTGTACGTGCCTCACGACGGCACCATGGACCCCGGCGGCACCTGTACCGCCCTCACCAGGGCCGCCACTGCCCGTGGAGCGCAGGTACAATGGCCTTCCGGCCCTGGGCCCCCTGCTCCCAGCCCACCCCTCCTGCCTAAGAACCCCAAGACCAGAAGGCAAGAGAGCACGTGCCGTTCTCTCTGCTCCACATGGGACCTGAGCCTCTAATCCGACCCTGCAGAGGCCGGCGGCCTCAGCTTTGTCCCCCAGGTCAGCTCCCCTGTCCCTTCCCCGAGGTCTGGCCCTGCTGCAAGAGTGAACCCGCCCCACACCTCTTCTTCTGATTTTCACCTTTTTTGTCTCGAACACACACATAGTTGTAGGAGAGATTAGAAAAGACAAATAAGCAAGAAAGAAGAAATGAGGACGTTGCAAGTAATTTTCTATGAAGTTGTGTATGTAAATCAAATGGAGGCAAAGTGCACTGTATGTGACCTTTAACCGCAAGCATCTGTCAGTCAAAGGAGCCCTCCTTTTCTTTTCTTCTTTTTTTTCAAAAAAAAAGCCTCTGTCTGGGGGGACAAGTTCTCCAAGTCAGGGAGCACGTGGAGTTAGTTTCCACCCTGTGGTCACCCCATTTCCCCAGTGGGGTCACATGAAGCCTGCCTGAGCAGAAGCGGGTGTTCCGGGTACCGCCTGGGCTGGCGGTAGGAGAGGGTGGGTGGCCAGTGCTCAGAGCGTCCACATGGCTTTGGAAGCAGCTCTTCGCGCTCTCAGGTCATCGAGAGCTGCCCGGTGACCGGCATCACCGTGCGGACGGATGATTTTGGGGTGCGGCGGGTCGAGGCTGTGGAGACAGAGCACGGCTCCATCCAGACGCCCTGCGTGGTCAATTGTGCAGGTGGGAACACGTTTCTTCCGGGCTCCCAAGCGGCCACCCTGGCTGCTCCCTAAACCTGGCCTTTCTTAAGGGTGGGGGCCCAGGCGTGACCTGGGGAGTCACTGCCATGGCAGACAGGCCTGCAGAGGCGCCCAGCTGGCTGGCCCCCGCCAGGTGCCAGCAGAGCTGAGCTGTCTGTGCTCTGCCTGCAGGAGTGTGGGCAGGCGCCGTGGGCCGGATGGCTGGCGTCAAGGTCCCGCTGGTGGCCATGCACCATGCCTACGTCGTCACCGAGCGCATTGAAGGGATCCAGGTGAGTAGGCGGCCCCAGGCGCCAAGTGGGTCGTGCACGGACGTGGCTGTGAAGCCCAACACTTGTAGGTTCCTTCATCGCCCTGAGCGTCAGTGGCCTCATCTGTGAAATGGGGCTCCTCGTGACTGGAGGTCTTGGGTGGCCTGAGAATGCAATGAAGGGTCCCGACCCCCTTTGCCTTCGGAGCATATGGCTTCTCACTGATGCCCAAGCCCGTCCTGCGTGCTGCGGCCAGTCTGGCTTTTGCCATGTTCTGTGCCCCAGGTGTTTCCGGGAACCTCTGAATGTTCGCATGCTCCCAAATGTGCCCTGGGTGCCAGTCTCAGAGGACATTGGTCCCTGGCCCTCAGAACCTCCCAGGGAGCCCTGGAGACACCTCTGCCAGAGGAGGCGGTGGGGGGGGGGGGG
>NW_006779962.1:262932-291396 GCF_000442215.2 Lipotes vexillifer | reverse complement strand
GGGGGGGGGGGGGGGAGCTGTGCGACCCCTGCCCTCTCTCCTCTCCTTCCTGTCTATCTCCCCTCTCCCCCCTTTCTATCTCCCCTCTCCTGTGCTGGTGGTGGGTGGCTTCCTGTCGCCTTGTCACTGACCACTCCTTTCCCTCCAGCCTCCTCCCCCTCCCTCCCTCCATCCTTTATCCCTCTACTCATTTCCTTCCCTCTGTTCCTCTTGCCATCCCTCCATCCTTCCTCCGATCCCTCCCTCCCTCTAGCCCTTCGTCCATCCATTGATTCATCTATTTATCCGTCCATTCATCTGTCCGTCCTTTCTCTCATGTATCCATCCAACCATCACCCCCTCTACCCATTCATCTCTCCCTTCACCCATTCCTCCATCATCCATCCGTTTATTAATCCATCTAACGCTCCCTCCCCACCCTTCTCTGCATCAAACATTGACTGGATAAGCTCTGTGCTCCAAGCCCTCATCTAGAAACTGGGACTATAACAGAGATAAGAACCTAGTTCTCACCCAGGTGAGCTGGGGGAAGGGTACAAACAAGTAAAGATATTATTTATTTTAAAACAGGCTGACAGGGGCTCCCAGGGGGAAAGCACAGGGGCTATAGGGACTCCCAGCCTATGGACCAGGGAGGTGCCCTGGCGGAAGCCATGTCTGAAGGCTCTTCTGAGGCATCTGAAGGGTGGCAGAGAGAGAAGGAGGGGGAGAAGGGGAGGACGCAGAGCCTGGTGGCCGGGGAACTGCAGGCAGTTCAGAGAAGCGGGCCTGAGGGTGTGGGTGTGGGGAGAGTGTGAGAGACCAGACTGACCTTGTTTAGGGTCAGGCTCCAGCAAAGAGTGTCCTGGGAGCCTCATCGCTGCCCTGGACAAGCCTGGCTTCCCTCTGGTCACCAGGCTGGCCGCTGGGTGGACCCAGTGGCGGAGGGGTGGGGGAAGCTGGCGCGGGGCCGGGGTCTCCGCCGCTCTTGTCACACCCCCCCCCACACACACACAAAAGGTTCCCCCGTTCGTGGAAGAGTTTAATACAATCCAGCACACACACTCCTCCCGAGGGCTGCTGTGTGCCCTCCGGGTGGGGCTCTGGGGAAAGAGGCATCACTGCAGCTGTTGGTGCGAAGAGTCCCCTGGCCCTGGTTCTGTGAGAAATATCCCCCGTGGCCGCCAGGGGTCGCCCTCAGGCCGCAGTGGGCTCTCGGGGGCTGGGCTAAAGCTGGGGACAGGCTGGGGCCAGAGCAGGGCTGTGTCCTACAGAGCCCAAGACTGGGGCCTCAGTCTCTCCGTGTCCTGCTGCACTTGATGCCCAGCTTTGAGGCAGCTTTCAGGGAGAAGCAGGGCAGAGTGGGCCCAGGGACCCACACCCTGAATTTTAAGGTCAGATCCAAGCTGGGATTATTCACGTTACTCACAAACACCACCCCCACCCAGCAACCTGTGTGTTCTGGGAACCCCAGGCTGCGCTCCAGGAAAGGGCCACCAGCCCCAGAAACTCTGAGACTTTTGTAGGAGAAAAGAGGAGATTTGGGGCTGGGGGCCAAGTTCCCCATGCTCCCCTCCACGTGGGGAGTCTGGGAGGCCAGCCTCTCCTGAGGCCACACCTGGGCAGCCTGAATCTGTGAGAAGAGCAGGCCTCTGACCCTGACCTCCCGCGTGGTCTGATGCCATGGTGGGTCAGAAAACAAGCTCCTTTAGGCCAAGGCAGCTCCTGCAGTCAGGGCTCTGGGGCTCACGCTGGGAGGCCCCTGACACTTGGGCCTGTTTTCCACTGCTCAGGAGGCTCCCTGGGTTGACAGTCCTGCAGCAGGACACCAACTGCCCAGATCTGGGCCTCATGGTGTTGGCCCCGGGCTGGCCAGTGAGGGCTCAGGGCTTTGCCACCTGGACCACATGCCCTTTATCTTTCTTTATGGGTGGCCAGAGGGCTGTGCTGCCCTAGGGACCCCAGTTCTGAGAAGCCGTCCCCGTCCTGGGTCCTAGCCAAATGCTGTCCCCAGCTCCTCTGTGACCTTGTCCCTTTCCTCTCTGGGCCTGGCCTCTGCGTTTGTCAAACGTGGTGGCCCAGATGCTCCCTCATGGTCTGGCATCCCCACTATCCTCGACCCACTTTTGCAGAACCTGCTCCGTTGGGGCACAGAGCAATGGGAGAGGGCCCATGCTCAGGGTCTGCATCCCAACTCCCCCATTACCCAGCCAGGTGAGTCAAGGTGCCACCTGAGCCTCAGTTTCCTTCTCTGCAAAATGGGTAAAAATGGTAGCTACCCCTTAGGGCAGTGCTGAGGGAGGAACCAAGTGATGGGCTGAAGGGCTGAGCGCAGGGCCTGGCACATAGCAGGGGCTCATTAGGTGAGGGCCACGATGACTGACCGTGACTAAGGGCATGGGATGGTCCAGCCAGCTGGTGCTTCAGAGGAAGAGAGCAGGGAAGGCTGGAGCCATCGGCGGGCTTCCTGGAGGAAGCAGCTGACAAGATTTGGATGGAGGTGGGGCCAGGAGAAGCAGATGGAAGGAATGGGCTGAGATTAGGAGGCAGAGACACCAGTGGAATTGGCGTTACACCTACAGGGTGGGCTTCCGGAGGGAGGAAGCACTGAGGGCACCCTGTGGACGCCTTGGGGCTGAGCTGAGCCTGTGCTGGCCACTCTGGGGCAGCCGGGGCCTTGCAAGGCGGGGAGATGGGGACCCTGATCCTGCTGGAGGAAAGCCAGGGGCTTCCCTGGCCACCAGGTGTCCCCGCTCTCCTGCTCTATGGAGCTCTGGCATTCTGTTGGTTTTGTTTTTAGAGTAGTAGTGACAGCAGAGGTAACGATCTCACTATTATTATTCCTGAAGTGCTCGGTTACTGAGAGCTTCCCATGTGCCTTCTGGCAATCAGTGCAGACATGCTTAGTCCAGCTCTGCAGGGGAGCCAGGCGACTAGGAGACTGGAGGAGCAGGGAGGGGCATCTGCCAGGTTATCCCTTTTGGTCTCTGCGTGTCCTCGAAGGTGGGGCGGAGGGGTCACATCAGATGTGTCCATCTCCAGGGCAGGGGCACCGCAGAGCAGGGTTGAGAGGAAGCCGTTCCCCCAGTGCTGAGGACCCCCGTGGGGGGGGCCTCTTCCCGCTCCGCTCACTTTCTAAAATGCTTTGGTTCTGTTTATCCGTCCATTTATTGGTTAAATCAGTAGTCAGTATTTGCAGTATAATGACAATGAGAACATTGTTAACTCCTGAGCAAATAGTGTCCAACTTTTCGTGTTTCCTGGAGTTATTAATAGTTTTTTTCTGGTTGTTCAGTTTCCTATGTAGCTGTGACTAATTCTTTATTCCTATCTATCTATCCATCTGCCTATTTATCTATCATCTATCTATCCATCTATCACCTATCATCTATCTCTATCATCTATCTATCTCTATCATCTACCTGTCTATCTATCTCTATCATCTATCTATTTATCTATCACCTATCATCTATCTCTATCATCTATCTATCTCTATCGTCTATCTATCTATCATCTATCATCTATCTATCTCTATCATCTATCTCTATCATCTATCATCTATCTATCTCTATCATCTATCATCTCTATCATCTATCTCTATCATCTATCATCTATCTATCTCTATCATCTATCTCTATCATCTATCTATCTATCTATCATCTATCTATCTCTATCTATCTGTCTGTCTGTCTGTCTGTCTGTCTGTCTATCTAACATTATCTTAGTCCTTAAAACCCCATGTACATTATCAGTCCCCATTTCCCACCCCACCCTCAACTTAGATAGGCACTAATGTAATTTCTGTCTCTATGGATTTTCCTATTTTGGACTTTGAATGAAATGGAATCACATCATTTGTGGCCTTTATGTCTGGCTTCTTTCACCCTGCGTGGCATTGTCAAGGTTCATCCATGTGGTACATGTGGCAGAATTTCATTCCTTTTTATGGCTGAATAACATACTCTTGTAAACCACAATTTATTTATCCATTCATCTGTTGATGGACATATGGGTTGTTTTCACTTTTTGGCTATTGTGAATAATGCTGCTATGAACACTCATGTACAAGTTTTTGTGTGGACACATGTTTTCCTTTCTCTTGGGTGGAAGTGGAGTTGCTGAGTCACAGAGTAACTCTATGTTTAACTTTTTGAGGAACTGTCAGCCTGTTTTCCAAGGAAGCTGCACTGTTTCACATTCTCATCAACAGTGTATGAAGGTTCTGAGTTCTCCACATTCTCAGCAATGTTTGTTATTGTCTGTCTTTTTGGTTCTGGCCGTCGTAGTGGGTGTGAAGTGGCATCTTGTGGCTCGAGTTGCATTTCCCTAATGAGTGATGACGTTGAGTGTCTTTTCATGTGCCCGTTGGCCACATGTATATCTTCGTTGGGGAAACGTCTATTCAGATACTTTGCTCATTTTTAATTGGATTGTCGTTCTGTTGAACTCTAAGAGTTCATGTATTCTGGATACAAGTCCCTCATCAGATTTATGATTTGCAAATATTTTCTCCCCTTCTGTGGGTTGTCTTTTCACTCTCTTGTTGGTATTGTTGGCAGCACAAAAGTTCTAAATGTTGATGAAGTAATTTCAACCTATGTAATTTTTTCTTTTGCCCCTTGTACCTGTGGTATCATATTTAAGAAGGCATTTCCTAAACCAGGCCACAGAGATTTATTCCCGTATTTTCTTCTAAGAATTTTATAGTCTTAGCTCTTATAATTAGGTCTACAGTACATTTGGAGTCAAATTTTGTGTGTGGCGTGAGGAAGGGGTCCAACGTCGTGCTTTTGCAGGCGGCTATTCAGGTGTTCCGCCACCATTTGCTGAAGATTATCCTTTTCCCCACTGAATTGCCTTGGCATCCTCGTGGAACATCAGTTGACCATAAGTGTGGACGGTTTATTTCTGGACTCTCAACTCTATTCCGTTGATCTATATATGTCTATCCTTATGTTTGTACCACTCTGTCTTGATTATATTAACCTTGTAGTAAGTTTTGAAATCAGAAGTGCAAGTCTTCCATGTTTGTTCTTCTCTTTTAAGATTGCTTTGAATATTCTGGGTACCTTGCACTTCCATACGAATTTTAGGGTCAGCTTGTCAACTTCTGCCAAGAAGCCAGCTGAGATTTTGGTGGGAGCTGTGTTGAATCTGTGGATCAGTTTGGGGGGTGCTGTCATCTTAGCAATAGTGAGTCTTCATTTTGTAAACTTGAGAGTCTTTCCATTATTCACATCTTCTTTCATTTCTTTCAAAGGCATTTTCTAGTTTTTAGAGTACAAATATCGCACTTCTTTTGTTAAATTTATTTGTAAGCATTTTATTATTTTTGATATCGTAAATTGAATTATTTTCCTAATTTCATTTTTTTTTTTTTTTTTGCGGTACACGGGCCTCTCACTGTTGTGGCCTCTCCCGTTGCGGAGCACAGGCTTCGGACGCGCAGGCTCAGCGGCCATGGCTCACGGGCCCAGCCGCTCCGCGGCATGTGGGATCTTCCCGGACCGGGGCACGAACCCGCGTCCCCTGCATCGGCAGGTGGACTCTCAACCACTGCGCCACCAGGGAAGCCCCCCTAATTTCATTTTTGATTGTTCACTGCTGGTATATAGAAATGCAGCGGGTTTTGTCTGTTTGTTGTATATTGACCTTGTATCCTGCAACCCTGTTGAACTATTTTATAAGTTATAAGAGTTTTTAGTGGGGTCGTTAGGATTTTCTCTGTGTAAGATCATGTCACCTGCACCTAGAGATAGTTTTACTTTTTTTTCCTCTGGATGCCTTTAATACTCTTTCTTGCCTGATTGCTGCCCGGGCCGGGACCTCCTGTACAATGTTGAATGGCAGTGGCGACAGTAGACCTGCTTCTCTTGGCCTGGTCTTAGAGGAAACACTGCACATAAGTATGCATTTGCTGTGGCTGTTCCTCAGATACTCTTTATCAGGAAGTTCCCTTCTATTCCTAGACATTGGGTGTTTTTCTCATGAAAGTGTTTTATCTGTCAAATGCTTTTTTTGCATCTATTGAAATAATTAGTGGATTTTGTCCTTTATTGATAATGGTATATTACACAGATTTTCAGGTGTTAAACCAACCTTGCATTCCCGGGATAAATACCATTTGGTCATGGTATATAATCCTTTTTCTATGTTGCTGGATTCAGTTTCCTAGTATTTTGTCAAGGATATTTGCATCTGTATTCATAACCGTCACAATTTTCCCCCAAACATCTCAACAGATTTGTCAAACACCTATCAGTAATATTTTCTGCATACTCATACGTGGCAGAGAAATCCCATAAAGTCTGTAAGTCCCATTCCCCTCCCCTGAAGGACTCCTCCCGCTGCCTTCTTATCTTCTCCGTCAGCCTCTGACCGGCTGTTACCCTGGGACCTTCCTCACCCATCTTCTGTTTGGATCTGCTGCTCTCTGGATCCATGGCATATGGTCTCTGGCCACTTACTGAGAAGGGTACCTGGAAAGTAAACGTTTTTGTGTCCGTGGATGTCTGAAGGAAATCTTTATTCTTTCTTACAGTCGGTTGACGAATTGACTGGGTCGAGAATTCTGTATTTAAAAATCGTCTTTCAGAATTTTGAGGACTTTGCTTCAGGTCTACAGCCTCTAGGAATGCTGTTTCTTTGTTTAGGACCCACGTGTTCACCGGATGTTCCATCCTGATGTGGCCTTGGTGCAGGCCTGGTCCAGTCACAGGGCTTGTTGGGCACTTGTGGGCCCTTCAATACTGAGATTCACGATTTTCAGTCGGAGAAATCATCCTGGATTTTTGCTTTGACTTTCCTTCTACTCCATTTTCTCTGTTTTCTCTTCCTGGAACCCCTGTAAGGTGGACATCAGACCTTCAGGATTGACTTTCTAATTTTCTTATTTTTTTCCCTTTCCTGATTTCCATGCCTTAATCTGTTTTAGCCTAATATCTGGAAGATGTCCTTGGCCTTATCCAGTCCTTCTGTCGAATGCTCTTCTCTTTGGTGAGGGATCTCCATGTCAGCGTCCGGAGTCTTCCCCAGACCACTCAGTGTCTCCACAGAAGACTCTCCAATCTGTTGTCGAGGGGGGATGGCAGCCGGCTTCTCACCTCCCCGGAGCCTGGAGCCCCTGGGGACCCATTTCTCCAGAGACAGACCTCAGGGCCCCTGCAGGGTAGGGCCAGGCCCTGGGCTGCACGCGGCGGGGTTGGAAGGGATCTGGGTCCAATTGCTTTGAAGAGACCCTAGTCCAACTTCCTGTTCACGTACATGCACATACTCCCTCTCACACTCACACACACGTGCACACTCACACACATGTGTGCATGCACACATACACACTCGGCCCACCGCCCCCTGCAGAGGGACCTGGGGTTGCCCTAGGCTCGGCCTTTGCAGATTGGAGGGGACTGGACAGAGGCTGGCGAACTGTCTCCCCTCTCCCAGCCCTGAGCTAAGGCACCGGCCCTCCCCCATCCACTCTGCACCTCCGGTGTTGGTTGAGATCCCCTGTCTGCTGTGTTCTGTGGGTTATCCTTTTTACTTCCCTCCCTCCGTCCTTCCATCTTTGCTGCTATTTTATGGGGTTTCAATGGGGCGGTTTGTCCACTGTGTGACCCAGAGGCCCCAGGTCCACCCTGTCCTCAGGGTCCCTACAACGAGGAGGTGGCACCGTGGGCCCAGCTTGGGTCTGTGACCCTGACCCTGAGGCCTCTGTGCTCCACCTTGCAGAACATGCCCAACGTCCGCGACCATGACGCCTCCATCTACCTCCGCCTCCAAGGGGACGCCTTGTCTGTGGGCGGCTACGAGACCAACCCCATCTTCTGGGAGGAGGTGAGACACCAGGGCTTGAGGGAGCTCGGGGAGGGCAGAAGTCCGCCCACGGGCACAGGGGCTGCGTCTCAGTGTGGAGGAGTCTTCTTCCGGAGACTGTCCCCCCGGAGCTCCCCGACCCTGGGGGCTTACCTGAGAAGTGGCAGGTCCCCCATCCCACAAGGTCAAGGCCAAACCCATTTTCTCCAACCCCTGAAGAACCTGGCACACAGGCAGATCCAGACTCGGGGCAGGTGGAGGGCTTGCCTCAAAACATCGATCGTCAGAGGCTGCAAAGTGTGAAATAATGAATTCAGAAGATTATGAAAGCATTGAAGCCCTCTGTCCATCAACAAGCAATCCCATGCCCTCCCCCACCCCCCGTGGTTGCAGCTGTATCTCCCTCCGACCTGGGCTGCTCTGCTGGCAGCTCCTGGGGTTCATGCAGGGCCAGCGGCCCCCCCCCCCCCAGCAGCCGCAGCCCCCTCGAGCATGCACGGACCACCCCAGCTCCCGTACTCATGCATTTAGTCTACAAATTGAACAACAAAATGAGTCCTTTCAGCCAGATACTGTTTAACTTTGGGGAGAAAGAGGGAGACCAAGATAAGAGTCCCTGTCCCCAGAGGCCTCTATTCTGGTGGGGAGACACACAGTAAATAAGCAAAGAAGTAATGCAATTTGGGATGATGGTCTGTGCCCTGAGTGAAGTTAGCAGGTTAAGGATAAGCCTAGCGAGACTGGCATGGAACGATGTCCTTCGGACTGTGGTCGGGCAGGGCTCCCTGAGGAGCTGACATCGAGCAGAGAGCCCTGCAGACAGAAGGCAGGGGAGGAGCTGCCCCAGGTGGAGGTGAAGGCCCTGAGGTCAGATCAGGCTTGCTTTTCCCGAAGACCCGAAGGAAGCTCAGCGTGGCTGTGGGTTGGTGGTAGACGTGGGCAGGGTCCGCTCACGTAGGGCGGATCTGGCTTAGGTGAATGGGGTGAAGGAGGGCGGGAGGCAGGGCGACGGGGCAGAGCAGGTGGGCCTGGGGCGGGGCGGGAAGGGGGCACAGACGGGCCCGCTGAGGGGTCGGGGGAGGGGAGGCACTGCGGGGACCAGCCCAGCGCTGTCACCACCTAATCGAGAGGCTGGCCAGGCCCTGCCTGGCTCTCACTCCCGTGGGGCACTGTCACAGGGCAGGTTCCCTGCCCGCCTCCCCAGGTGTCGGACAAGTTTGCCTTTGGCCTCTTCGACCTGGACTGGGATGTGTTCACCCAGCACATTGAAGGTGCCATCAACCGGGTCCCCGTGCTGGAGAAAACGGGGATTAAGTCCACAGTCTGCGGCCCAGGTGAGTGGGGGGGGGGGCCTGGAGCCGGCGGGGGGGGCTGCCCCCTGAGGCTGGCCTGCGCCGGGCGCGTGCCGGCCGTCCCTCCGTCCTGGGCCTCGGGTGCCGCGCTCGCTCTTCTCTGCAGGCAAAGGACATGAGCTCGGTGAGGGCAGAAGTCCGCCCACGGGCACACGGCCAGGCTTCCTCCCGCCCACGCCCGCATGAGTCCCTCCTGAGGTCCCGCCTGGCTCAATCCCTGCTTGACTTGTCCCTGGAACTGGTGTTTTCATCCGTAAGATGGGATGAGCCCCCTCCCAGCGCCTGGTGAGGCTAAGCAAGGAGAGAAGCGCCAAGCTCCTCCCTGATGCCGTTCTCACAGGGCTGCAGACCCCCGTTCCAGGTCAGCCTCGCCCCCTTTGCCCTCTGCCTTCGGCAGGCAGGCCAGCAGGGCCGCACGCCCACACGGCATGGAAAGGCCCAAGCCGGTGCCTCCCCTCTGGGCCCTGGGAAAGCTAAGCTGCGGGAAGCTGGAGGGAAAGGGGGAGAACAGAGGGGCTCAGCTTCCGATGCCCCCCTTGGGTATGCACGGTGCAGCCCCTGACCCTGCCCGGCCAGCCGGTGCCCACGGGGATCGAACACCAGGCGGGGCGGACTCGGACCCCCAGCACTGACGCGTTTGGCCAAGGCCACTGGTTTATTGTTCAGGGCCTGCCAGGCAGGCTAGGCTTCGGACATTCAAACTGATGTGACTTGTCCCAGCACGGGTCACTCACGGCTCAGCACGGAGAGGTGACCGCTCGACAATGGAGCCTGAGAGAGGGCCATCCTGGGGTTGCCCAGGGAGCTCAGGGACCCCAGGGTGGGGGAGGCCCAGGCATGCTGAGTGTCTCAAAGGCTGTGTGCAGATGGAGAAGGTTCTAGAATAAGATTCAAGCCCGGGACAATGTCAGCGGGGACGTGGTGTGGGGGAACTCGCACAGTATCCGCCCGGCTCCTTCTGACGGCTGAGCGCCTGCCTCGTGCCCGGGCACGTGGGGAGCTCAGTGGGGGAGCCTGTGTGGGAGGCTGGGCGGAGCTCCCGAAGTGGGAACCCAAGGTGGGTGGGCTCGGGGCAGGGGGGCAGCACGTTCCCGTGTGACGGCACTGGGGTGCAGGGGTGAGGCTGCTGGCCTGGGGTTCTGGCAGACGGTGGCCTCTGGGCGTAGAGGGGCCCAAGCTGGCCCTGGGGCCCAGACGTTTCAGCTGCGGGGCTGAGGGCGGGAGGTACAGAGGTGGTGGGAGCAGGGTGGGCCACCCAGAGGGTGCCGTGGGGGACTGCGGGGCCAGGGTTCCAGGCGGGTGAGACACGCCACCCCAGGCTGGTTCCAGCAGAATCACGTGGGCATCCCCCCTCCTTCCTGCATGGATGGGATCGCTTTAATCCTCAAGAGAGGCAAGAAACGGGTAGGATGTGCCTACCTAGGGGTGGAGAGAAGTTCCAAAAGATACAGTTGCCCAAAGAGGAAACTTTGTGTCTGAGGCTCTGAGTTCTTTGAGCCTCAGTGTTTGCATCTGTGAAATGGGTGCCAGGCAGAGTGAGGTGAGGAAGCCACACATTAGGTTGCAGGGCAAGGCCCAGGCCAGCAAAAGGATGCCACAGGCCAGCCGGCAAAGCCATTCCTACAGGCCGAGCAGGGCGTGAAGGGCAGCCCAGGCCAGGGGAGGGGAGAGGTCCTGACACCAGCCTGCGGACCGCTGGGGAGTCCAGCGCTCTTGGTTCCGGCACACACGGTGTCTGCACAGCCGCCAGCCCCAACTGCTCTAATCTGTTCAGCTCGTGAAAGAGCCTCTGGTGAGAGGACAGCTTTCTGGGGAGAGGCAGCTGGGGTCCCCCGGCCAACCACAGGGTCTTGGGGCACAGGGTGCGGGGCGAGGGCCGAGGGCTCACTGCCCCGGCAGCTTCCCGGGGCTGCGTGGGGCTGGCAGTGAGAAACCCAGGCCGGAAGCAATCCCAGGGGCACGGGGAGCATATTCTCGCTTTAATTGGACTGGGGGTCATGGCCCCCAGGAAGCCCTACTTGGGGGGAGATGCATGTGGAGTCTGGTTTCCCAGCTGCGAGGGAGGTTCCGTGGGGACATCAGCACTTCTCACCAGGGAGGACAGGGCGGTCAACGGCCCTCGGCCTCCAGAGCAGAACAGGGAAGTCCCAGGCCCCCTTGACTTCAGGGAAGCTGGGGGCGGGGAGACCTCTCGTTCCAAGGTCGGGAGGTCAGAGCCAAGGTGGGGGCCCCTGTCCCGTGCATCCTGCATCCTCTCGAGTCATTTGTTAAACATCCAGGCGACCTTGACCCCCAAACTTCCCTCCTGCTGGCTTTCTGTAAGGCTGCTCAGAACATTGTGGAAACATTTACAGCACTCCCGAAGTGCTCACCGGGTCATCCCCGAACATAGCTGCAGCCTCCCATCACTGTCGCGGGAGCCGCCCCCTGCGCCCCACCCCCTGCCCCCCAGCCTCCGGCTTGCCCCCTGCCCCCAGCTTGCCCCTTGCAGCCCAACCTCCACACAGTCCCCAGAGAGGCCCCTGACGCTTCCTCACAGGGCTGTCGCCCCTCCTGATGCCTCCCCCGGAGGCTCACCAGTGTCACCGTGGCCTCCAGGGACTCACCCTAGGCCCTGCCCTCCTCTCCGCCCTGCTTTTTCCACCCTCCCCTGTGGCTGTTTGGGAGGCTCCCCAGCTTCCCAGGGCTGGTGGCCTCGTTCAGCTCAGATGCTGAAGATCAGAGACCGGGGTCGCCGGTCACCAGCAGTGAGAAAGACAGCGCTTGTGACCAGTGCACACGGCGCCTGAGGGCCCGGCTGGGAGCCAGGCAGCCCTGACCGGCGGCCCCAGCTCCTTGCTGTGCAGCGTCCTCCTTTGTGACCCGGGGTTATGATGGCGCCAGGGGGGCGGTTAGGAGCGGCCAGCCCTCCGGTCACTCCAGACCCAGAATCCCACTGTGTTTTCTCCCCAGGCATTCCCTTTTCCCCTTATTTACCCATTTACTCTCTGTCCCTCTCACTCTCCCATTGGCTCCCCGAGGGGTGGGGCTTGTTTTGTTCGGAGCCACCTCCCGTGGCCGAGTTCTGGGCACAAACAGGTGGGCTGCAAATATTTGCAGAGCGACTAACTCACAGCCCCGTAAAGAAAATCCCCTGATCTGGATTTTACAGATGAGGAAATCAAGGCGGCTCTGAGCCAAGGTCACACAGCTAGGAAGGGGTAAAGCGGGGTTTGAACCCAGGACTGTGGCTGCAAAGTCTAGCTCTTTATCATTATGCCCGAGGATCCCTCTCCCTCCAATCCTGGCCTCTGCTCTTGGCACGCTGGCAGCAGACAGAAGCGAGAGACTTGGTCTCCTCGCCCAAAGAACTTATGATCCTTCATTCACTCAGTGAACATTTATCAAGCACCTACTGTTTGCTGGGCCCTGTGCTAGGCTTCGAGACACCACACGCAGTGAGCAAAGCCCAGCCCCTGCCCTCAAGGTACTCGTGGTCCAGTGGGCAAGAGTGCCCTGCAGTGACACAGCAGGAAGATGGTATAGTGACCGGGAGCCCCGTGCAGTGATGGGGGCTCAGGGAGCGGCCCCTCACCAACAGGAGAATGGTGATAGTCACGAGATACACCAGGACCCCCACCAAGGCAGAACGCAGTTCAGGTCGTAAATGCTGAGGAACTCAGGGGAATGTGGCAGGACCAATCAGGGAGGCTTCCTGGAGGAAGCAGCATTGAGCCGGGTCTTGAGGCTAGGGAGGGTCTGGATGAAGAAGGCACCTACACACCCCCACCTCAGTTACTGCCCTCTTGGGAGACACCACCCAGGAGCATGTGGCCGGGAGGGAGCTTCAGGCCTACCCCTCCCTTTCAGAGTCATTCACACCGGACCACAAGCCCCTGATGGGGGAGGCACCCGAGCTCCGTGGGTTCTTCCTGGGCTGCGGCTTCAACAGTGCAGGTAAGCGTGGGCAGCAGTGCGTCCCCGACTCCCTGGCATCCCTGCGAGTGAAGACAGCCAACTGGGCCTCTCCTTCAGTTCTCAGAGCACCCACCCCGGGTTGGGGCGCTGGGCCTGGCAGCGCTGCAGCCCTGACAGGGGTGGAGATGGCACAAGCCTGCCGGGAGGGGGTGAGGTCCCGTTAGGAGGTGTGTGGCACCCCAGGTGTGAGATCCAGGGCTTAGGGGCTGATGCTGCCCATAGAGGTGGGAGGGGCACGGAACTGAGGTGCAGGGCCCTGGGGGTGGACTGCAGACCTGCGGCTCTGCTCCTGCCAGGAATGATGCTGGGAGGTGGCTGTGGGCAGGAGCTGGCCCACTGGGTCATCCACGGGCGCCCGGAGAAGGACATGCACAGCTACGACATCAGGCAAGTGCCCGCTGGGACCCGTGGGCAGGAGGTGGCTGCCCTAGGGTGGGGTGGGGTAAATATCCAGGGCTATTTAGAAATATCCAGGGCTATTTAGAAATATCCAGGGCTATTTAGATTTCCTGAAATCCAGAGGGCTTCTTGGAAGAGGCGGCAGTAAGGGAAGAAAGGGAAGAAGCCTGCCAGCGGGGGCGGTGCTGCAGGGTGCCTGGGTTTGGCAGATCCACGGCCCCCTACAGTTTCCAGGACCTATTGTCCCAGTGTCCTGCCTGACCCGCCTGACAGCTCTGGGATCAGCAGTGGGATCATATCATCCCACTTTGCAGATGGGGAGACTGAGGCCGGGGAGCAGGAGGGACTGCACAGGCTGCCCAGGAAATGGGGCTGAATTGGTGGTCATTGTTAGGACATGTGCGGATCTGGGAGACAGGCAGCCCTGAGCGACATGTCAGCTGCATCCATCCCTCACTCACAGGGTGTCTGGAATCAGTCAGACCCTGTGCCGAGCACTTTCCTCTCTGTAACCTGGGGTGTGATGTATATGCTGTAAATGTCGCCGGCAGCCGTGAGCGTGTTTTTGTAGGTAAAACGCTCGGCATCAGGTCTGCACATGGAAACACTAAACAAAGCTGAGCTGAGCCCAGGAGGCACTGATATCAGAGTTGGGAGGCATCCTGGTTGCCCACTGACCTCTATGAGTTGGGACAGGGATGCGGGTGCCCCCAGGCAGGGTCCGGAGGGTGGCAATCGGTGGGGCTGGGGTCTGGCCCCCAGGTGGCAGTTCTGCGCCCCGAGCCCTGCAGGTGGCAGTCGAGGCAGCGGCTTGGAGGGGCCTCTGTGGGTGTTCAGCCCGCTCTGCTGTGACTGGGGAGATCCCAGCTGCCCGACAGGGCTGGAGGTGGCAGGGCTGGAGGTGGCGCTGGTTCAGCTCAGCGCACCCCAGCTCCTCTGCTCACCTCGTCCCTGCCTGGCCCGCTGGGCACCTTGTGTCCACTGGGGGAGATGTCTGGCCCCCACAGAGACAGACAGACATACCCTGAGGTCCCGCCCCCCCACTGCCGCCCCTCCATGGCGCCTGGCACAGCGTGGTCCGCTCTGGCGCCACCTTGGAGTCTGTCTGGGTCTGTGCCCACGTGCTCTCCCAAGAGAGGAATGTTCCAGAAATGATAAAGCTGCCCGGGGCCTCAGGGATGGGCCAGTCCAAGCCCCTCCCGCTACAAACAGCAAAACAGAGGCACCGTCGCAAGAGGCATCTTGTCTGAAGTCACCCCGCGTGCGAGCCAGAGTGGGCAGGGACCCAGCTCTGTCCACTCCCTGTGCCCGTCAGCTGTAGGGGGCTGCAGGTGAGGACGCTGAGCTCCCCAAGATTTGCGGGCTGCCCGAGGCCCCTCGGTGGGAGAACGGAGAGCCAGGAGCCACCCTGAGGCCTGAGCCATAGGGAGGACTCCCGTGGAGGGGACGAGGGTCCCCAAGGCAGTGACGGGCCACTCTATCCACGACAGGCGCTTCCACCACTCGCTCACAGACCACGGCCGCTGGATTCGAGAGCGCAGCCACGAGTCCTACTCCAGGAATTACTCGGTCGTCTTCCCCCACGACGAGCCCCTGGCTGGACGCAACATGAGGACAGACCCCCTGCACGAGGTGCCACGCCCACCCCCCCACAGTGCCTGCTCTGTGCCAGCTACTGACAGCCTTGCTGAGGCATGTTGCTCGTGTAATTCATACTCTGAGTGTGGCCTTTGGGTGATCTGGTCTCCAAAAACTCCCTTAGAACCAAATCAGTCATGCCTCCCTTTGACCCTCAACACGTAAGTTGTGCTCCCTTTTGGTGTGTATCTCCGTGAATTACCTCGTTCACCTGGCAGCTTCCAAGGCAGCATGCTGGCTCTTTCCATGGGGGGATATGGGACCATGGGAGCCTCCCCACCACACCACGGCTGGGGGAAGGGGCGCCCGCCCCCCCCCCCCCCCACAGCTGCAGGGCAGGCATTGTCTCCTTCGCTCCCGGGCACTTACAGAGGGAATGTGCTTGGAGCACAGTGGGGGGTCGTGAGGGCCAGGTGCAGCGGCAGGTGTGTGCGGTCGCCCATCAGGAGGGCAGGGCCAGGCAGTGGTGTGCTAAGAAGACGTGCTCCTGATTATGAGGCCTGCTTGGGATGTCTTTCCTCCCTGGCAAGCTTCTACTTATATGATGAAACCCATCGTCAGGTGCCCTTTCCTGGGGCCTGCCCCTGGGCACTTTCCCAGGCCCCTGACAACCCAGGTGCCTTCCCTGTGCTCCCATTACCCCCCCAACCCCAAGTCCATCTCCATCCCCCCTTCCTTGCCCCCACCTTGGGCTGCATGCTTCACTTACCTGTCTACGAGGACCCTGGCAACGGGGGCTGGGCCCCAGTCACTCTGAGCACAGAGCCTGACTCTGGGTAGGTGCTCAGGGAATGTTTGTTGACTGGATGGCTGGGGTGGGAGGCAGGTGGGCAGGGAGCAGTGAGCAGGTAACATTTAAGCAGAAGGAGCTCCAGAGGGAGCTGGTGCCCACGGCACCTCCCCAGGACAGAGACATCCCTGGCTCCCGGGCTGCCCTGTCCTCCAGCTTGGCCTAGAGGGCCAGCTGGGAATCTTGGGCCCCACATGGGCTCGGGTTCCCCCAGCCTGTCCCCGGGCCTGCACCGTCCCCACAGCGCAGGGCTCCCCAAGGAGTGCAGGGCTTGCTTGATGACTCTGGGGTGGAAGATGGGCTCAGACACATTGCTCACATGTGCACAGTTCTGCCCGGAGCGGGCTTGGCGGGTGCAGCAGCCCTGCCCCCGGGGAGGAATCTGCATTCACCCACACTTCACTTCCTCGTCAGCACCCTCCTGGTGACACTTCCCAGCCGTTGATGGTTGGCGTGTGTTTTGTTAAATAGAGGAGCCTGCTCTCCATTTTCCCTCCCAGGAAGGGTGATGCGTCTCTGGTGGAGGTGTCTCCACGCTCACTGGAGGGGGGTGGGTTTTGTGTCCTTGGTTGCCACCCCCTTGGACGTCCAGGGAGGATGCATCCCGGGGTCACCAGTGGGCATGTGACCTGGAGCGCCCTCCCCGTCGAGGTGGTGGCCCACGGGGAGGGGGAGACTCAGGCCGTCTTGGCCTCTGGCGCACATCGGTCCTGGCACTTGAATGCCCGGCCAGACTCAGCTTCCGAAGCCCACTCCTCCTGGGCGCTGGGCTGGGTTGGCCCCAGGCACAGGGCCCTTCCAAACCTTACAGCGGAGATTCCTTTCTCCCCCCAGGCTAAATTTATTTTCAAAGAAATCTGCCACCATATTACTTTATTGTGTCTGCTATAATTTTTTATTGTGGTAAAGTACACATAACATACAACTTGCCATTTTAACCATTCTAAAGTATACAACTCAGGGGGATTAAGTACATTCACGGAGCTGTGTAACCATCACCACTATCCAGTTCCAGAATCTTTTTGTCACTGCAAGAGGAAACCCCGTACCCATTAAGCAATAACTCCCCGTGTCGCCCCCACCCGCCCCAGCCTAGAGAAACTACTGATCCATACTTTCCGTCTCTCTGGATTTGCCTGTTCTGGTCTTTTCGCATAAATGGATTCGTACACTGTGTGGCCCGTGGCGACCGGGCTTTTCTTTTCCTTCACTTCTTTCTGAGGTTCATCTATGATGTAACAGGTGTCAGAACGTTCTTCCTTTTTAAGGCTGAATAACATCCCATCGTATGGATGGACCACACTGGTCATCCGTTCGCCAGTTGATGGGCACCTGGGCTGTCCCCACCTCTGGGTGGTTGTGCATGCATGTGTGCACAGGCTTGTTTGCGTCCCTGGTGTCATTTCTCCTGGGTGTACACTTAGCTGTGGCATCGCTGGGTCACCGGGTGTCCCAGACTGCTCGGGCTGCCGTAACAGACACCACAGACTGGGGGGCTCAAATTCATCGCTCACAGTTCTGGAGGCTGGGCGGTCAGGATCCAGGTGTCCGCTGACCGGTTCCTGGTGAGGGCGGCCGCCTTCCCGCTGTGTCTGCTCCTGGCAGAGGCACAGCCCTGGTGGCTTCTCCTCTCCTAATAAGGCTTCGGACCCCACCCTTAGGGCCTCATTTCACCCTAATTCCTTCCTCACAGGCCCCGTCTCCAAATACAGTCACACTGGGGGTTAGGGCTTCAGTGTAGGAATTAGGGGGTGCAATTTGGTCCATAAGAGAAGGTAATTCTGCAGACGGGGGATTCTTGAGGCGGGCAGTGTGGGTGCTGCGAGGGCTGCAGAGTTGGCGTCAGAGCCTGGGCTTGGGTCCTGGTTCCAAGTACCGGGACCTCTGCTCGCTGCCCGCTGGGGTGCCGGGTGGCGGATTCTCCCCTCCCTGCCCTGCTCTGCGCGTCCGGCCAGGCCTGAGCGGGCACCTTCTCCCTCCACAACCAGGAGCTCCTCGCACGAGGCTGCGTGTTCCAGGAGCGGCACGGCTGGGAGAGGCCGGGATGGTTCAGTCCCCACGGCGCGGCTCCGGTGAGCGGCCCCCCGGCACAGCCTGCGCCCGGCCCCTGCCCACCGTCCCCCCCATGTCCTCCCCACCGGCGGTGGCTGTGTGTCTGCCTGTCCTTAGTGCTGTGGGGCGGGTGAGTCACCTGGCCTTCGGAGAAGCTGAGCCCCGGCCGGTCCGCCTGAGGTCGTGGGATGTCTCCACAGGCAACCCTCACAGCCCGCGGTGCCCGGCCTTCCACGGCCCAAATGGGCCAGGGGCCAGGAGAGCTGGTGTTCCACAGCGTGGAGGCTTCACACAAGACTCCCCAGGTTTACGGGAGAAATTAGAGTATCTTCTCATAATTTTGTTCATATATTTTTGGCAACTGCAACTGTGAATGTTAGTAGGAGGATTTAGCACAAAATTATGCATTCTGTGTGTTAGCTTGTAAGTTGGTATTTCACAGCGTCCTGGCCTCTGGGTGCCCTCCTGGGGGCTGCCCAGCCCCCACCCAGTGCCTCTCAGGGACCCGGGTCCTCAGAGAAAAGAGTCAAAATCGTCCTGCTTGTGAGACCCTCGGCCTGCGGTCTCTGGAGCAGGTGATGTGATGCTTTAATACAACCAGGGGGGATATAGTATTTGATCCAGATTTGTACAAATTAAAACCCCTTTCCCGTTGCTATGTGTCACCAGTCCCCTTCCAGCGCGACCCATCTCCCATCTCCATAGCAGCTATGTGCCAAGGCAAGTTCCAGGGCATGTTAGGTGAGGTGGATGGAGGCCAGAGTTCCTGATAGCTTCTGCCTCTGCTTCTCTGGGGTCAGCAGAGAGAAGGGGCCTAGGTAGACCCCTCCTTGAGCAGGTCTCTGCAGAACCCACTGCAGCCAGCCTGGTCTGCCCTGGAAGCCCCTCTCCCCCGGAATCCGTGGGCAAGGCGATGAGACCAGAGCAGGAATCGGCGACATACCCCTGGTCCCGAAATGAGCAGGCTGTGCAGTCCCCACCCGGGAGCCATCCTGGGAGTCCAGGGTATTGGGTGACGAGACGTCCCCAAATCCCTGACCCCTGGCCAGGCTACGGCGGGCTGGGATGTTCCTGCAGGGGACTCAGGGGCCAGGGGGAGCCACCTGGCGGGCCAGGGAGATTACTTCCTACAGAGATTCCTGTAAAGGCCCCTCCCTGGATGCTAGAGGTTGAGCTGGAGTGGGGTGGGGTAGGGGGTGTGCTTGGGGGAGCAAAGAGGCCTGACTCAGTCAGAATCTCACACTCGGCTCTCACCAGTGACAAGAGACTGGGCAGGGCTGGCCGTGCTGGTACGCGGGAACTGGCGGGCTTGTTCACACCTTTCCAGGAGTGGCCGCAGAGTTAGGAGGGAGGGCTGGGGGAGGAGGAGGGGCTCCATCTGCAGGAACAGGACCAGGTGCGGGGTGTTGGGTCCTGGGCCTCCCTGAGAGCGGCTGACCGAGTGCAGGAGAAGCCAAGG
Organism: Lipotes vexillifer; assembly: GCF_000442215.2. NCBI lineage: Eukaryota > Metazoa > Chordata > Mammalia > Artiodactyla > Lipotidae > Lipotes > Lipotes vexillifer. The sequence goes on along the minus strand of NW_006779962.1, from coordinate 271,961 downwards.
CAAGTGGTGGCTGAGGGGCCAGCCTCTGGGGCCCACCACCTGGGCTCATGCCAGGCACTCAGGACTCTCCTGTGACCTGAGGCAAGTTTCAGTCTCTTGGCGCCTCGGTTTCCTCATCTGGAGAGAGGATCTCCCTTCCCGGAAGCGCGAGGCCCTTTGCGCAGGGCTTGGCCCCGAGCAGGACCTGGTCCCTGATCACCGCGGCCACCCCAGCCCCGACTCCCCCTCCCTCTCCTTCCGTAAGCTGATCCCTGGGCCTTATCCCAGCGCCTTGGCGTTGACTCGGAAGCCCTGGCTTGGCCCCAGAGGTCCCAGTCAACCCGCCTCTGTTTCCCGTTCAGCCCCGTCCCTCGCCGCCCCTCCCTACCCGAGCACACCCCATTCCTTCTCCACGCTCCGGGGCCCCAGCGCTCCCACCGCCATGGAGATTATGGTGTCACCTGTGCAACGTGGAGGGCATGCCTGAGCCCTGCCTCTACCCCGGCCTCGTCCACAGCACGTTGCCCCTCGAGAGCGGGGCTCGGAGAGGACAGGACCAGCTCTGCCCTGTGGACCTTTGTTTCCGCAGGACCCGGCTCAGGGCTGGCCAGGCCGCGGGCACCGGGCCACGCTGTGCATGGAGGGGGGAGGAGGGGGCGGGACCGGTGACGACCCCTCTTCTGCCCCAGGTGCTCCCTTACGACTACTACGGGGCCTACAGGCAGCGGGCGCACGAGGACTACGCCTACGGCAGGCTGCTGGGCCACGAGTACACCTTCGACTTCCCGCCCCACCACGACGTGGTAGGACGCCCCATCCCTGATGGGATAGAAAGGCGGGCGTCCCCGTGGGCTGGCCCACTCTGCCGGCTATCCCCACCCCCGTTTTTGGCCGACTCAGTTTCGTGGAGGAATCGGTGATGTTCTCCTTTGCCCTCCCCGCCCCCCGTCTGTACCAAGACTCTGCCAGCGGTGAGGCCTGCTCAAGGAGCGGGGCTGGAGCCAGGCCGGCCTGGGTCTGGCTGTGTGGCCTCGGGCCAGGGCTTCACCTCTCTGAGCCTCTTGGAGCTGCTCCGATTCTCAGGTCGCTCCTGGCGGCTCCTGGCCCCTTCCTTCCGTTCCCGACTCCTCATTTCTGTTGGGGTTGAGGTGAGTCCCTCTGAGTCTGCATCACACAGGGAAGTTCTCACAGGCAGCTTCTGCAGAAAGGACTATGCCAGCTTCCCCTCTGAGCCGCCCAGCTGTTTTGTTGCCCAGCAGAACGTGCTGTGTCCCCGCGCACGTGGCTGACTGGGGAGGGAGCGAAATCCCTTGGGTATCTGTTTGTGGGGGGGCCAAGGCCTCATGCTGTTGCTGCCTGGAAACTCTTAATACGTTTTGAACAGGCCCACATTCCTATCGTGACTCATTCTGCACCCGGTCCTGAAGGGGAGGAGGCACACCTTCCTCCAAAATTTGCTCTAGTAAAGGCATTGGAGGAGGGGGCTTCTGAAATGGAAGGGGAGGCATGTGCGTCTGAAAGCCCAGGAGTCCCTGGGGGCTGCCTCTCCGGGGAGCAAACGGGGACCCGTCTGGCACCTCCGCACCGCGGCTTCCAAGGCCTGCGGGATGTTCAGGCCCTTGAGGATGTGGGCGCTGGGATGGGATGCCAACTTGGCTTCGTGGCTGCATCCCACCCGTGCAAAGGCACCTCGACAGTCCCAAAGCATGAAACATGCACTTGTCAGCCCAGGAAGCCGTTTGGGGGTTTGATCTGCAGGCCCAGCAGTGTAAGCGAAGGTACCACATGGCTGATGGGTGAAGGGAGCTCCATAAAGAGTAGTGGCGTCTGGAGAGGGGTGAACAGCAGCCTCTGGGGCTCAGGAGCTGCGAAGACCCCATGGGGTGCCGTGTAACAACCAGCTGTCCCGGGGGGAAGCCTGATCCCCAGCGCTGGCCAGTTTCCCCTGTATAAACACCCTCACCGTCCGCTCCCTCCCACCCACCCACCCACGCAGCATCACTGAACGCAGAGCGGGGAGAGATGTGCACAGTGGCTTCTCGGGGGCGGGGCGCTACTAGACAGACGCAGGTGATGAATAGCTCATCGTTTCCACCTGTGTAAACTTGAGTGGACCACATACTGCCCCTGGGCCTCAGAGGGCACCCGGGTGTGAGGCTGCTAATCACAGTTGATCCCGGACAGTGGTGTCTGTACCACACGGGGTGGGAGGAGATGGTGTGGGCCCCTCACACACCGTAAATGCTCCCTGAGTGGCGGCTTTGCTGTCATAATTTTTTTTTTTTTTCCAGTAAAAGCAATGGGATTGGCACATCTGCTCAGCGATGCGATGAGGGGTTTAGGGCAAAGATGGAGTGACATTGCGAGGGAAGACCAAGCAGAAAAAACAGATGGACAGCAGAAAACCTTGAGACTGGAGCCAAGCGTTTGCGTACTGTATGGAGGGAAATAATGAGAGATGTTGCCTTGTTTTTTTGTTTGTTTTTTTGTTTTAAAAAAAACAGCTTTATTGAGATATATTCACATACCATACCACCCAACCACTTAAAGTGTACAATGCTTTTAGTATATTCAGAGGGTTCTGCAACCATCACTGCAATCTAATTTTAGAACCTTTTTATCTCCCCCCACAAGGAAACCCTATACCCATTAACCCATTTTCTCACGGCATCCCCACCTTCCGGCAGCCACTAATCTACTGGCTGTCTGTGTAGCTTTACCTCATCTGGACGTTTCACGTAATGGACTCGTACAATGGTGGTCTTTTGTGACTGGCTTCTTTCACTTAGCACAATGTTTTCAAGGACCATCCATGTTTTAGGAAGTCATTAGTATTTCATTACTTCTTATCCTGAACAATATTCCATTACATGGATACACTCCTTTTTAATTTATCCATTCATCTGTCGATGGACATTTGCGTTGTTCGACTTTTGGGCTATTATGAATAATGCTGCTCTGAAAATGTGTGTGCAAGTTTTTAGACAGATGTTTTCACTTCTCACGGGTAAATATCTAGGAGTGGGATTGCCGGGCCATGTGGTAGCTCCACATTTCACGTTTGGAAGATCTGTGAAGGCTTTTCCAAAGTGGCTGCACCATTTCACACCTCCGCCCGCGGCGGACGAGGTTCTCGTTTCTCCATCCTCGTGAGCACGTGTAGCTCTCTTTTTGACTCTAGCCATCCGGGTGGGTGTGAAGTGGCATCTCAAAGATCTGAGTTGCATTTCCCTAATGACTACTGGCGCTGAACATCTTTTCATGTGCATATTTAGCCATTTGTATATCTTCTTTGGAGAAATGCCTATCCAGATATTTTGCTCACTTTTAAATTGAGCTATTTGTCTTTTTATTGAGTTATAAGAATTCTCCGTACATTCTGGCTACAAGTCCCTTATCAGATTTATGATTTGTAAACATTTTCTCCCCTTCTGTGGGTTGTCTTTTCACTTTTTTAACAATATCATTGGCAGCACGAAAGTTCTTAATTTTGGTGAAACACAGCTTATGTAGTTTTTCTTTCGTCCCTTTTGCGTTTTTAGTGTCATATTTAAGAAGGCATTTCCTAACCCAGGTCACAACGAGTTACTCTTCTGTTTTCTTCCCAGAATGCTATAGTTTTAGGTCTTGTGGTCTGTGGTTCATTCTGATGAAGCTTTGTGTGTGGCGTGAGGAAGGGGTCCAACTTCGTGCTTTTGCAGGCGGCTATTCAGGTGTTCCGGCACCACTTGGTGAAGATTATCCTTTTCCCGATCGAATTGCCTTGGCATCCTTGTGAAAAATCAACTGACCATAAACGTCAGGGTTTATTTCTGGACTCTCAATTCTATTCCATTGATCTGTATTTCTGTCCTTATGCTATACCATGCTGTCTTGAGTACATTAACTTTGTAGTAAGTTTTGAAATCAGGAAGTGTGAATCCTCTAGCTTTGTTCTTCTTTTTCAAGATTGTTTTGAATATTCTGGGTACCTTGCATTTCTGTATGAATGTTAGAATCAGTTTGTCAACTTCCGCCAAGAAGCCAGCCGAGATTTCGGTAGACTCTGTCTAATCGGTAGATTGATTTGGGAGGTACAGTCATCTTAGCAATAGTGAGTCTTCATTTCGTAAATGTGAGAGGTCTTTCCATTTATTTAGGTCTTTAATTTCTTTCAAAGATATTTTCTAGTTTTTAAGTACAAGTTTGCGCTTCTTTTGTTAAATTTATGTGTAAGCATTTAAAAATTCTTTTTGATGATGTAAATAGAATTCTTAATTTCATCGATTGCTCATGGCTAGCGTATAGAAATACAAAAATTTTTTGTTTGTTGTATACTGACCCTATATCCTGCAACCTTCTTGAACTATTTTATTAGGTGTAATAGTTTTTCAGTGGGTTCCTTAGGATTTTCTGTATGTAAGATCACGTCATCTGCAAATAGAGATGGTTTTACTTCCCCTTTTCCAGTCTGGATGCCTTTTATTTTTTCTTGCCTAATTGCTCTGGCCGGGACCTCCGGTACAATGTTGGGTAGAAATAGCAGAGTGGACAGCCGTGTCTTGTTCCTGATCTTAGTGTGCGACATTTAGTCTCTCACCATTAAGTATGTCAGCTGTGGGATTTTGTTCATGCCCTTTATCAGGTTGAGGAATTTCCCTTTTAGCCCTAGTTTACTTGGAGTTTTCATCATGAGCAAGTATTGGATTTTGTCAAATACTTTTTCTGCATCTGTTGAGATGATCATTTGCTTTCTGTTCTTTATCCCGTGAGTATGGTACATTACGTCGATCGATTTGGGGGTGGTAAACCAGCCTCCCATTCCTGGGATAATCCCACTTGATCGTGGTGTGTAATCCTTTTTATAGGTTGTTGGATTTAGCTTGCTAGTATTCTGTTGAGGTTTTTGTATCTGTATCCATGAAGGATTTTGGTCTGTACTTTTCTCATGCGGTCTTTGGTTTTGGCATCAGGGGTAATGCCGGCCTCTTGGGAAGAGTTTGCAAAGAATTGGTATTAATTCTTTTTTGAATGTTTGGTAAAATACACTAGCGAAGCCATCTGGACCTGGGCTTTTCTTTGTGGGGAGTTTTAAATGACTAAGTCTCTTTTTTATTATAGACGGATTCAGACTGTTTCCCCTTCGGTCGGCTTCAGTAATTTGTGTCTTTCTAGGAATTTCCATTTCATGTCTAATTTGTTGGTGGACAGCTGTTCGTAGTATTCTTTATAATCCTTTGCTACAAATTGGTTAGTGATACCCTCATTCCTGATTTCAGTACCTCGAGTCTTCGCTGTCTTTTCTTGGTCAGTCTAGCTAGTGATTTGCCAATTTTGTTGATCTTTTCAAAGAAACAATTTTCAATTTTGCTGATTTTCTCTATTTTTCAAGATTTCATTTATTTACTTTCTAATCTCTAGTATGTCTTTCCTTCTGCCTGCTTTGGGTTTAATTGCTCTCCTTTTCTAGTTTCTCAAAGTGGAGAAGTTAGGTTACGGACTGGAGAGCACTTGCAGGTGTAAAACTTCCGTGAGCACAGCACTAGCTTCATCCCATCTGTCTGCATATGTTGTACTTTCGTGTTCATTCATCTCCAGGTGTTTTCTAATTCCCTTTCTCTTTGATCCGTTGGTTATCTAGGACTGCGTTGTCTGATTTCACTTATTTGGGAATTTCCCAATTTTTCTTCCACTACTGATTTCTAATTTGATTCCACTGTGGTCAAAGAACATATTTTGTATGATTTTAACCCGTTCGAATTTATTGTCTTGTTTTATGGCTCCTGGTCTACCCTGGAGAGTGTCTCCTGTGCTTGAAAAGGATGGTCACCGTGTGTTCCTAGCTGGAGCGGGGGAAGGCAGGAGGGGCTCTCGGAGCAGGAGGACAGCCAAGGGCCCAGTGCCCCAGGGTCTGGGGGAGGAGCCAGGTCCCGGAGCCCATACAGCACCCCACCTCTGGAACTTTTCAGATCAAGAAGGAGTGTCTGGCCTGCAGAGGGGCCGCTGCTGTGTTTGACATGTCCTACTTCGGGAAGTTCTACCTGGTGGGCCTGGACGCGAGGAAGGCCGCCGACTGGCTCTTCTCGGCCGATGTCAGCCGGCCCCCAGGTACGGAGCCCAGGTGGGCCACGCTTTCCCACTTCACTGCAGCCCCGGGCACTGAGACGAGGCAGTGAGCTGACCCTGTCCTCTCTGGGCGCATCTGGCTCATGGCTCCGCCCCTGGATCCCCGTGTCGAGACCCCTCTGCCCTCCTGGCCGAGCCCCGGCGCCAGGCCCCCTCCACCTGCCTGCCTCCCTCTACCCTCTGTCTCCTCCTCCATCCTCCCCCATGCTCTACCAGCGCGTGCTGGCTTTTGTCTTCATTTTGTGCCACTCTTTGGTGAGTGTGGTTACACTCGTATCATTGACATGTCCCCTTCTGCTATAAAGCCACCCTGACTGTTCCCCCGCTTTTACTTTGTTCCAGACAGGATTCCAGGCAGCAAGTCCTCAGAACAGTCTCCTGGGGCTGGGGAACCTGTCCACTTCCCCCGCTAGGAATGCTCTCCCCAAATAGGGTTTCTAAAATTAAACAAAAACACAGGGTGTTCAGTTCCATTTGAATTCTAAATAAAGAATGAATAATTTCTTAGTGTAAGTGTGTCCCGTACAGTGTTTGGGGTATTCCTCTCCTTTTTTATCTCGCATCCCTCTAGCATCTTGCCCACGCATCCACCCAACCCCAAACTCACCCAGCCCCATCGCTATTAGTTTCCTAGAGCTGCTGTAACAAAGTACCACAAACTGAGTGGCTTTAAACAACCTAAATGTGTTGTCTTACAAGCCTGGGGCTGGAAGTTCAAACTCAGGACCGTGATCCCAAGAACGTAGAATCCCTCCTTGCCCCTCCCGGCTTCTGGCCGTGGCCACCATCCGTGGCTTTCAACCACGTTGCTCCAGTCTCTCCACGTTGCTCCAGTCTCTGCCTCTGAGTCACACGGCCTTCTCCCTGTGTTTTCGTCTTCTTTTAAGGGCACCGGTCACGTTGGATTAGGGCCCCACTCTGATGACCTCTGATCACCCTAGCATGATCCCATCTGCAAAGACCCTATTTCCAAATAAGGTCCATTCACAGGGACCGGGGGTTAGGACTTCCACATACCATTCTGGAGGACACAGTTCAACCCATTACACCATTTATCCAGCCAACCCACCTGCACACCCCCTCACACGTACCTGCCACTCACCTCCCCTTAATCCTCCGCGTCCCATTCTTCGTGCCAACACCCTTCTACCCACCCACCCATCCCCTCCTTCCATCCATGCTTTCCCCCCACCCTCTCCCCACCTCCACATTCTCTCATCCATCCATCCATCAACTTCCTTTTGCATATTCATTTATTCATCAGCCATTCAAGGAGCTTCTGCTGTGCCAGGCATGGTGCTAGGAGCACCCAATGAATGAGATGTAAATCCTGCCCTTAAAGACATCCCAGCGTGGGGGTGGGGTGGGTGGGAGGGAGGGATTCGAGGCATTTCTAGAAGAAAGAAGCCTCCCTCCTGACCCTTCCTCCTCTGGGCATGGCAGTGCTGGGTGACCTGCCCGTCCCTCCCTGGGTCATTCAGTCGTGGTGGCATCACTGAGACGAGGGGCCTTTCAAGGTTGCCCCCCTAGGGTATCCGACCAAGGGTTACCCTGAGCTGAGGGGCCGCCCCGCTAAATGGCTCCCACATTCTGGGGTCTTCGTCCTGTCCGCAGGCTCCACGGTGTACACCTGCATGCTGAACCACCGCGGGGGCACCGAGAGCGACCTGACCGTCAGCCGCCTTGCTCCCAGCCCCCAGACCTCCCCGCTGGCCCCTGCCTTTGAAGGTAAGCGATGCCTCGAGGATCCAGCAGTGCCCTCAACGCAGCCCCGCTCGGTGAGGTGGCCGCCGACGCAGGACGCACTGGGAAGGGCTGCCGAGGCTGCTCTGGAATCACGCATGTGCCCGCCGCGGTCAGGGCCTGGGAGATCAGAGGTCTCGCTTCAGGCTGAATGCAGCCTTTGTTCAGGCAACGATGCTGGGCTTCCAGCGCTCAGTGATTATGCCTTTGAACCTGCCCGTCCCGCGGGGTTTCGGAGTGGCCACAGCGTGCGCGTGCTCAGCTCACCTGCCCAGAAGAGAGTGAGCCGAGGATAAGGCCACGCCTCCCTCGTGGAGAAGTTAGCTCTTTTCTGACACCGGCATCTATGCTGAATTGGCTTTCTCCGTTCCCATGTAACTCTCAGTCTCAGACTGGGGCAGGTCCTTAGAAGATATCCAGCTCTGTGCCCAAGCTGACACCCACACTGCCCTCTGCAGGCCCTCTGCTTCTGCTTGCATGCCTCTTGTGACGGGGAGCTCATTACTCGTGTTTCTTGTTTGCACAGGTCTGACTACGCTGAGCCAGATCTGCCCCCATCAGTTCACCTCCCCGACCCACCCCTTGGTTCACATGGGAGCAGTCGAATCTCTAGTGCTGCAAGCCTGTCTCTGTCAGGGAAGAATAGCAATGGCTAAGCTTCACAGAGCGTGGGAAGCATCCCCTCTCTCCAAGAAGGGGCCCCCTTGCCACCTCTGGGACACTGGATTTGCAGGGCAGAAAGGATTCAACTGTGCTGCTCTCCGTGCGGCTGCACTGTACCGTCGGGTGAAGGGTCACTGTCAGCCCGTTCAGGAAACCTGGCGGCCCCAGCTCTGGGCCTGGCTCAGTGCTGCTGGCCATTCAGTTGCATGGGACTCAGTCACGGGGGAGGGGGGCGAGGTCTGGCCTGGGCACTGGGAGAGGGAGGTGCAGGAAAAGCCCGATAGAACACTGGGTGGGATTGTGAGGGGGTGGGAAAGAGCGAGGATTATGGGAGGCCATGGGAAGCAGGCGAGCCAGGATGAGGAAGGTTTCCTGGAGGAGGTGATGTCTGGCCTGAGCCTCGAAGGATGGATAGGAGCCACCCGCTAGAAAGCTGTGGAGGAAAGAACGCGGGAGGTGCCTGTGAGGAGCTGGGCAGAGAGGGGCATTTTGACAAGGGCCGCTGGAAACTTTGTGTGGCCTTCACCCCCCCCCCCCCC
>NW_006779962.1:256469-262747 GCF_000442215.2 Lipotes vexillifer | reverse complement strand
GGGGAGGCCCGGTCCAGCCACAGCTGCCATCCTTAGACAGCGAGTCTAGCTAGGGAGACAGAACAGAGGGACCCCAGTGAGTGTGCAGGTCCCTGAAATCCTGGCTCTGCCACTGCCTGGCTCGGGGCCCGCCTCTCTGAGCCTCAGTTTCCCTGTCTGTGAAGTGGAGACAAATGACCCACCTCCCTGAGCTGCTGCAGGGAGTGGAGCGAGAGTCTGGAGGTGCCAGGAGGGCTGGGGAGCAGCCTCCCTGAGCTTGTTTCCCCACCTGGAAACTAGTCCCTGTCACAGGGGGGAGGTGTCACCAGGGCTCTGTAAGCTGAGCCACGGCCCAAGGGGGCAGCTTCTTGTGCCCTTCCTGATGATTCTGGTGGATTCCTGGCCCTGGAGAACTTGCCTGCCAGGGCGGGAAGAGCAGAGGCTCTGAGAGGAGGGGAAGGGGAGGTGTTAATGGACCCCGGAGATGTTCCTCCTGGACGCTGGGGGCGTCTGCCTCAAGTTAAACGGCCGCCTGCTGGGGAGGCTTGCACTTGGTGGGTTCTTGACCTGCCAGGGCGTGCGCAGATGACACGGAAGTCTACAGTGGTCTGTGGAGCGTGCTAAAGGTCCCGCCTTCACCGCTAAGCACAGAAAACCCACATATGGACCTTGTATTTTCAACCTTAAAAGAGCAGTACCGTTCCTGCTGTGAACACGCATGTCCATTCAGTGCGCGTGTTTATACCTGTTAGGTCAGATCACCATTAAGACAAGAGGATGTGCGTTTCACGTGTGATCAAGGTTGTGTATAAAGCAGCTGTCCATCTTAAATGTGATTTTGAACAGTACTTTATATCGCAAAAGGAGTACATACCTGTAGGAAACATTTGGACAATTCTGAAAAGTACAAAATAAAGTCCACAGCTCCCGGCCCGAGCCAGAGCCCTGGAGCCTGCCCTCTGACCGCCCTCCCTGCCATGTCCGCCGTGTGGGCTGGACCTGGACCTGGGCTGACCGCTGACCTCAGGACCTGGCACTTCGGGATGTTTTTCATGAGAGACAGCTGCCCAGAGGAGGCCAGGCCCAGCAGCTGCCGTCTGTCTGGAGCCAGGTGGCTTCAGTTAACGCTCAAGTCCCCCTGGGAGGGGTCTCGGCATGGCTGTAGACGGGCGGGGCCACGCGGGGGCCACGGAGCGTGCTCCGGGCACTGGGGTAGAGGGTGCTGCTGGAGACTCGGTCATCAGAGGTGTTCTCAATCCAGCGTCCCAAGAGACCCCAGCCCAGGTAGCAGGGGATCCTTTGGGGATCAGCTCGTTTGTTTGGCCTTTGAGTTGGGTCTGGATGGACAGCCAGGACTGAGGGCGCAGACGGGCACACAGAACGTGGGGTGACGAGGTCAGGGATGTTCCAGAGGTCACCTGGACGGGGAGGGAGGATGACCAGGGCTCCGGCTGGGGTCTCCACGTGGGGGGCTGATGGCAAAGCCAGGGGCTCTTCTGCTCCTCCCCCGCTGCCGCTGGTGGAACCCTGGCTTGGAGGGAGCGAAGTGTTCCCAGCTTCATGCTTCCAGGTGTGGTGGCCTGACCCGTCCCAACTCCAGGACCTTCCATCAGAGCCCAGCCAGCGAGTGCTTCTGGGGAGGGAGCAGAGGCCCCAGGCCCCCCACCCCACCCTGTCCCCTGTCCCCGTCTGGGCTCTGCTACGAGCTTCACGCTCCCCTGCCGGAGAAGCAAAGTGGAACGTGTCTCTTTTTCAATTATAGTAGGTGCCCGCACCTATGATCACAGTGACATGCTGTTCCACTGCTGTGGAAGCCTCGGGGAGTGGGGGCCAGTGTGCAGAAGGGTGTCTAGGCAGGATTCTCCAGACTCCGGAGCCTCCCCGAGAGCTGCTGCCCCCCTCCCACGGACAATGCCAGCTCTGCCCAGAGTGGGCTGGGGGCTGGTGCCAGGCCGGCCCCCCTGCGGGGCCCAGAGTGAATGGCGCTGAAAGCTGAGAGAAGCAGCCCTTGGGCAGGACCGGACCCCCGGGGAGGGAGATGAGTGTCCCAGTGCGTAACCATCCCGGTTCCTTGTTCCTGAGCCCCAAGCCGGGCTCCTGGTGCCACCATAGCTCCTTCAATCACCCCAGCAGCCTTGTGGGGGGGGGGGGTTCTGGCCTCATTCCCATTGTACAGATGCAGAAACTGAGGCTGGAAGTCAGGGATTGACTGGGTACCATCACTCTGAGATGGGGGGATCCCTGCTGGAAGGAAGGGAGGGAATGGGATGGGGAGAAGGGCGCATCGAAAATGCAGAGGAACGAAGCCCCTTCCAGGCCTGCCACCTCCACCAGGTCATGGGCGGAGTAGTCAGTGAGAGCCTGCCCGCCCAGGGCACACACAGTGGCTGAACCTCACAGCATCCCTGCGGATGAGGTGCGTTCACCCCAAATTGCAGATGACATTTCGGAGGCTCAGGCAGGCTGCATGAGGGGTCCAGGGCCACACAGCTGTCTGAGGTCACAGCCCCCCGGGGCAGTGGCTCTCCCAGGACACTGGGCCAAGGTGAGCTCCCCTCTGCTCAGCAGTACCCGGGTGGCAGTGTGGCCCAGTGAATGCTCCACAGGCCGTGGACTCAGAGCTGGACAGAGGCCAGTCTTCTCACACTGTGTGACCTCTCTGAACCTCAATCTCCTTTTCTGAAACCCGAGGGTGGTGACGAGTGTCAGTCTTCTCGGAAGGATCAACGGTGTATTGCCTGTAACGCCCCGGCTCAGCACCAGCCCCCATAAGGCCATGGCAGGGATCCTAGAGACCGGGGGGCCATGGGAATATGAAGAGAAATGGGAGCTGGTCAGGACGTTGAGGCTCAGAGAAGGAAAGAGACTTGTCCAAGCTCACCCAGCACTGGCGGCTGAGGTGGGACTCACAGTCTCCCCACGGCGTGACGGTGCTGGGAGCTCTTACGCTTTCTTGGATCACAAGCCCCTTGAGAAGTGGGAGAAAGCCTCAGGCTCTCCCAGAAAATGCTCCCTTGACACGTGCAGCCCTCAGGGGGTCCCGCACCCAGCTCCTCCTCCCCACATTTCGTCCTGCGGGTGATGAGAACCCGGGGTCCCTTGGGAGTGTCCCCATAGCTTGGGCCTTTGTCGTTCACTTTCAAGGAAAGAGAGTTTGTTTTCTCCACGAGGCCTCGGGCCACCCCCTCTGCCCCGCCTCCTGCGCCCGGGGTCCTGCGCTGAGTCCCGTGCTTCTCCTGCAGGGGATGGCTACTACCTGGCCGTGGGCGGGACTGTGGCCCAGCACAACTGGTCCCACATCACCACGGTGCTGCAGGACTGGAGGTTCCGGTGCCAGCTCGTCGACAGCTCCGAGGACCTGGGCCTGATCAGCGTCCAGGGCCCAGCCAGGTGAGGAGAGGGCGGGGAGCCAGGCACCGGGGTGCACCTGGGCCCTGGGCCCTTGGCCCTCTATCTGGGGCCCGGGGCAGAACCACTTACTGCTTCAGAATGGGGCATTGTGGTCAGTAAGCTCAACGTGCCAGCGACCTCAGAGGGGCCACGGCAGAAAGACGCTTTTCGGAGCACTAGAATACAGAAAAGCCCTTAATAAAAGACTTAGACTGAACCTTACTGTGGATCAGCATGTGAGGATTCAGTGGTCACGGAAGGGCCAACGAGGGTGTCTCCGGACAGCTGATGCAGACTAAGAATCATGTACGCCATCTCTAGGTGGGCAGAGCCAGACTGGGGCTCCCCGTGCTACCCGGGCTCCGAATAATGCTCTACACCAAGAGGTCGCCTGCTGCTCCCTAAACACCCCCACTGACTAGGTCTACAGACGATCATTCCCTCCTTAATTCATTCTATGAGCGTTTACTGAGCTGTGTTCCCACCCATGAGGAATCGGCTTCTGGAAAGCCCTCGGATTCTAGCTTGTGCGTGGAGCCACACGACCGTCTTAGGCAAAGGGGCGCCTGAGCAGCTGTGCACGCTGGAAAGATCCCTCTGGCTGCGGTTCGGAGAGGGGCCGGGGGGATGGGGAGAAGACGGAAAGCACAGCGTGTTAACATCGACCAGTCAGGGGCCTGGGATGCGCCAACATCTCCTCCAATCCTGATCACAGCCCTTTGAGGTGGTCAGTATTTTTATTCTTATTGGTTAAGAAGAGAGGACGGTGCATCTCCGGCCAGGTTATCCCAAAGCTGACGCTTAGATGAAGCAATGCCGTGTCCACGGGACATCCCTGTCAGCCCAGGGTCATGCCAGGATCCCCAGCCAGTGCACTCAGACCCCGCCACAGGGTCCATTTTCCCTGGTTCTTTGGAGCTGACCAAGCCTGCAGCACCCCAGCTGGGTCCTGGACTGGCGGACCTCCCCTCCCGGCCGGAGTTGTAGCTGGCTCTGCGCGTGCATCGTCTCGCACAGAGGCACACGGCACACACGTGGTACGTGCTCTCTGAATCACGGCTGGTTGTGTACCTTAACCATCAAGTGTTGGACTTCAGGCTTCTCATGAAATATTTATTTATTAGGGGGCCCTTGGAGGGGACACTGTGAGAAATGAGGGGTCAAGGCTTGGAGCTCTCTGAAGGGACAGTGTTTTGGGCAGAGGAGGCAGCAGGTGCAAAGGCCCTGTGGCAGGAGGTAAAGCAGTGAGGCCAGGGCCATAGGAGACGTGCTCAGAGGGCAATGGAGGCGAGAACCTACAGGTGCAGAGGCTGCTCCTCCGGGAGAGGGAACTGAGCAGAAGAAGGGCTTTAACGGGGTCTCTGATTCTGGGCCAGGGAGTAGGAGGCCGGCAGGTATGAGGAGCCTCAGGGGCCAGGTGAAGCAGGGATCCTGAGCGGAGAGTGATGAGCCGTGTCCAGGTGGTCAAGGGATGCGGTGTGTGGGGTTCCTCTCCCCACACACTGACCTCCACACCTCTGGGCTGAATGGGGGTGGGCGTCCTGGCCTTCTGAGCTCGAGGCCATCCTCGGAAGCCTCGGCTTCATTGCCACTGAGACCTTGGCCAGGGAGTGGGCCATTTTTGGTTTGGTGGTGGGGGTGAGTGGGCAGGGGGGGGAGGGGGTACCAGACAGACAGATCAAGGTGTGGCCCCGGGAGGACAGGCCAGCCTCTTCCAGCCTCATTAGAAGCTGCTCAAGGACGGTGGCAAGTGACGGCTGCCAGGGCAGGAAGACGAGCTCTCTTCCTCCTGGTGACTTCTTAGCTTTTCTCCCCCAAATTGTCCTCTCGCTCTTTCAAAAATAACCCAAAGTTTCTTGTATGAATAATAATGTCACCAGCACCGCTGACAAGGGCTAAACTTTCTGCTGAACTTTCTGGAAACATTCCATAATGGGTGGTCCAGCACAGTAGCCACTAAGCTGTATGTGGCCACTGAGGCCTTGAAATGTGGCGGTGAGACAGAATGTTTTACCTTAATTAACTTAAGCTCAAGAGGCCACACGTGACTAGGGGAGACACAGCGGGGAACAGTGATTGCCATTGTAGTTGTTAGTGCCACGGCGCTTGGCGTGTGCTTTCTGGTGGCTGCCCCCTCACAAGGGCCCCATGAGGTGGCATCGCTGACCCTCCTGGAGCGGACGAGGGGACCGAGGCGAGGCTGGGGTGGGAGTGAGTAAAGGAAGCAGGACCTGAACCTGGTCTCTGACCGGAGCCGGTGCCCTCTGGTGCTACCCACTGCCCCTTGGCAGAGGGACAGCCTCCTGCACCCCGGCCCGTGCTTGGCAGACCTGCCTGCCCAGCTTGGTGCCCGAGCTGGGGTACCCCTGGCACTGCTAAGGCCACGCTGGCCCCGGGTGGCAGCTCCAGCCTCCTTCCTCCTTCCCCTGCTGGGAAGACCAGGGAGCAGCCCTGGCCCCATCCGCCCAGGGCCGCAGAGAGGATGGGCTTCTTAAGGACTGGGTGTGGGTTCTCCGGGGGCTGGCACCACGTGGGTGCCGGGGTGTTACATAAGGATCTTGACACACTGCAGCACGCTGGGCACCTCAGGCAGGCGTGGGCGGGCAGCTCCCGGCACCGTGGGGCTGGGGATTAGCCTCAGAAGCGTTTCTGGGCACTGGCTGGGACCCCCGCGAGGCAGAAATGGTGGGGCTGTCTCCTGCCAATGGGGAGCTGGCCCTGCAGTGCAAAGCCAGCCCATTTTCAATCAGCCCTATTTACCAGTTACCCTCTCTGTGCCAGGCACAGCGGCCCTGTTGTCACGGAGCTCCTGGTTCAGTGGGGGCAAGTATCAATACAACCAGTGTGATAGGTACCCTGGCAGGAGACATATCAGGGCTGTGAGCTCAGACCAGGGGCAGTGTGAGGTT
>NW_006779962.1:243025-256459 GCF_000442215.2 Lipotes vexillifer | reverse complement strand
TGGGGGGGGGGGTTCGGGAACCTGACCCAGACTCAGGGAATCAGGGAGGGCTTCTTGTAGGAGGTGACAGATGCACCAAGACCTGAAGGATAACAAAAGTTTAAACTGGGGCCGGGCGTTAGCCGGCTAGATAACTGCCCCAGGCCTTGGTTCCCCCATCTGAGAAAGGAGAGCTTGTGAGCGCCCATCTCTGAGTCCTGTCTCTGCCCAGGGCTTAGCTGTTCCTGTCACTGCTCCTGATGAAGGTGCCTTTCTTACCTGACTGGATTTGGGGTGCGTCTCCCTCTTGGTGTGTTTTATTAATAGCATGTTTGTTGGCGGTCGGCCCCGTGAGGACAGGGCCCCGTCCTCCTCAGTGCTGTGTCCCCAGTGCGTCTCCAGCCCAGGCCACGCACCCAGGAGGGCTGGGCAGGTGTTTGTTGACTGACTGACTGACCGACCTTGCTCTTGCTCACAGCCGGGCCATTCTCCAGGAAGTGCTCGATGCAGACCTGAGCAATGAGGCCTTCCCGCTGTTCACTCACAAGCTGGTGAGAGCCGCCGGGCACCTGGTAGGTACCACCTGGCCGCTGTCCCCTGGGCTGTAGTGGGCAGCAGCTGCGAGGGAACAAGCCCGGGGCTTGGGAGTCGTGTGCCCTTGGGCACGTCTGTGGACCTCCCTGGACCCTGGTTCCCTACTGTGAAGTGGGGAACACATGTCCTGCCCACGGGCTGTTAGGGCCTCAGACGAGTAACGGGGGTCAAAGCCGGGTATCACCTGTGCCCCACCTGGTGTCTGGCGCACGCTGAGGGGCGCAGTCCCAAGCTTCTGCCAGGGACTTGCCACCTGCGAAGCCGCCCCCAGTGCCTCCCCCTCAGAGGCAAGGGCACGCCCTCCCAGATCAGGGCATTTGCTGCGCCTCCTTGGAGATGACTGCGCTGGGGACAGCCAAGCAATTACGCTGCTCCGAAGGTCTGCATGCCCTGAGGAGGCGGCCTGTCCTCTGGAGTGTTCCCCCTTCCCAGCCCCCCGCATTGCGGGAGAGGAGAGGGGCCGCTCGGGGAGCACCGCCAGGCCCCGGGGAGCAGCCCCCGCCCGTCCCCAGCTCCGGAAGGCCGGGTCCCAGGACCAGAAGCTTCTGAGACCGTGGACCGTATCAGGGCTGCAGCGGACTCAGTGTCCTCAGAGATCCTGGGGCCGGGGTCCCGGGTCCAGCTCTGGTCAGGCCCTATTCCTGGGCCGTGGTGTCCTTTTTGGAAAATGAGCATCGTGTTCTCCACCCTGACTTTCCGAGGGCAAGGTGAGGAGAAAGCGGTCAAAGTGACCTCAGCAGCTGTCAGCCGAGGGCTCGCGAGGCGCCAGGCACTGTTCAAAGCATGTGACTCACGAGTACTTAATACTTAATGTCCCACTTAATACCCACGACAGCGTGGAAGGTTCCAGCGTGGGCTTCTCAGCCTCAGCACTGTCGATGACGTTTTGGAACAGATATTCTGGCGGGGCAGGGGGCGCATCCCGGGCATCGCAGTGTGTGGAGCAGCGTCCCTGGCCTTCACCCACTTGACGCCAGGAGCACCCCCAGATGTGACAACCAAAAATGTGTCCAGACGTGACCTCGCGTCCCCAGAGGCAGAACTGCCATGGCAGGGGAAGAGGGGGTGGGGCAGGGGAGGAGGTGCTGCTCTGTGATTGCCCTGTTAGCAGGTGTGCAGTCACAGCCAGGTGCATTGAACGAGGTCTTACAGCAGCTCCCGATGTAGGAAATGTTACCCCCAGGATGGCTGTTTCCCTGAATTGAGCTCAGAGAAGTTGGATGGACTGCCCAGGCCCCCACAGCTAATGAAACATAAAAAGTGCATGAATATGTGTCAGTAACACGGAGGTGGCCTTAAGGAGGGGGTGGGTGGACAGACAGCCGGACTCAGGGGCACTTCCACCTCTTCTGCTTCCTTCATGTTCATCTGGGGGGTTTGTGGGGGAAAGTGCTAAGGGATGTTTGTGATCCTGGCCTGCAGAGGGGCTGGAGGTCAGAGGAATCTGGGTCCCGTTAGCAAGTAAACAATGTTTCAATGACATCAGAAAGGAGGCTGCCAGGAGAAACCAGATAAAAGCAGCTCTGCAGAGCCGAGGAGCGCTGGCCCGGCTCTGGTCTGCCTTCCCTCTCTGGAGGCTGTGCTGGGGGGCAGGAAACTGGGGATGTCTCTGTCTAGCTTGCTTCCTGCCTGCTTGGTACAAAGCTGCCTGCCGGGACCAGAGAGGGCGTGCGTTTTCAGAGAATGGCACAGCTCCACCCCAGGCCACAGTGGCCTCTGGCCTGCCCCGACTGCAGCTCTGGCCCTCTCGGCCCCCATGGGGTCCGTGCAGCGCCCAGCCCTGTCTGGGGCGGCGTTCTGACTTGTGAAGTGGGAGGGGGAGCTGGGAGCTTGGCGTTGGCTCAGCCTGCGTGTGGTTCCGGGGTTTGTGTGGGAGAAGACCAGGTGGGAGGGCTTCCCCTGCCAGCCAGGGGTCGCTCCAGCGAGGCACCTGGGCCTTAGCCTTGGACAATGGGCTGCAATGGGGGCTGGCCCTTCCCGGCCCTGGCTGCCGCCCCAGGCCTGGCCCACAGCCGTCTGGCTGCACCTTGGCCTCCAGGAGCCGGGCTGGGCCAGGGCTCTGGCCAGTGGAAGCAGAAGCCAGACTCCAGGATGAACTCCTGCATGGGGTAACAGGCACAGGTCGGGGGCCAGGGGGTGGGATACATGGGGTGCAGGACATACACAGGCTGCTTCTCTCCACCGCCTCCTCTGGAGCCGGCTTTACTGGTTTAGTCAAAAGCACCCTACTGCTCGTTTCTCTGTTTCCAGCCACAGCACACAGTGTGCAGGGCCTGGGTGCAGACCTCACCACTGACGTGACCCCTCTGGGCATGACCCTGGACCTCTCTGAGACTTCCCTTTCTCACCTGCCACAGAGTCTGGCTGAAAAGTTGATGGGCTGTTTCACTATAAATAGGGAATATTAGTAAAATAAGAACAAACGAAAACCCCTCTAATTCCACCAGAGAGAATGCCAAGGCTGACAGTATACTGCCTTCCCACTTCTCTCCCTAATCGCCGCCTGTAAATTTTAAAACAGAAGCAAGGTCACCCCATGTACATAGTTTGCACGTCAGCTTCGTTCTCTGGCCGTTTGTTACTAAGTTGCTGTTGATAGTTTTCCTGTTCCTTGAAATACTGCCTGAGAACCACTCTGAACGTCGTGTCATCCTCTGCGCTAAGCAGGACATTTGGTTGGGCTGTTTTTTCTCCTTGGAATAACCCTGTGATGGGCTTCCCTCGATGGTGGGCCTTTTATGACTCTGATTATTGACCTAGGACACGTGCCTCAGAACCAGAACCCAGAGACAGAGGCGTCCCAGGGACATGGTCCCAGCCTTCCTGGCCGTTCAGCAGTCATTTGGTATTTTCTGTCCCCTAGGCCTTCGGGGCAGGGTCGGGGAGAAACACAGAGCTTTCCGAGGCCAGTCGCTACCTGAGGGATTTGGCCCATCGGCTCACATATGGCCAACCTGGATGGCCAGCTGAGTTCTAGCATCCCTTCTAAACTGAAGGCTCTATCCCAGTGCTGAGCTCCCCAACACTCTCCCTAGAATTAATTCTGGACATGTTGGCTAGGAGCCTGCCAGATCAGGGCTCTGGGCTGGAAGACACGGGCCTAGCTCTCCACAGGCTCACAGCCTAGTTGAGGTTGGGGGACGGGAAGGACGCTGCAGCCCTAGCCCAGCCTGCGTTGGAGCGAGGGCCTGGGTGGTGAGAGGAGCCGCCACTGCTCCGCAGCTGGCGTGGGGGTGAAGAGGATCCCAGGAAGACGTTCGCAGGGGGAGTCCAGCCCTGCCTGGCGACCGCGCCTTCTCCTGAGGGCCCCGAAGGCTAGGCTCTGGCTCCTTTGCGTCAGTGTTATGGTTTTTGCTGACCTCACAGTGACCCAAGCCACAAGTTCCCAGACGGTCCAAGCCAGGGGCACAAAGGCCTTCCCATCCGCTGGCCGGCAAGAGGGATGGGGAAGTCAGCTGCCAGCAGGACTTGGGCCATGGGACCTGGGGCTGGCCACCGCCCTGGCCCCCACCCGAGGTGGCCTCACAGGCAGGCGGGGAGGCGGGAACCGGGTCAGCCCGGGATCCGGGGGTCCGGGAGCGCCATCACCTCAGTGCCCAGCAGAGCTGGGGGCCAGCAGGCCTGGCTTCTGGTCCTGCCCTGGCCTCTGTGGGACCACCTCTCTGGGTCTCAGTTTCCCCATCTGTAGCACAAAGTTTAGACAATGACCAAAATCTTTTCTGGCCCGTCCTGTAAGTCTGTCCAGATATCCTGCATGCTCTCTGGATCCAGGGGGAATTTCACATGCTCCTAAATAATATCATCATGTGTTGACACCAGTTCCATCAATGTTGCCGATGCTGGGCCCGGAGCTCGGGGCCAAGTCTTTATGGGAGATAATTGGATGCCAGCCAACCAGATGCAGGAGAGGAATATGTGTGTCTGAGTCATCGGGAAGGCCTCCGGGTCACGAGGGAAACGCGGAATGATGAGGGTCAGAGCCCAGAACCACAGATCCTGCCCGAGGGTGGGTGAGCAGGGCCCCGCCGCCGCCCACAGTGACCCACGCTCACGACTAACGCATGGGTGGGCGGCCGTGGCTGAGCAGTGCCTCCAGCCGAGCAGTGCCGTTGTTTTGCAATAATTCTACGATGCTTGGACCAGCCCCAGGCTTGCAAGACCCTTGCATTCCTAGAGGAAGAACAGAGGGCGGGAGTTGTCCCCTTGGCAGCCAGCTGACCGGATGTCCTCAAGGCCAGGGAGGCTCCCAGTGAAAGCCTGCTCCTGGCCTGGTTCCCAGGGGAGGCGCGGTGTCTCCCTGACTCAGCCAAGCACGGGGACCCCTTCTGAAAGCGTAAGGTGCTGGGCTAGAAGCTCATCTTTAGGCAAAAGGTGATAAAGCGATTTTTTCCGGAAAATTAATTGCAGGTCAAAAGGAAATTGAATTTCTTTTCCTGACTGTGTGTGTCCTTGCTGTGGCACCATTCAGATTCAATTAGTCTGGGATGGAACATTCTCCCACCCCGACGCGTTGTACGGACAGAGGCGGGATGCCCACACCTTCACGGAGCCTGTGTTTGCCAACTGGGTTTTAGCCGTCGCCTAAAAAGTCGCTTTGCACAACTTGTGCAAATTCACCTCTGTCCTAGAGAGCCGGGGGTGGTGTGTAGCTGAGAGACATGGTGGCCGAGGCCACTATTCAGCGGTGTCCCGTGGCGGGCAGTGACAGCTTCTTGCCGTGAAAGTATAAGGACAAGGTGTGGCTGGAATGAGGTTGAGTGGCTTAGAGGGACTCCCGGGAGTGTGCTTCAGAGATTCTGGAAGCTCCTCCAGGGCAGAACCCCGTCCTTTCTCCGCAAGGATGTCCTGATCGTGCGGCCCCTGCCGTTGTCTGTAGGTGCAGATGGGGCCTTTTGGGGGGAGGGCCATAGCGTTTACCACCTGCTTGGAATCTGTGGCTCTTTTTTTGATCCTCTGAGACAGCCAAGTTTGTGAAGTGTGGTTTGAGCATCACACCTTTTATTTATTCTGAATCTTTGAAAATTGGTTTCCAATCACCATCCCCCCCATCACCGTCACCACCACCACCACCACCACCACCACCACCATCACCACCACCATCACCACCACCACCATCACCACTGTCACCACCACCACCACCATCATCACCACCACCACCACCATCACCACCACCACCATCACCACCACCATCACCACCACCACCATCACCACTGTCACCACCACCACCACCATCACCACCACCATCACCACCATCACCACCACCACCACCATCACCATCACCACTGTCACCATCACCACCACCACCACCATCGTCACCATGACCACCACTGTCACCATCACCACCACCATCACCATCGTTACCATGACCACCATCACCACCATCACCATCACCACCATCATCACCACCACCATCACCACCACCATCACCATCATCATCACCACCACCACCACCATCACCACCATCATCACCACCACCATCACCACCACCATCACCATCATCATCACCACCACCACCACCATCACCACCATCATCACCACCACCATCACCACCACCATCACCATCATCATCACCACCACCACCACCGCTTCCACCACCACCATACTGCCATCAACCTTGCTACCACAAACATCATCCTCACCAACTACTACCATTACCACTATCTTTACTACCACCATTACCTTCACCTCCACCGTCACCATACCACCTTCACCAGAACTACCAGCACCACCGTAAGCCAGCCCTCTGGACCAGACTCCTAGGAGAGATTGCACACCCCCACTGCAGGGTGTTTTCGGAATCAAGGGTGTCTTGGGATGTCCAGAGGATTTGAAAAATGAAGATCCTTTAAACCTACTGCCAACTGGCTTCTTCCCTCTCCTGTGGATTCAGGGCTCTAGGCTCCTGCAGGGGGCTGCACATACTCTGATCTCTGCCTATACCCTGCCTCGGGAGCCCCTGAGACCCTCACTTATTTAAGGGGTGACTGAGTTTGGACGATGTGCCCGGTTAGTCGGGGGTGCTGGTACACACCCAAACTCCCTGGAAACAGGTAAAATCACCACGAGCTAATGTGATTTGAGAGAGCTTGGGCCCGTGTCTGTGGGCACATCTGCTCCAGCCCTCCTGCGGCGTCTCTGCCCAGAGAGGCTACTCCAGGCTTGTTCTGATGCTGCCCGTGGCCAAACATCCCACAGGAGTGACATGGGCTCTCCTGCCTGGGGCACTCGTGTGGCCTTTGATCCGAGCTGGGGTGGGCACCTAGCGCTACCCTGATTTCAGTCCTCCCCACGGAGAGCTGGCAGGAAGTTCACTGATGCACCAAACATGGAACCAAGCCCCCAAAACCATTTTACTGAAACCTGAATATATTCCCTCCCCACAAAAATATTCCAGTGAGTCAGTCGAGGGCAGGGAGGGAGGATCTTATGGTGTTGACTCCTTGCTCTGACTTACTAGCTGTGAGTCCTCCGAGCGTCTTGGGAAGTGCTCATACCAGCTCGTGAGAGCTGAGGATTAAATCTGTAGGAAAATTAGCAAGGGGTGGTTAAACCATTGGTAGCTTGAAATCAGCTGTAGCAGGAGTATTTATACCACAGAAAGTGGTAAATGCTACAGAACAACCCCCTGCCCCCCAAGAGTTGATTGTTGAACATTTTCTAGGACATCACTGGGCCTTGGGCAAGTGGCTTGACCTCCCTGAGCCCCAGTTTCCTTATCTGTAAAATGGGCGTGCCAGCGGCACCCACCTCTCCGAGTAGTCAGCCTCCTGCCTGGGGCTCTATAGTGACAGTTTTGTTGACTGCTCCCATGGGCCCTATGAGCTCTATTATCAGCCAGGATTTGCAGAAGCAGACTCAGAGGGATGTCAGTCGCCAGGGATGCAACGTTTGTGACTCATATTTAAACCTAGTAGGTATGTGGCACCCAAGCCCACGCTCTCGGCCACTGTGGTGCCTGCGCTGCTGGGTGGCTGGCCCTCACCTGCCCTGCGTCAGGTGTGAGTGCCGGGAGGACCAGGCAGCATCCTGAGTACTGTGGAGGGTCCAGAGCCTGGGGGCGGGCGTGCCAGGGCCCCATGGGATGTTTGAGCACAGGTGTTTGTGGAATGGGTAGCTAGAAGCTTCATCTTGCTGGGCTGGCCATCTGTGTCTGGGGCAGGTGACCCCGTGTGGGACCACAGACATTACTGACCACGCACTGTGTGCACAGCCCCAAGTTGGGGCTCGGAGGCATCTCTTGACTCGTGTACAGGATTCCAGCCTTATCCTTATGGGGTGGATAAGCCTTAAGCCTGCTGCAGCCCAGGCTGATGGGGACCCTGCTCGGCCTCAGGATGGGAGAACTCCCCCACACCACGCCCTGCTAACCATCTCATTGCCACCCTAGTGGCCTGAATGAAACAGGTGATGGGCAGAGGGGAGAATCCTCTCACCCTTGGGGACCCGTAGCATCCCGCAGAACTTTCTACAAGGCCCCACATGTCCTGGTGGAGGGGTCTGAAACCCAGAACCTTCCAAAAGGAGAGGGTCCTTGAGCCAATTTGGAATAGAAGTAATGACATTCACCCAGGTGTTTGGGGCTTGGCGGGTCTGCCTCCCCACCCCAGCAGGATCTCTTCTCACTCAGGGGTCCTCTAGGGTCTCCGTTCCACAGCCCAGGAGTCTGAGCCTCCCAGGGGGCCCAGCTGGCAGGTGGCTCTTGCTGGCTTTAGAAGCAATTTCTTCCTTTGTGGGCCAGCCGGCCAGAAGCACACTGGCCACTGCAAAGATGGGCACTGGCCAAGCCCTGTTGATTCCTGAGTGGTCACCCCAGCTGGGCCAAGCAGAAAAGGGCATTGCTCCCAGCAGGGCCTCACACGAGGTCCTGTTCCAGCGTTTACTTGCAGAGCTAAGTTTGTCTGCTGATAACAGGATGCTTGTTGCCCGGGACGCACATGACCAGACCAGCTCCTTCTCTACCCTTCAGTTCTTTTGCATATGTACCCAGAAGTGGGATTGCTGGACATATGGTAGTTCTATTTTTAATTTTTTGAGGAATCACCATACTGTTTTTCCTAACAGTTACACTATTTTACATTCCCCCCAACTGTGCCCAAGGGTTCCAATTCCTTCACATTCTCGCCAACACTGATTATTTTCTGTGTTTTCTTTTAAATAGGAGGCATGCTAATGGGTTTGAAATCATATTTCATTGTGGTTTTCATTTACATTTCCCTAATGTTTAGTGACATTGCGCATCTTTTCATATGCTTGTTGGCCATTTGTATATCATCTTTGTGAAATGTCTATTCACGTTCTTAATTCGTTTCTTAATCAGGTTGTTTTGTTTTGGTTGAGTTGCAGGAGTTCTTTATATAGTCTGGATATTAACCCTTTATCGGATACATGATTTGTAAATGTTTTCTCCCATTCTGTAGGTTGCCTTCTCACTGTTGGTTGTGCCCTTTGATGCACAGAAATTTTTACATTTGCTGGACTCCCATTTAATTATTTTTGCTTTTTGTTGCCTGTGCTTTTGGTATCACATTCGAGAAATCACCGCCAAGTCCAGTGTCACGAAGTTTTCCCCTGTGTTTCCTTCTAGGGGTTTTACAGCCTGAGGTCTCACATTTAGGTCTTTAATCCAGTTTGAGTTAATGTTTATATATGGTGTAAGATAAGGTTCAGTTTTTCCATCACTATTTGTTGAAGAGACAGTCCTTTCCCCACGGAACAGTCTTGGATCCCTTGTTAAGGGTCACGGGGCATTTACATGAGGGTTTATTTCTGGGCTCTCTTTTCTGTTCCGTTGATTTGTTTGTCTGATTTTATGCCGTACCATGCTGTTTTGATGTAGTAGCTTTGTAATAACTTTTGAAATCAGGAGGTGAGTCCTTCAACCTTGTTCTTTTCCAAGATTGTTTGGCTATTCGAGGTCACCCATATGACTGTTAGGGTGAATTTTTCTATTTCTGCAAAAAAAAATGCCACTGGGATTTTGATAGAGATTGCATTGAATCTGTAGATTGTTTGGGTAGCATCGATATCTTGAGGACACGAGATGTCTTTCCATTTATTTGTGTAATGAAAGAACTTTCATCTCTTTAGGCAATGTTTTATAGTTCCCAGCGTGCAAGTCTTTCACCACCGTAGTTAGGTTTCTTCCTAGGGATTTTATTTTTTTTGATGTGATTGTAAACAGATAGTTTTCTAATTCCCTGTTTAGATTGTCCATTGTTAAGGGTATAGAAAGGCAGCCAGTTTTGCATGTTGATTTTATATCCTGCAACCTTGCCGACTTGGTTTGTTGGTTCTAACAGTATCGGGGGAGTCTTTGGGGTCTGAAAAGGGTTTAAACAAAACCTGCTTTAAGGCCCTTCCTGATGGCCTTCCACAATTCTGTGGCCCCGTCCACTGCCCATGGTTCCCAGAGCAGTGTGGGGCTGTTTTGAAGGGGAGTTTGCCTCAGTTTGGGGCTTGCTTTCTAAAGTCCATCCAAGCCCACGTTGACTGTCAGATGACTGTGTACCAGGCACCAGCTTCCCATGAACTTGATGCTCACCCCATTTATCAGATGGGGGCACTGAGGCTGGGAGAGGCCAGCCCGTGGGTCATGCTGACCCTGAGCCCATGTTCCAGATGTTCTTATTTTCGGCCCTCCCCTTCAGTACGTGTCCTCTCTCAGAAGAAATGAGACCTCCCCCAACTCCACTGTTTCAGTGGAGGAAAAAACACAAGATGTCTCAAGAACCAATGATGCTGGCAACTTAGAAAGTCACCTAGGAATCCCCAAACCCTTCCCCTCACTTTGCCGGAAAGCAGAGGTCTGTCCATCTGTGCCTGTTTTCCCCCTTCACTCAGGAAGTATTAATTCAGCCCGTCTGTGTGCTGGGGTATGATGGAGACCAGCCAGCTTCCTGGCCTCGCCGGGCTCCTGGGAGCTGGGGAAGGGGCTGAGGGTAGCTCCATCCCACCCGTGAATTCATTCAAGAGCCTGACTTAACTGGGGGGCTGTATGTCTGATAAGACCGGCGATCCTGGGGCCGTGAATGGGTGAGCTTTAAAAATGATTTTTTCCTGTTCAAAATGAGATTGGCTTTGAGCCCTGAGTTCCTCCGTGGGCTGTCTAAAATTAGAAGCCCGTTGACAAGGCAGGGGAGCAGCGAAATGTCACCAGTACATTTTCTGTGTCAATTTTGAGAGTCCCGGACAAATGGCAACTCAGAGCAAATTTGTGCTGTTTCAAAAGCTTCCCGAATCCAGCCCCTCGGTGGCGGTGTGGTTGAAGTGTCAGATTTATAAGGCGCTGGTTCCGTGGTCGGCAGAGTGGCCCCCGCTCTCCTTCTGCTCAGATATTATCCTGGCAGGGGCTGCACTGGGCAGCCCTTTGGGCTCAGAGCAGTAATGGGATCAGGTCCTCCGTCTCCATGAGCTCTGTGGCTTGCTGCAGCCTCCCTGTCCCTTTTGTGAGCCGGACAGTCCCATGCTTGGGCCTTGCACACGGGGACGCTGAGGGTTCAAGTATTTGCCGGGAGACTGGAAGCGGCCACCAGGTGCTGGATGTGTAAGTGACATGCCACCAAACCAGCCATGCAGGAAAAGTCAGGCTTCCCAAGACAGACAAAGCCAGGCCCCTGACGCCACTTATAGACAAGGAAATCGAGGCCAAAGGGAGGCCAAGAGGCTTGCCCAAGTCACTGCGGCGATTGAACGGTGGCCCCCGAAAGAGACGTCCATGTCCCCACCCCAGACCTGGGAATGGGACCTTGGAAATAGGGTCTCTGCAGTTGTGATTAAGGCAAAGGATCTCAGGATGAGACCATCCTGGCTTAGCGTGGGGCTCATCCCAGCGACAGGTGTCCTGATGGAGACGGGGAGACACGGACACAGAGGAGAATGAGCCAGAGGTCAGGATGGCGCAGTCAGGAGCACCTGCGGCCTCCAGAGGGAGCGTGGACCTGCCAGCACCTTGCTTTTGGACTTCGGGCCTCCAGAACTGGGAGACAGCACACTTCTGTGGTTTTAAGTGCCCGGGTTTGTAGTCATTGGTTACAGAGGCCCAAGGGCATTCCTACAGTCACTTAGGAGAACAGCTGTGGCCCGGGAACCACATGTCCACTTTCCCCCACCCCCAACGACGACACCCCTTCCTTTGAAAGATTCCCAGGGACTTCCCTGGTGGCGCAGTGGTTAAGAATCCGCCTGCCAATGCAGGGGACGTGGGTTCGAGCCCTGGTCCGGGCAGATCCCACATGCCACGAAACAACTAAGCCCATGCGCCTCAGCTACTGAGACTGTGCTCCACAGCCTGCAGTCTACAACTACTGAGCCCACGTTCCACAACTACTGAAGCCCGCGCGCCTAGAGCCTGTGCTCCTCAACAAGAGAAGCCACCACAGTGAGAAGCCCACGCACCACAACAAAGAGTAGCCTCCACTCACTGCAACAAGAGAAAGCTCGTGCGCAGCAACGAAGACCCAAGGCAGCCAAAAAAACAATCAGTCAATCAATAAACTTATTAAACAAACAAAAAAAAAACATTTCCAGAGTGCCCCTGAGGACTATCCTCGAGACCCCCCATTTCTTGGGGCCAGAGGCCATGGCCTGGGCCCAGGGCCCAGGGCTAATAATGGTGACGGTAGGAAGTGTCCACCAGTAAGTGGTGGCTGGACCTTGACCTCAGTCGTCTGACCCTGGCCCACGTCTAAGCTGTGACTTGTCCCCCAGGTCCGGGCCATGAGGCTGTCCTTCGTTGGGGAGCTGGGCTGGGAGCTGCACATCCCGAGGTCGTCCTGCCTGCCCGTGTACCAGGCTGTGATGGCAGCAGGGGCCAAGCACGGCCTCGTCAATGCCGGGTACCGGGCCATCGACTCCCTGAGCATCGAGAAAGGTGTGTGTAGGGTTTGGACACCACGGTGGGCTGCCTGAGCCACGTTCACTGGAGGCAGAGAGTCTGTTACCCCCACCTCTGGCCCCGTGATCCTTCCACCCTCACTGTGCTCCCCCTTCCCCCAACCTTTGCCATCTCCCCAAACCCCCTTTGCTGTCCACGGACCGGGTCCTCCATGCAGGCCCGGGGATGGTGCTGGCATCTCTTGACGCCACCACTCTTGAGGGGAGGGGTGTTCTCCCAGGTAGGGGCGGGCGGGGGCCAGAGCTGGATTTGGATGTAGTGCCAAGTTTCCTAGGGAGAACTGGAGAACATCGGAGCGGGAAGGGGCCCTCAGTGCTGCCCCTTCACAGCCCCCTCCCCAGGGCCCCCAGCCTGACGGCACAGGTGCCGCAGTGCTGAAGGGGGCTCGTCCAGGGGACCTACTACGATCGAGGATGGCCCCCGCCCCGGGAGGCCCAGGTCACGGAGTTTCTAAGGTGGGCATGTGGGCTGGGGCAGGCGCCCACGTGCGTCTTGCAAAGGGCGTGTGTCTGCCTCTGCTGGCGCTGACCCCGTCGTCTCCCTACCCAGGCTACCGGCACTGGCACGCCGACCTGCGGCCCGATGACAGCCCCCTGGAAGCGGGTTTGGCCTTCACCTGCAAGCTCAAATCTGCCATCCCCTTCCTGGGGCGCGAGGCCCTGGAGGAGCAGCGGGCCAAGGGCCTCTACCGGCGCCTGGTGGGCTTCACCGTGGACGAGTGAGTACCCCTGGGGCCAGGGCTGCCGGAAGTGACTGCCGCAGACAAGCAGGCTTCTGGGTTCCTCCTCTCGAGCCACCTGGTGTGACGCTCCCCACGGGCCTGGCACCCTCTCCCAGAGCTCCCACCGCAGCCCCGTTACAGGTGAGAAGGCTGGGTCCATGCCGGGCCTGACTCCAAAGCCAACGCTGCAAACTCAGATCCCGCCAGGGCCGGGCAGGGTGCAAACCAGGCCCGGTGCCGGTGCTGG
>NW_006779962.1:224822-242937 GCF_000442215.2 Lipotes vexillifer | reverse complement strand
GAAGTAAAGAGGGTAGCGCTCATCAGACGCAGATTTTACTTTATTTTATTTTGGCCACGCCATGTGCTTGCAGTGTCTTAGTTCCCCAACCAGGGATTGAACCCACGCCCTCGGCAGTGAACGCGCAGAGTCCTTACCACTGGACTGCCAGGGAATTCCCTCAAACACAGATTTTAAAAGTGAAAGGCCCTGCCAACCCAAGCCAGCTCTGTGGGAGGCTCCAGACCGAGGGCCTCGAGCTGGCTGCCCTTCACGGTGCTGCCACATCCCACTGTGTCCTCATTAGAGCCTCCCCACAGCCCGGGAGGGGGGGCCGTGGAGGGAAGGGCCAGGCTGGGCCACCAGCCCCACTTACAGATGGAGACCATGGGGGCCAAGGGACAGGGTGGCTCTCGCCCGGGCACGAGGCAGAGGTGGAAGGAGAGCCCTGTGGAGGGGCCTGATCCCTTCTCCCCCACCTCCCCCGGGGCAGCTTTTGAGCGTGTCGCCCTTACATGCTCGGAGCTGAGCCCACATTGTCCCTGGGTCCGGGGTGCTGGCACTGGAAGACATAGATGGTGTGACACGGAGTCTGGGTAGCAACCGTCTCCAGGGCGGCGGGCGTCTCTGGGCTTCGTCGATTTGGAGCTGACAGCCAGCCGTCAAGGGTGCCACCTCTCCCAGATTTGGAACCTTCAAAGCAAGTGTTGAGAGTGCCCAGGGGAGGGGGGCGGAGAGAGAGCAGAGCTGGGGACCGTCACCGTCCTACGGCTTCCCCCTGGGTTCCCATCAGGCCGCCTCTCCACTTGATTCCTTGTCCGTCTCCCGGGGAGCAGTTCAGCTCCGGTTTGGGGTGCAGGTAGAGCAGGGGTCCGCTGAGGCCTTCTGCCGCCTGGCCCTCCAGGAAGCGCCCACAACTTCAGACAGCACCGGCCACAGCCTGGCTCTCCCTGCTCGGGGGTTCCCTGCCGGACTGCAGAATCCACCCAGTGCCATGGCCTGGCCGGTCCCAGGCCTGAGGAGAGACTCAGCCCGGGCGCCGGCTGGGGAGTCACAGAGAACTCCCACTGCTTTTGCTCTGGGGCCCTGGGCGAGGCAGGTGGCCTCTCTGAGGCAGTTCCCTCCCATGGACGTGGCGCCCCAGTAGGACTGGGTGAGACCAAAGGAGACAAGAACATGCTTACAAAGCCTCCTTCCGTCCCACCCTCATCCACTGGACCCGTGGGGCCCAGACCTTTTCCTCCTGGTCTCTGAACTGGGCGGCACCCCGGACCCTGTGCAGGCTCTTTTCCTCAGTGTAGGGTTCACCCAGTTCCAGTTACCGTAACCGGGCCCAGCTGTGCCCCACTCGCCTCCGGGCGTGGTCCTCAGCACCCGCCCCGGGGACCCACGGGGCCACACGGCGCTCGCTGCCTCCCCAGGGCCCAGCACAGTCCTCGCAGGTGCGATGCACGTCTGCCAAGATCTGCACCAGACCATCCGGTGCTGGCGTTGCTGTGACTGTAGTTTAACCTTCTCTTTGTTTTCTATTTTGAATTTTCAAAACTTTTACAGCGAGCGTTGTACCTTATGTGTGATACAGGAAAGCACTTTTAATAGATGATGCTGTAGGAAAAGGAGACCCATCAGAGTAAAACAAGTCGTATGACAGTTTAAAACTGATCAGAAGTCAAACCCTCAAGATGGGCTTCTACCAAATCTGTGGGCCCTGTCCCTAGAGACACGGAAGTCAGATCCTGGTTTTGGTGTTTTCTGTTAATTCATTTATCTGCTCGGAGCCTGTGCCGTGGCATCCCCGGGAGCCAGGCGCTGGGCACGGGGGCTCATAGCAGACCAGCCCCGCGGCGTGGAGCCTGTGGTCTGGCGGGCGCCGCCCCGCCCTCTTCGACCAGGCAAAGCGCAGGAGTTTCCCCTCCGGGGGCTCTGGGGTCCCAGCTGTCTATTGCTTCTTCCAGGAAAGTGCCCATGTTCGGCCTGGAGGCCATCTGGAGAAACGGCCAGGTGGTGGGCCACGTCCGGAGAGCCGACTTTGGGTTCACCATCGACAAGACCCTGGCCTACGGCTACATCCGGGACCCCAGCGGCGGGCCGGTGAGTCCAACTCCCCAGCACTGCCACCGGGAGCCCCAGGTCCTCTTAGGCTCCGCACCAGCACCCCTGCCCCCGCCTCGAGTGTGCTGGGCGTGCGGCGACCAGAGCACAGTGAGGCGACTGACTGATGTGTCCCTGGGCAAAGTCGGAGCTCTTTCCATATTTTCTCTCCGAAAGAATCTGATTTTGGAAGCTTCAAGCTTCTCCTGGTCAGGAAGAGGCTCTGGGCCGGGCTAACGCCCGCTGCTCCCTAGAGCTTGAGACCCCGTGTGCGTGCAGACCGTTGTGTGCACACACATCAGTGTACACACGCGTATACCCGCATGTGCGCACACGTACTGGCACACGTGCACACAGACACACACACATGCAACCACATTTGGGAAACTTGGCAATGAGACAGAAGGGGCAGCTTGTTCTGGGTGGAGAAAATCTAAACATTTTGCCCAAACAATCATTTGTAAACCCAAATAATCCCCCGCAGAGCACGGATGCCTCCATCCATACTGGCAGGGGAGTGAGGGCAGAGCGAGGGCCCTTAGAGGGCCTCCGGGGGTCTGAGCCCTGGGAGGGGTGTGAAGCTCATGCCGGGCTGGCTGGGTGGTGTGATGCAAGTGGTGGGGGGAGCTCATTATCATCGGTGGCACCTTTATGGCTTCAGCTGCTTGCCTCCCTGGAGTCGTGCACCAGCCCTCTGACGGTGGAGAAAGAGACCGCAAGAGGCTCTGACGTCGGGGCAGAGATGCCCATCAAGCTGGGCCTTCCGGCCTCCCCTGCCCCAACAGTCTCTGGGCTGCAGCCCCCCACCTCCCCCGACTGAGGCTCCAGGTTGGGGGGAGGCACTTGGAAGCAGCAGCATGGAGGGGGCAGGAGGAGTGAGTCAGACCAGCCCTGGCAGAGGTGCAGGGGCGGGCCAGGCCTGATGGCAGACCCAAGGGGGAAGGGGCCAGGCTGCGGTGCTGTCTGAGGAGGCTGCATCTGTAGTGGGCTGGGAGGCTCAGGACACAGGCTCGGCCTCAGTAGCTTTGGCGCTCTGCCCTGGACTGGCCTGGCGACCTTGGACAAGGGCGTCTCTCTGAGCCTCGGTTTCCTCATCTGTAAAATGGGGACAGATTATTCCCACCTGCCTCACAGGGCTGTCTACAGATCTCTGCTCTGAGTGGAGCCTTAATAAGCACAGTTGTGACGAAGGGGTTGCCGTGGCTGGTGATGACGTTTTGCGGTGACAAAGGGCTCTCTGACACCCCAGATATGGAGCCCTGGGTCCCAGCTAAAGCTCTGTGTCCATTTGCCCCAGGCAAGGGTAGGGGTGGGTGCAGGCCTAGCCACCTCTTCTTTCAAAGAACAATAATTCTTGCTTTTTCTGCTTGGTCAGGTTGGGTTTCTAATTAATGTGACCGAGGAAGGAACACTTATACCTACCCAGACAGGTGGCCCAGGGTACCCGGGTTTGACCAGTGCAGGGCCAGGGCCGGCTCAGGCTGGCTTGTAAGAGCCGACTGTGTCCACCTCTTCCCAACCCCGCCATCAGGGATGTCCAGTGTGTTTATACCATGGAAATGGGCAAATGCCACAATCAGGCCTCCCCCATCCCCCAACCCCTTCCCCTCCGTTGAGAGCTGGTTGTTAAACATTTACCAGCACAGCAGCGGGATAACCAAGACTCTTTCGTAAAGTAGGAAAACTGCCCTTGAAAGGAAAGGCTCTGGACGTGGGGGCAGAATTGGTGGCCTCCGGGGTGTTTATTAGTAAGGACTCTACGCCCCAGCTCTGGGCAAGCCCGTCCTTCAGACTTCTGAAGGCACCAGTGGTCTCTGCCAACTGCCTCTGGGCCCAGTGGGGGCAGCGTGGAACTTTGAGCCCGGCCAGTGCCCACCACGGCTCAGAAGGCTGGTCTAGAAGCCGCTTCATTCCAACACTGCAGCCACGTAAAAAGCCTCATCTGTTTGGGGTATTTTTTCCGTCCAACCCTGAGCTGCCGAGAGAGGTCATTTAACAACCTGAGCAGAACCCCTCCGTGAGGCCCGGCCCTGGGTGTATTCTCTGCACCAGGAGAACAGGATCCTGCACTGGGCCAGCCCACTCTGCCTCTGCCCGCCACTGCCCTGCGTGTCCAGGCCGTGCTCCGGTTCCCAGGGACCTGCAGTTCCAGGGTGGAGGGGTGCTGCCCCGTGGGAGAAATCTCACTGACTGCCAGACCTCGGCTCTGCTGGACCCCAGGTGCTCAAGTCCAACCCGGGGGCATGGGGACACGGAATCTACCTGCTCAGGGCAGTTCCTCGGCTCAGGGAAGACCCTCAGCACAGCGATGGGTTTGCCCGCAGGAGGGGCGTGAGGCCGAGGCAGCTGGCCCCGTCCCAAGAGGCAGGTAGCGTGAGCCCAGCACCCACTGGGTAACGAGTGGCCAAGGTCCTTTCTCTTCTGCTACTAGGTCTCGCTGGACTTTGTGAAGAGTGGAGAGTACGCCCTGGAGAGGATGGGAGTGACCTACCCGGCCCAGGCTCACCTCAAGTCTCCCTTCGATCCCGACAACAAGAGGATGAAAGGGATCTACTGAGGGGCCGGGGGCGGGGCCTCAGCCGATCCGGAGGCCAGCGGACCCTGGCCAGAACTTGGGCTCCCCCTGCCCTCAGTCGAGGCCTGCGAACCATCACCCCCAAACAGATGCAAACTGAGAGGGTGGAAAGAGGACCCAGAAGGCCCGTGCTATGGTCACTGACCAAAGGGTGGTCTCGAGTCCACCCACACCCTAAAAAAGCCACCCATAACCCCTTAGGCTCAGGGACCAGGCCTGTAGCCCTTGAGAGCTTCTGAGAAGGTGCTTAGGAAACATTCGATAAGGCCCGTGTCAAAGCAGGGAGGCAGGGAGCTTTACCCTGGGTTCCTATCCTTGACCGGCAGGCTGCCCAGAGCAGCCTCGGAGAGTTGTAAGGTGTGTCTGGAACTGGGGACAGTGTGGGGATTGATTAGTACTGTCTGCCTCAGGCGCAGTAGGGAAGGCAGAGAGCGTGCGTGCCAGACTGGCACGGTCCCTGAGGTCAAGGTTAGCAGAATGGTCTGGTTCCCAGATCCCAGGAAGGGTGGGGGGTGGATCCAGAAAGCAAGCTCTTCCTGCCTTGACCTCTCAGTTCTTCACACGGGAAAGCCTCCTGAGAGTTCCAAGCCCTGAAAGTGGTGCCAGAAGCAGGGGTGGGAGGGGTCTCAGATCAGCACCCTCCCTCCCCTGTGCAGAAGCTCCCTCTCCTGGCTTGGCTTCCCCAAGAGCCCCTTGCTCTCTAGGTCTGGAGAGGAAGGCATGCTGCTGGGTGAGAACCTGGCAGAATCCTCCTGCCTGGGTGGGTGGGTGCCTCCTGTCCTTACTCTTTGATTAGGACTGAGCTCTGGTCCTGGTCTCCCACTCTTCCGGTCCCCTGGGGATGGGCCTCGCACAGGCCCTTGAAAGGGGGTGAGTCCCCTGCTCCCTTCGTGGGGCTTCCAGAACTGTCCTCCGTGCATCAGGAGGAGCCCTGCCTCCCTGCCGGGATGGGGGCCAGCCCAGGGCCCAGGCAGCTGCCACAAAGCTGCACCACGCGGCTGTGCCCCAGTGAGCCCGGCCCCGTGGGGAGCAGGCGTGGCAAATGCTCAGGGGACAGGAAAGACAAGGCTCCCGCAGACACTGGCGGGAAGCCACGCGGTGACTGAGGTGCAGGCAGTCCCCGGAGGGCCCAGGCTGCTTTCAGAGGCGCACACACCACTCAGCCCCACTGCAGACGGGGCCGGAACAGGTCAGGCTAATAAAGCCAAGGCCATGGGAAGACGTTTGGGTTTCGGGTGACCTTTGTAGAGAGAATCTGGCCCCCTCGCCAGACCGCAAGCTGGGGGACGGGGACCTCTGTCTTTCCCAAGCCTCAGGCAAAGGGATGCCTGCAGCGCTCCCCCGCCCCCGCCGCTCACAGACGGGCCTGGGGAGCCCCGAGTGGACCCCGTAGGGCCAGCAGAGGAGGGGAGGGTAGCTGGCTTCCCAGATGGCCTGGGCTGCTTCCCCGGGCCCTGTGGTTTGGCCATGGACCTCTGGATGGGGCCTGTGCACGTGTTCATTCCATAGCTGTCCTTGGGGGGAGGCCTTGGACGAGGGAGGTCAGGCCCAGGTTCCAGCCCGACTCCTTCCCCAGGGGTTGAACCCAGAAACACAAACGTTCACTCTCGCCCTCCCTGTTTGTGTTTGTTCCTCTGCTGGGGAGAAATAGCTCTGGCCCCTCTGGAAAGGGCACGGGGCCACCGACACGAGAGAGGCTGTCATGGGCTGCCCCCCAGCTCACCTGCTCGATCCCGCAGCTCGGGAAGGTCTAGGCCACGGCCTGGCCCTCAGCAGGCTGCCCGGTCGCTTAGGGCTAGAACACATCACCCTCCCCTCGGAGCCAGTGACCTCAGCCTGTCCTTCCTAATCCCATTCCGGACACACCCTGTTGCATCTATTTTGGAAGGCTTTTCTGGACAGAATGAGCACTGTGGCCCTCACCGTGGCTCTGAGTACTGAGCTTGGCTGGATATCAAGACACAGGAGAAGGATGCCCCGCCCCCTACACCCCCGTGCCCTCAGACTCAACCTGCGTGCGGCTCCAGCCGTTCCGGGAGCTCTGAGCCTCCTGCAGGGGCCCAGGATGGTGAAGGCCCCGACTCTCTCACTAGCTCCTGTCTGTCAGCCTGGCAGGTTGTTAGGGACGACAGGGGGCCCAGACCCCTGCACCCAGCGAGGGCATTTGCATCAGAGCCGCTGGCACCCTGCTTCTGGTCTTTGCGTGGCTGGTGGGAACGAGGTGCCCCTGTCCTCAGTGAGGGCCAAGGGCCCTGGCAGTGGAATCCGCAGGCCACTCGCAGCCCGCTCAATTCCCAGACGCCTCATATACACAGAGCCGGCATGGGGCCCACCTCCCTCCAGAATAGCTGGTGAGAGGGGCAACAAAAGCATTCGGCAAAGGAGAGGAGCTAGGGACACATTTGCGTGATTGTGGACGACGAGCCCGTCACGTGCTAAGGTCCTGGGGTGAGCCTGACCTGCCACGTGGCCTGGGCCGTGTTTACCCATCCGGGCTTCAGCCACCCCATCTGCAAGGGGGCGGTGGGGGCACAGCCCCTGGGCTCCCTCTCGCCCTGCCTCCGCTCGAGGACACCCTAGTGGAGCTTCTGCCTGCCGGGGACCCTCCCTGCCCGACAGAAGCACCACCTGGCCTGGATGGGCCGAGCACTCAGCTCATCCCCACCCCGTGGAACAAAGCGCTTCCCTCGGGCGGCCAGAACCACCCGCCCAGGTCACTGCTGGAGAGGAAGGTACTGAGCCATCTGGCTCGGGGTCGCACAGAGTGAGCTTGAAGAGGGTCCACCAGGCGGAATCCCTGGGACCCTGGCGAGACCCTCACTCCTCCCAGGGTCCTCGCCCCACTACACGAGCGGGAGACAGTGGGGCGTCCAGTGGGCCGTGGGGAGGCGTGGACGCCGTGGCCGGGAGGGGCCTCGCCGAGCATGGCCACGGGGCTGGGTGCAGTCGCCAGCGGTGCCAGGCGGCCTTTCAGGCGGCCTGCCGATTTTCCTCCCCTGACATCACTCCAGGGGCTCAGGGGCCCGTGGCAGTGCTGCAAGGCCTCAGAACACCCCCAGCATGAGCTGGTTCTGGTTCTGCCTTTGTTCCCTCTCAGCTTTATTCTTCGGTCTCCCCAGTTTAAAGGCTCATCCCCCAAGGCCCCCGCTGCAAACACGCTAACCCCCGAAACGCTGCACCTAGGGGTCTGTGGGCCAGGCCAGGCCTGGGGGTGACTGCCCCTCGGCCGCCCACACGGGGCTCCGCCTGGGCCGCCCCTCCCCTCTCCCGTGAGGTCTCCAGGCATCTCCTAGCAACTGCCTCCGTGGATCCTAAATAACTGTCTCCTCTCGCCTCCCCCCTCCTGCCCCCCACCCCACCCCTCCTCTCACCTCCAGAGGAGGAAGGGGCAGGATGGAAGCCCAGGGCAAAGCTTTGGTTTCTGACCGGGGAGGGGACAGAGGGCGAGGGTCCCCACACAGAGGCAAAGGCCTCCTGGGCCATGATGTCAGCGCAGGGGGAGGGCTTCCTGGGGTCTAGTCTAGAATCTTCCACTGAAGGGTCCCCGAGTCCTTATTAGGAATCTGCCACAAACACAGAAGTTTCTGGCCTGGGATTCATTGGACACAGTGGGCTGCCTTCCATCCAAGAACCTCTTGAAAATGCAGGGAAATGTGGAGTGTATGCTTGAGGGTGGGTGAGGGTGGGGGGACTAGACAGACGGGAGAAAATAGAGCCGTGCGTGTCCCCGGGAGACCCTGCGTGGTTTTCAGGGCATTTTGGAAGGGTCAGAGGGGGACGAAACGGGGGTTCTTTGCAATAATGAGAAGCTTTGTTTCTTGCTGCAATGGAGCAGAGGACAGTAGGAGCCCCCAGGAGCCCCTGGGCTCTGTTTCTCCATCTGCACCACAGGATGGGTGGCCGGGGCCCGGGGACTGAGAGAGCCTTTGACGGTTGGGGGAATCGAAGCATCTCCATCCTGAGCCCGTCCCCACTGGGCTTTTGGAGGCCTGTCAGTGGTCATAATGGAGGAAGCTGCTGATGCTTTGCACTGGGGCTAAGGGGCTGGACCTTCCGAAGCAGGAGGGACCATCCTTAGCCTGGGAGACTGGGCCTGCCCCAAATGCCTCCGTGGACAATTCTTGCACCCCTGCGGTGGTCCAGCTGCTCTGTCCAGAGCTGGGCCACTGGGCCCGTCAAGAGGGTTGCTGGGATGTGAGGATGCAAAGCTAAGCTGGTGCTGTCTGGGACCCGGCCGTGGTGCAGCACAGCCCGGTGGAACTTTCCACGTTGATGGAAATGCTCTATACCTGGGCTGCACATACGGTAGCCATGGCCACACGTGGCTATCGAGTGTTTGAAATGTGGCCGGTGTGACTGAGAACCCAAATGTTTTATATCATTTTAATTCATTTAAAATTAAGCTTAAACAGCCACATGAGCCTAATGGCCACTGGGCAATATAGCCCTGGAGCCTCCTGGGACTGGCTCAGCCAGGCACACCTGCTCCCATTGGAGCCTGCAGCCTGGGAATGGCCCCCACCACCCATCCCCAGGCCTTCTCAACACTGAGCATGCGTGGGCACACCTCAGCCCGGGACTCTGGGCATGTCACCCGAGCAGCTCTTGCCCCCAGGAGGCTGGGGAACCTTCTCCATGGGCAGACGGGAAGATGGAGGCCCAGAGAAGGAAAGTAAATTGGCCAGGGCCACACAGCAGAGGGAGGGATAGGAACCCAGGCTGCTGGACCCTCACCGCCCTCTTTCCACCGCCCCAATCCTTCAGAAGATGGGCGATCCTGGACAGCGCTCAGAGGGACCTGGCCAAGGTAGTGCCTCGCCCTGACCGGCTATTTTCAGGTAGTAAACATTTGCCCCAGCTGTCATTGCTTAGTCCCCACGAGGCCCCGGGACAGTGCCTGGGTCCTAAGCAAGGAA
The DNA here is from genome assembly GCF_000442215.2 of Lipotes vexillifer. NCBI lineage: Eukaryota > Metazoa > Chordata > Mammalia > Artiodactyla > Lipotidae > Lipotes > Lipotes vexillifer. Next base: position 233,376 of record NW_006779962.1, on the reverse strand, counting down.
ATGGAGGTTGTGAGCCCAGGCTTTGCGGTCACACAGGTCCGGGGTCACTTCCTGGCCCTGTGCTCACTCTGGGTGACCTAAGCACCTAGCTTTAGATCTGTGAGTTTCCCCATCTGTCCGTGGGAGCAGAAACAGTCCGTCGTGGGTTCGTGGGAGGGTTAGCACAGAACCAGGGTATGTACTCTTATCAGTGACACGGGTGCGATAATCTGGGCGGGATAGGGGGAGAGGCGCAGGCTGCCCACGAGGAAAAGAATGAGCAGCCTGAGAGCGACAGTGAGTGAAGGGGAGAGGGGGTCGGTGTGCGTGGCGGAAGGTTCTGGAACTGGGTGTGATTCCTGATCTCCACTAATCCTCCAGGGGCCCCGGGTGAGGAGGGGCTTCTCTGTGAACCTCAGCTCCCTCCTTGGTGAGGCTGGGGTGCCACAAGTGTGTCCCGTGTGTTTGGGGAACAAAGCAATGGCGGCCAGGAGGGGCTTGGTGGGTGTGAGGCCCGGGGGTCGACCTCGAACCCTCTGCCACAGCTCTGGGCTGACTGGGACACCTGTCTGGGCTGGCAGGTGGGCATGATCAGAGGGAAGGGGTCTTTTTGGGCCAGAGGCGGGGCGAGCTCCAGCTGCCCTCCCAAGGGCTGCGCCCTGAGGGGAGGGGCCTCTCTCCCCGCTGTCGTCCGGGGCTCTAAGGATGACAGAGGGCTGGCCGCCCTGCAGCCTCTGTCAGGCCTGGCGTTTCACAGCCATCACGGCCTGTGACTTACGGCGCAGGAAGCCATGATTTATTTGACGCAGTGCAGGGTGCCTGGGCCCGTTCGTCCCGTCTGTAATGAAGTGGCTGGCAGGACGAGAGGCAGCGCTTAGCGGACGGCTGTTGGGGTGTAAGGCGGGGCTGGTGGGGGGACTCGGAGGCCCATCCATCACCCTCTCTCTCCCCTAAAGGCTGTACAGAATTTTGCTGAACTGGCTGGACAGAGTTGAATCTGTCACTCCTGGCAGAAACCACCCAAGAGCTGAACTTGGCCTTCAACAGAGGCAGCTAAGAAAGAGGGAGGAACGTAAAGACTGACCCAGGAGAAGTGAGGCATGTTCTGCTCCGCCCGGGACAGGGTGCCTGGCCAGCCAGCACCACCCTGTATTAGCCGTCGCTGGGTGCCGCCCTGTGCATGAGTTTTATTGTCTCAGTAACCCGCACGGCACTGGCCCCGTTTTACAGATGAGGAGACCAAGGGTCAGGGAGGTGGGGCTGGACTTCTAACACAGGTCTGATTCCAGGGCCCGCTTGCTCCATCAGCTGCCGGTCCCACCTCAGAGAGAAGCGACCCGGGCTATTAATTCCGTTTCCCAAGGAGCCGACGCCCAGATCCTTGTCTGAATCTTTGCTGTCTCATCTTTTGGTGGTGGTGAGAGGTGCTGTTAGGGTTTCCCTTTAGGTGGGCGAAAATATCTATTTACCCTGCAATGGAGCAGTTTCCCCAGGCAAGTCTCTAACTAGCTAAATGGCTTGTCCTGTCTCTGTCGGCTGGGAAGACGCCCACTGCGACACGTGAGCCAGTCTGCAGGGACCCGTTCTAGCAGCATTCTCACCCGTCACATGCCCACACAGATCGCCATCAGCCGGGGCCGGGGACGCGGGGCCAGCTCGAGTGATGCGGCCAGGCGTGGCTCGTGTCCCAAGAGGCTGGCCCCTCCCAGCGAGATGGCAGGGCTTTCGGGGCACTGGACTCTAGACCTCCGAGGGAGGTTACCCTTACGCTGCGTCAAAAGGGTGCGCGAGGGCCTCGGTCCACCCAGTCCTCGGTGGGTCAACAGGGAGCTGTCACGGGACCCTCTCAGCCATGCAGGGGCTCCCCCAGGGGAGAATGCTGGAATGGACCCTAGTCTCAGGCAGTGCCTCATCCTGGGCACACAGAGCTGCTCCATGGGGGTCTTCGTAGAGTAGGGGGGTGCGCAGAGCTGGCGTGAGCCCACAGGGACGGCGTGGAGGCGGGGGGGGGAGCGAGGAGACCACACCTGCTCAACCTTTGCCCCTGCCGATGCTGACCATGGTGGGGCCAGCGGGGCTCTGACCCTGGCTGGCTGAGCAGTGGCGGGTGGGCTCTTCCAGCTTGGAGACGATCTCGGGAAGGGGCTGCAGATTCCACTCACCCTGCAAGGAAGGGACCAGGAGGTAAACTGAGGCTGGAGGGATGAAACGGAGGCCACCTCCCCAGGCACTTTTCCCAATGACCTGTTTCCCTTAAACTCACCTTGTCCCAAACCAACCCTCCATTGCTACTTGGGGGTCCTCACCTGGAAGTCATCCTAGGCCCCTATCTGCCTCCTTGGACGCCCCTCACTTCATTCAGGGAAGCAACCAGAAGCCCTGGGCACAGGCTGATTTTTTAGCAAATCCCCACCCCCCGCCCCATGACTAGTCTGCATCAAAGGGCACATTTTAACCGCATCAGACGTCTGCCCTAAACGACTCTCTGACGCGCCATTGTGAGGCCCGCCCTTGGTGCTGGGAATGTTTGATTTAGCAACTAATCCAGCTCCCAAATGCCTCCAGAAAACCTGCCTTCCAGATTTGCAGGCTGCAGAGCCTTCCACGCCTAACTCAGCACCAGCCCTGGCCTCAGACAGGCGGCTGGCCTGGGGAATAAATGAGATGCCTTTGAATCCCAGTGGGTCTCAGATAAGGAGAGAAACCAGCCTGCAGTTTCAGACTGTTTGGTTTCTCACCTGCCCCTCCCTAAGCACTTTATTTTTAGGCTCCGGGGGAGTTTGCTGGCGGCCTGTTCATACCACCAAGATTAGTCCCGTGATGTGACGGCATCAGAGAGCGGTAGCGCCCTTCTGGGGTGGCTGTCAGTTTCTCCCTCTGCAGACCGTCAGCTGTCTGTCTGGGCCCGTCTGTCACCACCAGATTACTCAACTGCTTTGTGTGAGTGCGTCTTGCCAGCTCCTTGGGGTGGAGCCCTGTCACCCACGCCGGGGTCCTCTGAGGGGCCTGGGGCACAAAGGGGTGGGCAGCCGCAGAACTTGCCACCGGGGGTTGGGAAGGGGCGACAGGGTTTCCAAGGGCGGCGGCTGGAGTGCCCCTGACACACACACACACACACAGGGCAGCCATACCTGGAAGCGGACAGCCGAGGACTTGTTGCAGTGCATGGAGATGGGGGCAAAGTTGTACAGAGCCTTGAGCACTTGGCGGTTGAAGGCGTTCCAGGGCACAGAGGCAAACTGCTCAGGGACAGAGGCTTGAGGGCAGGTGCAGACTTCCTCGCTGTTGAACCTTGTTGGGGGAAGAAACAGCCCAGAGTAGGGTATGGCAGAGGGGAGGGGAGCCCAGCAGGGCAAGTGACGCCTCCCTGTAGATGGGTGGGGTCCCCAGAGTAGCCCTCAGGCCACCAGCCTCCTAACATACTGCCTTGGCCCTGACTCCCTGCTGGCGATGGCTAATAGGTTCATCTCTTCTGCCAGCTTGGATCAGTTGGGAATGGCTGTTCCAGGGCTGGGTGGAGGGGGCTTCTCAGGCCAAGTCCAGACTCACTAGGAAACAAGTGCAGGGATTGATTAGTGATGCCTGCCACAGACACCTCAAGGAGGAGTGGAGATATGGTTGCCACATTTGTGCTCCCCCTGCTCCTGGATTCCTCACTTTCGCCCAGCTGCCTAACAGGGCCTGGGGGGTTCTGGGTTGGGGTTCCCCTGCCATGCCCAGGGATGGAAGGCACAGCAAATGTGCTCCCCTGGAGCCATCACCTGTTCACAAGGTGGAAATACTTCTGCAGGAAGCCAGGGTCCACAGCACTCTTGCAGAGCTCCAGCTGCGTCAGGGGGTAGTAGTGCACATAGTTGACGCACATCTCTTCCAGGATCCCAAAGCCCCCCTGTGGGACAGAGATGACGCCCGTCAGCACAGGCACTTTACTCCTGGACGCTGCCGCTCAACATCTCATATATTCACCGCATTCATGCATTCATTAGTTCCCTCATCACGTGGTGCCAGACCATGTTCTGAGCGAGCAAAGTCCCTGCCCTGTTGGAATTCCCAGCCTTTGCAGGAGAGACCAATAGCAAACAAGTCAGCCAGTACGTTCGTCTCGGGTGGTGGTAAGAGTTGTTAGGAATCAAACTACAGAGAGGGGTATTAGTGTACCCATTTTATGGATGCAGAAACTGAGTCCCAGGGAGGTTAAAGGGCAAGGCCTGAGTGGATGCAGGCTCCCAACCTTGGCTGGGGACCTGTCCCCTCAGTCTGTGGTGTGAGCCTGGGGACTGGGGACAGCAGGGGAGGCCTCCCCTCACAGAAGACCCCGCATGGCTACCCGTCATTTCCAGAACTCAGCTCTGGGAGGAGCAGGGGCTCCAGAAGAGGAGCCGGTGACTAGAAGCTGTCACAAGCCACCCAGGGAAACCTGTGGCTTTGTCATCCTGGGAGGGAGCAGAGTGCCACCAGCTTTAAGCCCCTGGCCAGGTCCCTGCTCTCAGAGCCGCTGAACAGGGAGCCCTGACCCAGGAAGAGGAGGAACCTGGCAGCAGAGGGGCCAGGCTGGAGGGAGCAGAGGTCCGCCTGGCAGCGGCTCAGACCCCAGCAGGTCAGGGACAGGTTTGGGTGCATGGCCCCGGCCCACCTTTGCCTTGCCCAGGCTCCCGGCTCTTTGTGAACAATGGAGTGGGCCTGGGGGGGTTTATTTGGCTGGTGGGAAAGTTTGAGGGGAGAAAGGCATCTGCTCCTTTATGGCAGAACAAAAGCGCTGTGAAAAGCCCAGCTGAGGGCTCACGTCAGGCAGTGGACAGGGAGCCTGGGCAGCTCTGCTCAAGGATGACTGTTTAAAAAGGAAATTCCCCAGGAGCAGCTGCCCGGCTCCTGAGCGGCACCTCGGGGGAGGGTTTTCACCTGTTTTGTTCCCTGGTTCTGACCCCCCATTTCCCAAGGCCTTCGGGATTCGTCACCCGTCCTGTCCTGGCCTAAGATCACGGAGATAACCTCCCTCCTGGAATTCCACAGACTCCTGTACCTCCTACTACTGCTTGTCTCAGACATCAAAGGAGAGAGCCCCGACCCTCTGCAGGCTCTGCTCAGGAAGCCCTCCCTTTGTCTCCACCCTGGGATGGAAATCACGTTTCAGGCCCCGGGGCTGTCAGAGTGTGCGAACGCCCTGCTGCCCTCCTCCGTCATCCCGCCTGGTGACGGGGCCACCTCCCCGAGGAGGGTGCCGGGCGGTGGCCTGAAGCCCTCAGGAACACTCACGTGGCCAGAACATCCCCGGACGTGACACCATTTCTCCCGGATGAGGTCAGGTGGGGCAGGGAGCATGGCCCTCGCAGAAGCAACACGGAGCAGGGCTTGGCCTGGGGGGCTCCCCTTCACTGTTCACCGGCTGGATGCCAAGCAGGTGCCTGACATCTCCCACCCTCAGCCCCAGTGGCCTCGCCCACAGAGTAGGAGATGCTGCGGTCCTGCCTGGGGCGTTGTTCAGCTCATAGACTCCCTACCGAGAGGCAGCACGTGCAGTGTTGGCGCCTGGACCAGCCCTGCTCCCTGCCAGCTGGGTGCCCCCAGTTGCTCCATCTCACTGTTTCCTGGGGCAGCTGCCTCAGAGGGTCCTGGCCAAGCTTCAAGCATTCCTACGCACAGACAGGCTGAGTCATTATAGCAAGTCCTCCGCGTGGAGAAGGGTTAGGGGTAGGAGGAGCTCCACGTTAGCGGCTGTTGTTATGTGCTGAGCCCCCCCCTTGCAGTCTCATAAAGAAGGTGCTGGCGGGCTTCCCTGGTGGCGCAGTGGTTGAGAGTCCGCCTGCCGATGCAGGGGACGCGGGTTCGTGCCCCGGTCCGGGAGGATCCCACATGCCGCGGAGCGGCTGGGCCCGTGAGCCATGGCCGCTGAGCCTGCGCGTCCGGAGCCTGTGCTCCGCAACGGGAGAGGCCACAACAGTGAGAGGCCCGCGTACCGCCAAAACAAACAAACAAAAAAGAAGGTGCTTGGGTTTAGGGCGGGGATGCGTGCCTGCAAAGGTCTCCTGCCCCCCCGCAAGTTAGTGACCATAGACCCAGAGCAGTTGTCACCTTAAATCTTGACGGAGGGAGGGGTCACGAGGCAGGAAATTTGCAGGCACACAGCCCGGGGCTAAATGCCTGTTCAGCCCTAGTTGTCAGGTGTGTGACTTTCAGCAAGTGTCTTCCCTCTCTGAGCCTCAGTTTCTCACCCATGAAAACAGAGACAAGGATTCCTACCTTGGAGACTGGTGTGAACCCTAAATAAGAGGTGGAAACACCCCAGTGTCCATCCACGCGTGGATGGCAAACAACTGTGGTCCATCCACACGATGGAGTCTTATTCAGCCAGAAAGAGAAGAGAGGCACCAACTCACACTACAGCTTGGATGAACCTTGAAAACACGATGCTGAGTGAAAACAGCCCGTCACAAAAGGGCACAGATTATATCATTCCGTTGATCTGAAAGTCCAGAATTGGTAAATCCATAGAGACAGAAAGTAGATCAGTTATTGCTTGGGGCTGAGGGTATGGGGCTGAAGGATTTGGGGTTTCTTTTGGGGGCAGGAAATGTTCTAAAATTGACTGCGGTGACGGTTGCATGTAGCGAATATTCTAAATGTCATTGAATTGCACACTTGAAGTGGGTGAATTGTACAGTATTTGAATTATATCTCAAAAAAGCTGTTTTAAAGGAAACTAAATGGGACAGAGAGTAGACGTTCAATGAACGTCAGCTGAATGAAAAGACAGCAGTACTGGGTGCAGACCAGAGTTCCTGGGTAGGGGAGGGGACAGAGCAGGCTGGGATGCAACGCCGGGTCTGGTCCACTCGGAACCTCGTGATTCCCGGGATGATTCCTGGGACCTACGCTGACTATCGAGACAGTCAGAGACTCTGTCAGCAAGTGGTCAGCGCACTCGGGCGGTCTTGGTCTGTGCCATGATTGTTAACAGGGTCGCCCTTTGTTCTCAGAGGTGCCCCAGCTGTTCGATTCGTCACGTGACCACCTATCCGTTGGCGCTGCCTGCACACCTAGCCTGAGGACAGTCTCCCGCTGGACAGATCCTCCTCCTGGGCTGCCCAGAGCCCAGCCCAGATGAACCCGTGTCCCATCCCTCCGGAGCAGAGTCAACTGTACATTTACACGGGATCGTCTTAGCATGAAGCCCAAAAGGGGACAGCGTAACAATGAACGTTTCTGTAGCCCCTTTATTTTTGCTGATTAACAGTTTGTTAGAAAAGCAGCTGCAGATTTGTTACCAAAGGTGTGAGAATGACCTTTGTCCTCTGCCTGCCTGCCCGCCTCCCCTCTGCCTGGCCCTCCGCGCCTCTCCCCCTCCTTGGTCTCTGTCTGACAAGCGCCTCGCTCGGCCCTGCTCCCAACACTTCCACCGTGTCTTATCCCAACTCTGCTTGTCGCTGGTGGCAGGCCTGTCTCCTTGGGGGCAGGGGGCAACCTCACACCTGTGGCCGCTCCCCAGCACCAGCTCTAGTGTGGATATTTACTGCCGTGGAGCTCTACCTAGGGCAGCCATCAAAATAACCCAGAGGGCTTCCCTGGTGGCGCAGTGGTTGAGAGTCCGCCTGCCGATGCAGGGGACACGGGTTCGTGCCCCGGTCCGGGAAGATCCCACATGCCGCGGAGCAGCTGGGCCTGTGAGCCATGGCCGCTGAGCCTGCGCGTCCGGAGCCTGTGCTCCGCAACGGGAGAGGCCACAACAGTGAGAGGCCCGCGTACCACAAAAAATAAATAAATAAATAAATAAATAACCCAGAGAGCTTGTTAAACCATGGGTCGCTGGTGTCACCACCCAAATTCCAGCTCCAGCTCGATATGTCTGGGGAGGAACCGATGAGTTTACCATCGGGTTTTTTTTTAACCAAGGTCCCAGTGGATGCCACACCCTGAGAGCCACTGGTTGATTGAATGAATGAAGGAAGGGCAGCCCTGCCCTCTGGTCTAGAGGAGATAAGACTTGTCCACGTGCTCTGCAGCAGATGGCCAGAAGCCAGGTGACTTACCACGGTGGCCAGCTTCCTGTCTCCCGTGTTGTATGTGCAGGAAGTGATGAGCACGTCTCCCTGAGAACCAAGCCGACAAAGGCCCATCAGCACCTGCCCGCGTCGGGTACCAAGTGCACCGGGCCCATCCCACCTGGTGCCTGACTGCGGTAGTCAATCCACTACTGAGGAACTCAGCAGTGGGCCCAGGGTCCCCACACATGAGGGTCCCTCTCTGAGTGTCCCCAGGGGGTGATTACTTGTCGGCCTCCGTGGCCCCTTCCTACATGGGCCAGAGCCGGCCGGTGGTTGCCTGGGGCTGGAGGGACCCACAGTGACCCCCATGCCCTCATCTCTCCCTAAAGCTCTCGGGTCTGTGGTCAGCTGATCAGGCGGGAGGATGATTGTCACCCCAAGTGCAGTCTGGTCCCGGCCCCTCTACGGCCCCTCCGTGCAGTCCCGGTGAGTTTCACGGTGGGGCAGCCCCAGCCCCTGTCCTGCATGGACCTGGCTCTGGAAGGCCTTCTACGGCCTCTGCCCTCCCCCATTGCTTCCTGTCCCTCCCCTCTGGG
>NW_006779962.1:216177-224659 GCF_000442215.2 Lipotes vexillifer | reverse complement strand
GGGGGGGGGGGGGGGGGGGGGGGGGGGGGGGGGGGGGGGGGGGGGGGGGGGGGGGGGGGGGGGAGGGGCAGAGCAGGGGGAGGGGGAGACTTCAGATTACTGCAGGCACAGCCCCCCGACTCCTCTGTGGGAAGCCAGGACTGGCTGAGTTTGGCCTCTGGCCAGGAACAGATTAGGACAAGAAGGTGGTGCTTCCAGGGTTCCCCGAATCCCGCAGTCGGCCACACGCCAGGATCCCCCACCGGAGTCCCTCCCCCAGATGAAATCGGCAAGAGGAACCGGCTGGCTGTGTGTGCTCCTCGGGTGTCTGGGCCTGGCCCAGGAGAGGGAGCCCCGGAATGGGGACGTTTCTATAGCCGTCGGGAGAGAGAGGATCGGACAGCCCACAGCCATGCCCTGCGCGGGCCAGCAGGGCGGGGCGGGGCGGGGAAGGGGTGCGGGGTGGCGGGCCCTACCTGGAAGTGAGGGCTGTAGTGGTTGTCTCTGTTCACAATCTCCTTCTCGCGGCCGTCCCGGGCCAGCACCGTGACCACCTTCCTGCCCGTCAGGTGCGTGTGGAGTTGAGAGGCGAAGATGTGGATTCCGGAAGGAGGCAGAGCCTGCGGGGGTGGGGGTGGGGGCGTCAGGGCCTGGCCACGTGGTTGTCTGCACCCCCAGGGCCACAGAACGGCCATGTGAGTTTACTTCCCTGGACCGTTTGCATCACCCAGGCCCTTCCTTCTCCCGGATCGGTGAAACCCCCCATCAGAAAACTCAGTAGAGGGACGTCCCTGGTGGTCCAGTGGTTCAGAATCCGCCTTCCAAGGCAGGGGACGCAGGTTCGATCCCTGGTCGGGGAACTAAGATCCCACGTGCCGCGGGGCAGCTAAGCCCGCACGCCGCAACTGGAGAGAAGCCTGAGGCTTGTCCGGCTGCCGACGGCTCCCCTTTGGGTCCTCTCTTGAGCCCCGGAAGGCTGGTCGGTTCATTCTGCCTCTATTCCACAGACTCTAGGGTCTTCACGTTTGGCGGATGACGTGGGACAGCAGTGCCGGGCCGTCCTGTCCAGCCTCTGCCAGCCTCCAGCACTGGCAGGTCCCCAGCTGCCCTCGGCACGACCTCCCTTCATCCGCGTGACAGCCAGGCAGCTGTTCCCTGCTGTCACCATCACCTGGTACTACAGCCGTGGCGCTGACCATCTAAGCTGCAGGCGGGCAGCACGGAGGAAACAGGCCAGAGCAGTCACATCACCACCAGGGCAGACGGCAATTTTCCAGATGCTTCCCTTGCGTTAACATTCACTTGATTTAGACAGAATGTTTCCTAAAACGGATTACACACGTCAAGCTTTTTCTACTCGACGTGGTCATCTCCCTGACCACACACCGCCGTGTTTGTCCACCCCATCGGCTGCTCAGGGAGGTCCTGGTGCCCTCGCCCCGTCACTGAGCAGCCCCAGGCTGCTGCACTTCTGGCCCCCTCGCAATGATTTGAGGACTGGGAAACCTTGTGGCCACATTTGTGACCATTGGGGCCAGGCCTGGGAGCACCTGCTGACCAATGGGGCCCTGGGTTTCTCCCGTCTGGTCCCCAGAGGCCAACCACTGGCCCAGAGTCGTGGATGTGTGACAGGTGCAGGGGGATTGCTGTTCTGGGGCCTGTGGTCCAAAACACTGTACTCTTCTTGGCTTCTCTTGAGTGAGGATACCTAGAACAGGCCAGACTTCCGACTGCAGAAATTACACCCCTCGGAGTTCTGCTAACGGATATGAGACCCCCCCACTCTGCTGGAGGCCCTTCCGTGAGAGTCCACAGAAATGCGATTTTCACAAAGAATGTACCATTTAAAGGGGAACAAGAAAACTGAGTTATTTTTATTTTGTGCTGTAAAGTATTTAGAGACTCTGGTGAGAGAAGGCAGGTCTGCATTCCCAGGCTGGTGAGAGGCATTCTCAAGGTCAGCAGGTCAACATGACCCGTGTACCCCTGGCAAAGGTCAGTCACTTGGCCTGGGGCCCCTCTTTGCCGGTGAGTCTGCAGCCCCAGCTCCAGGCTCAGGCCACAGAGACTTTCACACGGCAAGGTGTCACCACGTTCTGGGGACACGGGAAAGTGTCAGGTGCTGGTGTGGTTACGATTTGTCACCCCTGGTCTCAGATAAGAGCTGACCCACCATGGATGCAGATGAGGCCAGTGCAGTCTGACAGCTCTGTCCCTTCAGTTCGAGGGCACTTTGCCTGAGACTTGGAGGCTCAGGGAGCTCCCGGAAAGAACAAATCCCAGGGAATCAATTCACTGGGAAGACAAACCCGCATACAAACCGCATCACAAAGCAGGCTGCTGTGTGAAGTCAGAGAGACCCGTGTTTGACTCCTCACTCTGCAACTGGAGGCACTGTGGCCCCGGCAAGCCTCAGTCTCCCCATCTGTGAAGTGGGGACGCTAACACTCACCTTGCAGGTCATCGTGAGAAGCAAAGGTACCACACGGGAGAGAATGTTTGCAGCATTCCCAACAGACCATGCTGTTAACACCCACCATATAAAAAGAACTTTTGGTTTCTTTTACGATTGGTTTCTACCAATAGTAAGACAGGCAACCCACTAGAAACACGGGACAACGTTATGAACAGATATTCGCCCAAGAAACAGGTGCAAACATCCTCAGCTTCTACAAAGGGGGAAATTCAAATTGAAAAACAGCGATGTTTTTCTCCCAAGTGATTGAGGAAATATTTTAAGCATTGATAATACGGTGGGTCAGTAAGTCTGGGGCACCAGGCACCCTCTGGTACTGTGGGGGGAAGAGGGCCCAGAATGGGCTTTTCTGGGGGGCGTTTTGCCAGATTTATTCAAATTAAAGCTCACATTCCTGTGCGTGGCAATTCCACCCTAGAATACACCTGATACACATTTCCCGTGGGCACAGAATTTCCCTGAGGGCTTCTACCAGTCAGTGGAAAGTTGACAGCAGCCTGGATACTGGTGACGAGGGGACAGTCCAGCACAGGCCGGGCCTGGGGGAGGCCGGGGAGAACTGAGGGCCCAGAATTTGGGGAGTCACTTCCGCTCCTCCCGAAGCTCGGTCCCTCCATCTGCCCCCGAGTCTAAGCGTTACCTGTGCCACACCTGCCCTCGCACGGCGGCCCTGGGGATCAGTGCTCCCTTGTGTCCTGCGCCCCAGGCACTTCGCCGGCCTCACCTGGTCCGGCGCCAGTGAAGTTCCCACTGAATCCGTGCTGTGCGTCGGTTAAAGGGCGTCACGGACAAACGTTCACTATTCAGTTTGTTTTTAAACACGCCGCATGTAAGGGTTTGTAGAAACAGGTAGGGAAAAAGTCCAGAGGGGCACAAGAGATCCAGCAACTGGCTACCTCGGGGAGGGGGAGAGGCTGCTGGGACCAAGGGGTGTTAGCTGCACTGCCTGCATTTCTCATGGTGAATGCGTTGTCTATCTCATGCATAGGATGAACATGTATTTTAAACACTGGCTCAGGTTTGGACTAAATGGGAGCCAGTTATTGCTGGAGAGGAAGGTACAGACGCCCGCCGGCCGGTGGGAGGCTCCTCGGCATCCAGAGGAGGTGGTGGGTGGGGGGGTGGCGCTGGTGGAGCTGCAGGGCGGGGAAAGCAAAGCCACAAGCCACCGACCTCGGCCCCCACCCTCGGGGCCTCAGCAGGGGAAGCAGGGCGGTGCCAGGCCCAGCCCCATGTCCGGCCCACTCACCAGCTGGGTGCACTTGTCCGTGCAGTAGCCGGTGAGGACGAAGCCCGTCTCCTGCGGGGGGATGGCCATCACAGGCGTGTACACCAGGCCCAGCTCCATGATGCCCGCATCAAAGCGCCGCAGCGTGGCTGTGTAGTACAGGCGGATGCCCGAGGAGTCGCGCCGGCCTGGGAGGACGAGGGACGGAGATGAGCGGAGCCCCTCGCCCCTCGCCCCGCCTGGCACGCGGACCCCCCCCAGCCACCCTCAACTAGGAGGCGCCAGTCACCCACACCCGCTCCCACCTGCATTTGTTCCCACACCTGTTTACCCCCAGGCGGACGCCATGGTTACAAGGACCAATTCACCTGTGCAATTCCCACGTGCAAGGCAAGAGCCATTGTTTCTGTGAAAACGAGGTGAATGCTTTGGAAAGACTTGATTAAGGCAACGAAAGAAAACCCAAAACCGTGCTATTGAACCGGGTCGGGTGAGATGCCTGCAGTGCGTTTAGGAAGCTGGCCAACACCTCAGAGGGCTTGGGAAGTGTTTTGATGTTCTTCCTGCTGGTTCCAAGGGCTCTGAGCTGGAACTGACCAGCAGGACGACCTGTCGGTGAGGTTTGGGCAGAGAGCAGGGCGTGGTCGCTCTCACAGAGGAGCCTCGGCCCCGTCGGGCAGGTGAGCGTGAGTCTGTGTGGTGAAGTCAGCAAGAAGCGTCTAAGGCACATCCTTCTTGTGGCCTCTCTCCCTCCTTCCTCCTTTGATTCCTGTCCTGCAGGGTTGACCCAGGGGCTGCGTATGCTGGGAGGACAGCGCAGAAGAAACCTAAGCAGGAGCGTGGACCCCTGGAGCAGGGTCAGCGCTGAGGGTGCAGCCCCCCCGGCTCACACACCGTCCTGGGTCCCATCTGCTCAACAGTGTGCTGTGTGCTCTCAGGCAAGTTGCTGTCCCTCTCTGGGCTCGAAGTCAAGGACCTCTTCCAAAGAAGAATTTGGTGTTTCTGCCCATCACGTTCCAGCCACACCTGCCAGGTCTTCTTGTAGTCGACAAATTGGAGAGTCCACGGCTCCCTGGGCAGCCTCCCAGTGGTCACACGAAGCTGACGGACGGAGGTCTGGGGACGCCTGCACCCACAGGTCTCGAGTATCCCTTTCCCTGCCAGGAGTCGGTCAGCGAGGCCCTGAGCATCTCGGGGCTGGTCCCATGGGAGAGGAGTAGGGGCTGGACATGGCCCATCCCCTCGGAATGGGCAGGAGAGCTGGGAGCTGGGCGGGGGAGCCCGTGTAACTGGAGAATCATCCTCCCGCAATGACAGACGGGGAAACTGAGGCCCGGAACCCGAGCTGAAGACCCTGCTCAAGATTGCAGGGCTGGGAAGTGGCCGAGCTGGGACCCCAGCCCAGGGCACCGTTGCGGGCAGGGCTGTGTCCCTGCTCAGCTGCTCTGAGGCGGAGCTGGTCTGTTTTCTATTTGTATATTAAACACACATGCACACTCTCTCTCTCTGACACGTGTGCCTCAGTAGAAAGATGTACCTAAGAATTTGAGCCAATTTCCAGAATTTACCATGCACTTTAACTTCTGCCAGGATCTGATCATTTGGTTCATTTGTTTGCTTTTTGAATACCTCAGGAGACCATGTCCTAGAAAGCTGGAAAGAACCATCCAACGCATGCACTCACAGGAGGAATGGGATTTTCTCTCTGTCAAAGCAAAATAACTTTTTGAAGGTGTAGTAGGGGCTTCCGCTTGTGCTGGGGAAGTGCAGGGCTGAAGGAGGAGTCAAAACCTACTTAAGTGCGCAATGAGGTGGAGGATGTACATTCAGACAACATTAAAATCATAGGAGGCAGCTCTCCAAACGTCTGACAGTATATGAAACTGCTGTTTCTATTTCCCCCCCACTGTTCCCAAGAGAGAAGCCTGCATGTTATTTTGTTGTCGGATCATCTTACTCACGGAGGATAAACAAAAGCCAGAGTAAATTTCCATTTCATATACTTCTTCGGCAAAACACGGCTCGCCAGTAACGCTTTCAAAAGACTGTTTTCTGCTGTTACGACAGATAAAAGGAAATCTCAAGCCTTTCTTCCACCAGAGGATTAGTTTTATCTTTGATTAATTATGCTTTCCTTTCAGATGCATTTGGAGAATTTAAGAAGAGTGTGGGTAAGGAAGAGAGAAGGATGGCACGGGAGCAGGGAATGTCACGGGGCCAGTTTGAGCTCTGTTCGTCCAGGGCTTTAACATGAAACTGGCTGTACATACACGGACCAAGTCCTACTTTTCTAGTAAAGTGGTTGTACGAATTCAATTAACATACAAAGATCCTTTCCAGCTCTACAATATTTTGACTCACTCAATCCCAACACAGTCCAGGCTATTCCCCTTACCTGGGATGGCACCTTCTCCTGCAGTATATTTGAATCCCATCTCACCTTTAAGGCGCAACTAAAGTCCAGCTAGCTAAATGTTTTCCACTGACATGCAGCCCACTTTTGATCATGACATTTTTCTGTGTATGAGATACTTGAGGGCAAAGCCACGTTTATTCAGTTTTCCTTTCTGCGTTTAAAGTGAAGGCTTGCCTCAACCACTCGTCCTCCGTCCCTCCCTCCCTCCGTCCCTCCCTCCCTGCCCATTCTCTTCCTGCAATGTCCAGACGCAGCCTCTACGTCTCCGGGCTGATTACATCAGAGGATAATAATACAAAGGGAGATGCAATTGGTTAAAATTCAGATGGGGATTAAATAGTGAAATAATTGTTGAATTTTGATATTTATAGAAAAGAGACCCATCTCCAGATTTGCAAAGTGACAGGAGCATCCTTATATTTGGCAAAAGATCCATAAATACAAGCAGATAATCAGGAAGAGACCGACTTCCCTGATGCTTAAGGAGTTTTCAAAAACCCATTTGCTTTCAGGCTTTAAATGAGCAATTAATCCTGTGTCATGCTAAGGCCCAAGCTGACGTATACTCCTCTCTGTGTGCGCTGTAGATAATTCCAGCGGCGGCAGAAAGTATTAGCCATGCAGCCAGGAAGAAGTCGCTGCGGCTTTGGTTGAGCGCACCCCGGCGCCCGCATCCAGCTGGGAGCGTTACGTGCACGAGCTTTCCCAGCCTCAGGACAGCTGAGGGAGGTCAGGAAGCACGGGCAGGGGTAGGGGTCACCCACCCAGGGTCACACAGCTAGGGAGACACAGGCTGGGACCTGGCCTGAAGCTGATGTCTAATCTCTCAGACTATTCCTGCCCCTCGCTTACACAAATGAAAAATGTCATTTATGAAGAGAGAGTGAGTGAGAGGAAGAGGGCTATATGACAATATATGGCAGAAGATGCTGGTGAAACAGAGAGAGGAAAATGTTTTCAGTTTCGGATACAGTATCAGCTGGCATCATCACCCTAAAGACTGACCCTGTATGTTCCTCCTTCAGGCACAGGATGATCCAGCAGTCCCTGCTATCTGCCCCCACCTCGCTCTCCCATCCCCTACATTGCAGCCAGGCTGGGCCGCCTGTCTCCCTTTCCCACCTCCGTGTCTGTGAACAGCACAGCCGATCCCTCCATCTGGAACAAAGCGCCTGTCAGCTTCCCCTGTGAAAGTGCTCCTGTCCTCCGAGGCCCGGGTCACAAGCCGCCATGATGCCGCCCAGGCTGTGTGGCCCCTTCGTTTCATACTTTCTTGCACTTTGCTTGTGTCTCCCTCCTAAAAAGCCTTTGCACCTTTCTGGACCTAAGGTCTGGTGTGGTAAATTGGGGAATGAGGCATGAGCCTGCATCTCACAGGAGGGGGTCTTGTGGATTTCTGTTTGCCTAGTATAAATTCAACAGCGCGAAACAAACAAGAGCCACCCCTCCAGTGCCCAGGGCAGACATCACTAATCGATCCCAGTACGGCCTTCAGCTGCCTTTCCAGCAGGGAGCTGGAGCTGCAGCTGAGGGTCCGTCAGAGGAGTCCCGGTGAGCAGAACCTGTTTGCCACCCTGACACAGAACACGTGGAAATAAAATCCCATCGACACATTCTCACTCCAGGCATGCATTTGCTCTGTTGTGACAGGTTTTGAGAAGCAGGAGGGAAGTTCATAGCAAGAAACGCCCCCCAGTGAGCCAGGCACTCCCCTTGCCCTGAGGACGGTCCTGGGGCCGTGTCTCCCAATGGGCAAACCATTGGAGGCTGGGTTCTAGGCAGGGATCGTGTTGGCTCTGGAGTGGCCTGCATCCTGCCATCCTGCCATGTGCCCTGTCCTGGCCCAGCCTGTTCTGGGGACGGCAGAGCCACCTCTCATGGGTGCTGGAGAATCACCCCTTTGGGGAGGAAAGGTCAGGGATGGGGGCGCATCTCCTGGTCTGAGCAGCCTCACAGACGTTAGATTTTCAGGGGAGACGGCACATGCGACCACTCCAGCCTGTGACCTCCCTCCATTGTCTGGGACCCCGTTGGTTGGAACACCTGATGCTATAGCCTTCTGCTCTGTCGGGTGCCAATGAGGAAAGGGTGTAGGAGGAGGGGTGAGCTGTGTTTACTCAGACGGACCCGACATCTAAATGATTCCTTAAAGCTTCAGAATCAGACCAAGCTTGCCAGGTTCAAGTGTGGGCTCAGCCATAGCATGGCTGCACCACCGAGGCCATGGAGACGGGTCAGACCAGACCTCCTGGCTCTAAATTCCTACTCGCTTCATGGCCCTGGAGGCATCCCTTTACCACTGGCCCCAATTTGCTCTTCTGCAAAATAGGCACACAAGAAACCTCTACCTGCCTTTCCCAGGTGGTACCTGGGACAGCGTCGT
>NW_006779962.1:204053-216150 GCF_000442215.2 Lipotes vexillifer | reverse complement strand
GTGTTGATGGCAGCTGGTATTTATGAAGGGGGAGGGGTGAAGATGCTGGGCCCCCACTGTGCGGATGAGCCAGCCCATGAGACTCTGCCTGGGGAGCCCACCGTAGGCCCAGGAGACCGGCAGTGAACAAGAGACACAAGAGGGATGCAGGCCGCGGTGGGCCACGTGACAAGGAGGCTAGGCCTGGGGGAGAGGGGTGCAGTGCTAAGCCCCGCCAGCCCGGCTATCTTCCTAACTGGGTATGGCCGCGCCCAGGGTTCCCGAGGGGAGGACGGTAAGGCTGGAAGCACACCTCGGAGCTCCCTACCTTTTATCATCAGCGGGTTGTGGTAGTGGACTTCCAGGCGGAGAAATCTGGAGGACCCAGGGCCCCCGAAAGCAAGGCCGGCTTCCTCTGGGTAGTAAAAGGCCTGCAGGGAGCAGGGAGGGCAGGGTCAGGCCAGGCAGACAGACTGGGGTGTCAAGAGAGGGGTCCCGGGGTGGTCAGGGCATACCCACCCATGTGCTGGGGCCTGAGCTGCAGTGAGTGGTGTTGGTGGGGCAGCCAGATTAGGACTCTCCCCCTATGGGCAGCTCATTATCAGTCCATGCAATGTTCCTATTAGACTCGGGGTCAGGGAGTGGGGAGATCTCATGTCCCCAGGCAAGCCCACCGCCCAAGCACCCTCCTCTGAGCCGGTGGAGAAAGCTGCTGGAAGACCCTGGACACAGCCCAGGGAGGCCAGCCCCGGGACCACCCTGTGCACAGACCCCTCCAAGTCCAGAGGAACTTGATCGGGGAAATGAGAGCGATGCCCACGAGGAATGTTAGGTCGTGGGGCTCCTGCATTTTTAGAGGAAAGTAATGGAGGCTGGGGATGGCATTCATGGCTCAAAAGAGCCACGTGGGATTCCAAAACTGCACAGGTGGTGGGGAGACGGGGTTATTTGGGGCCTGGGTTGCCCTGGGGGCCTCACTTCTTGGAGGCTCTCATGCATAAGTGGGGGCCCCCTGGGGAGATGCTGCGAAGGGCACGCACCTTGGCGCCCAGGGCCCAGGCAGCCAGCACGTGGCGACAGTAGTTGAGCCGCTCCGGCTTCATCTTGGAGTCGCAGGGCCCGCTGAATTGGGGGAAGCTCTCGAACTCGGCTGCGCACTGGAAGACCTCCATGTGGTGCACCAGGGCCTCGTTGCCCTCCGTGACGATGGGCTCGTACTGCGGGAGCAGAGCACCCACTGGACCTGGGACAGCGGACCCCGCCCACCCACCTGCTCACCCCCACTGGTGGGGCTCTCACCCAGCGGCTCCCTTCCATGGGCCTCTGCTTGCCCCTCTGTAAAATGGGAGGGTTGAGCCAGGTGATTTCCAGGCATGCTTCTGGGGCTCAGGGTTTTGGGGGTGAAGCCACCACGCTGGAACCAGGCAGAATCTTCCAGAAGCTCATGGTGAGCTCAGGAGCAAAGGGAAGGGGAACCAGGCAAGTCATTTCCCAATAAAGGGGTTGGGGGACAGGGAAGCAGCAGTCCTCGTGTGAACGTGGCAGTGGCTGCACAGACACACGGAGACTGCCCAAGGCAAGGCTGAGCCTAGGGGGCAGGTGCCGCTGTGAGTCAGACCCACCACTTCCTGCTGTGTGACTTTGGGAACTCACACTATCTCTCTGGGCTGCACGTCCTCGAATGGAAATAAGAGTGATAATATCTAGCACTATGTGTGTAGTGTATTGATTGTGGTGATGGAGGGGGTAAACCACCTCCTCTTTCCCCAGGGCCAGGCAGACGGGACATTCAACAGCTACTGTCGTTACTGTTATATCTCCAGGAAGGTGTTTAGAGCAATTGAGCTCTGAGTTGAGTTGTTATTTCATGAAGGAGGAGGGTGTCCCGACGGACAGATAAATAGCTAGACAGCCATTCCAGTCCCAAGATAAGATGCAAAAATCAAGACATCAGTTGCCTTTGGTCCAGGCTGGGAAGCTGGGCTGCAGCAGCCCTGGGAGGGTGGGGAGTGAGCAGGGTGATGGGGTGGGGCGGTGGTCAGAGCACACTTGTGGCTGCAGAAAGTTCAGACCCTGCCTGGTGTCCACACCACAGAGGTCACTGGTCCAAGCAGGACCATGGACAGCTCCCCAGGGCGGGACACCTCTGAGGCCCCAGGGGGGAGGCAGAGCTGGGATAGGACTGGGCCCACGTACCATGACGATGTGGTGCCGAGAAAAGCCGTCCGGGAGCTCAGTGATGTAACACCAGTACGTGGTTTCCTGGCCCGGGACCAGGACGTCTGGGGCGCGGATCTCCATGGCGCGCATGTCCGAGGGCAGGGCCGGGATGGAGATGTTGGGCTTCAGCAGCTGCACCCTCTGCAGCCCCGTCTGCAGGCTGGAGACATTGATGGCCTCCAGTGACTGGAACGGCTCTTCCAGGATCCCATACACCAAGTGGACGGTGCCGTCCTGCAGGCGAGACAGAGCCCGGCACTCGTCCACTCACACCCCCAGCGTCGGGCTCCTGGTAACCGGGGAGACGCCAGGTCCCTACCCACCCTCGCCTGGCTGGTGACATGCCCGATTCTCACCTCTCTGAAGGAGGGGAGCTTTGAGGCTCTGTGTGGACCTGGCTGGGATTAAATCCAAGGCTGACCACCCGCAGAGCCCACGGTTTGCACCAGCCATTAATACATGTTGTCTTCTTAAATGCTTTTTATCTACATTTGCTTAGCATCCATTCAACTAACCATTGCTGGGTCGCTGTGAACCAGGCTGGCTGGCTCACCCAGCCAGGCATGGGACATGTGTTCCCTCCACCACTCCCAGGGTCACTGGGGACAGGGCTGTTCTCTGCACAGGTGTCTCAGAGCTCCAGGCAGGAGGCTTCCCCACACCCAGGCTGGAGGCTCTGAGCTGAGCACACGTTGGCACCAGACGCCGTGCAAAGTTCTGGGAGAGGGTCCTCTGCCTGCCCTTGCCCTTGTCCGTGGGGAAGGTGAGCCAGGAGGGTAAAGGACTCAGACCTCCTTCTGGAAGGACACTTCCTCTGGCTCCAGCTCTGTCCCCTCTCTGCCGTGTGTCCCTGGGCAAGTCCTCCCCTGTCTGGCCTCAGTTTCCTCGTGTAGCACTGGGCCAGCCCATGTCACTGACACGCCATGAAGATAACACAGACTTTGGGTGTCAAGGTGCATTGGAAAGCGGAAAGGATTTTGCCTTCAGGAGATTAACTGGTTTGTTTTTCCCTAAGGGTCTTGGAGCAGCGTGAGAAGCCTACGGATTTTTAGATCTGTTGCGGCTGTGAATGCCTAGACAGAGCAGGTCGAGCCTTACAGATCATCTAATTCCCTTTTCTCCTTTTACAGACAGGTAAACTGAGGCCCAGAGGAGGAGGGGACCTGCCCTGAGCCTCACAGCCCATTGGCCACAGAGCCAGTCTGGGAAACCAAGTCTCCTGGGCTCTTTCCAGAATTCTTCTGAAGACGCTGGACCAGGAAGAGAGAACTAGTCAGGAGGAAGACCACTCAGGTCCCCGTCTGAAAGCTTCGGGGCGAGACCAACATCTAGAAACACGTCAGCTATGTGTCAACCAAGAGCTGCTTGCTTGCGCGATCAGACGCCGATGGCAGAGCTGGTCTCTCCCGACCTGCCTTGTCCCCACCCAGCCGCCTCTGGAATCCACGCTCTCTGTGTACGGCTGGCCCAGGGATACCGCCCTGGGATGCGGGAGGGCTCCACGCAGCCCACGGTCTCCTGGGAAAGCGGGCTGCCACCCACCTCGATGAGGTAATCCTTGGGGTCACAGGTGCCAAAGGGCCTCTTGAACAGCAGGGACAGGCCTTCCCGGGTCCTCTGTGCCCGCAGCAGCTGGTAATCCTGCTGGGCGTCCAGATGGATCTGCCCCTTCTGGTCACTCCAGGCGTCCTGTAGAGGCAAGGGCGGGCTCGGAGCACAAGGGGCCGAGCCGTGGGGCCAGAGTTCAGGGTTGGCCACCCGCGGTGCAGCCCCTGGACACACCTCGTCCTGGGGCTCTGCCCAGGGTGCGCGTCACGCCCACACTCGGTGTCTGCCTGAGACAGTGGAGTTGACCTCCAACCCCACTCTCTTCCTCTGTGCCCTTGACACACGGCCTCAAACGCCAGCCAGGACTCACTGGGGCTGGTTAGCCATGCAGGTTCCCAGACCTCTGCGTGGGACCCAGGAGCCTGTATCACGAAGGAGGTGCCATGATCGGGAATGTGGAGCCTTAGACAAAGAATCGCCTTTGGTCTGTGGAGGGAGGGACCCTAACAGCACACGGAGCCTCGGAGAGGGTTTGGGGGGGCCCACCCCGCACTTGCACACCCCTGAGAGTGAGCCCGCCTGAAACGCCGCCCCCCACCCCCCAGCATCTTGCCCACCTCGCCCTAGTCCTAGCCTTGCCCGGAGAGGGTAAACCGAGGCCCAGGAGGAAACGGACCCGCTGCATTTCCCCAGGATGTCCGAGGGTGGCGGTTCTGGCCCGACCCTGCCCTCCCCTCCCCCTAGCTGTTTCCCGGGCACCCAGCTCTAAGGCTCGGCCACGCCGGGGCTCCAGGCCAGGGCCCGGAAAGCCATCCACCTGGCAAGGAGGCTGTGAGGGAAACCCTGCCCCCGACAAGCGGGCCGCTATTCCAGTTCAGGAACAACACGGGACCACCAGTCCTTGGCCTTAGGATTTTCTTAAACCCTGCATCCAGGGCTGAAGCATGTTTTCCTCATTTCCTTGAGCAAAAAGGAAACCTGCAAAGGATTTTGCCACATGTTCCCTAGAGAAAAGCACCACGGCGAAGCTCGTGAGGGGATACACTGCTGATCTGCAGAAAGACTCATTTTAAACAGAAGCAGAAAGTCAGCTTGTAATCCTGCGGCTGGAAATCTAGAATGTAATTGTTGAACGTACTGCTAAAGGAGCAAAAACAAGTCTGACATTTGTTTGCATAGGAATTTGTTGTGCAAATTAATCCTGCCTGTGCCGGAGGACCAAGTGACCCCAGCTCTCTTGGCAGCCGGGGAAGCTGCTCCCGGGCTTGGCGGCTCCTCTGGGACCGGCTCCGAAGTGCGCTGCCCGGGTCTCTCTTGGCTGTGACCCGTAGCCACTGAGCGTCCTGGTGTAGGAGAGGTGGGACAGCCCGGGGCCCAGGAGGCCCCACACCGTCTGGCTGGTGGTCGGGCTCACCCACCCTCCCCTGGGAAGCGGGCAGAGCTCCTTCCTGCCTGCGGAGTTGTGGCAGGGGTTGGACAGGGCACCACCGGCTTCCAGAAAGACCAGCTCGTGTGAACTCACACATCCCAAGAAGGTGGAGAGGGAATATTGTACCCACTCTGCAGATGAGGCACGCGAGGTCCGGGGGCCTCTCCTGACCCTGGCTCGGTGCTCCGCTGGATTCCCACACTTAACTGAAGTAAGAGCCCCTCTGCTCACAGATAAAGTGCCTCCTGACTTAAAAACTGTTTTAACCCTCCTGCGTCTGTTTCCATGAGAGAGTTGGGTTTGGTCCCCAGAGAGGTCAAGGTGGAAGAATGTAGGGTGGCGGCTCAGGGCAAGGTGGCCAGGCTCCCCCAACCCCGAGGGCCTCCCTTCAGCTTGTCGAGGGCCCCCAAAACCTCTCTCCTTTAAAGGGAAACCTCCCCCCCCTCCTTCGCCCTTTCTGGCAAGAATGGGGGTGAATTTGAGGCGTGGAGTGAAGCATACGCCCTCAGCGTCCTGGCTTAACTCCACGGACGGTTCGTTCCATGCCTGGGTTGGGGGCCGGGGAGTCTGCACCTGCTCAGGTTACCCACATGTGCCAGCACCGCATCCTTGGCAGTGGGCAGGGAGGCCAGCCACCGTGCTTGGCCGCACGTGACCTCTGGGCCTTGTTCGTGCGGATGGGTACGTGGGGGCCGCCCTCCCGAGGGCAGGGGCAGTGGAGAACGTGTGTTTATGTGGCAAGCGTGTCCTTCGTGTGCGGCTGTGCTCCTTGGGCACGCTGAGCTCTGTCATTTGGGGTGTGCAGTCAAGGACCGTGGAAGTCATCTATTTCCCATTTTGTCCTCACATCAGCATCCCCGAGATGCCCAAGCTTGGGACACAAGGGATGCTCAGAGTAAACGTGACCAGAGAGGCAGAAGGGAGACTTCCTTTGCCAGGTTAAGGACGGTGAGAGTAGAGGAAAAGGCAAGCTCAGGAGCACTGAGGAGGGAAGACTCACCCCAAAGTGGGCACTGTCCCCGTCAGTCCAGAGCACGACCAGGTCGGCGTTCTCCAGCTCGCCGCGGTCCGACATCCCAAACAGGACGCCGGCCTTGAGTTCCCGCACCAGGAGCTGGAAGTGGACAGTCTCCTGCACGTAGCTGACATTCCACGACAGCTCCAGGGTCCCCTCGGGGTCCAGGGGGATGCGGTAGGGGAAGGGGCTCTCGGGGGGTGCCGAGCCCTGCAGTGCGGCCACCAGGATGACCAGGAAGACGGCCACCGCTGTGCCGTACATGGAGGCCGCCTCACGCACGCTGGGGCTGGGGACCTGCATGGCTGCGTGAGCTTGGCCGCCCCACCTGGCCATTTATGTCTCGGCCCCGCAGGGGGTGGGCCCAGGCTCCACCGGTAATCACATTTGTCTGGTGGGGAATTCAATTGTCCCAGTGACCCTCCCACCAGGCCGGGCCCCAGGCCAAACGCTTTGCTGCCCTTGCTTCTCCTAATTGGCACTAATGACACATGGACACCATCAATGGGAATTGAAGCAGACAGGCTGGTTTCATTCCCTCTGAATAGTCTCTGAGAGGTGTCCGGAAAGGGCTCCTCCCTGCAGGCGGCCTCCAGCCAGGCGCTGGGCTGACCACCAGGCTGGCTGCCTGGGCCTGTCCCCGCAGAGCTGACGGATTGGGCCCGTGTGCTGCTCCACCGTGGATGGGCAGACTGAGGCTCCGAGGGCTTATTTCCAAGGTGACCAGTGAGTGATGAGACCTCACTGCCGCAGGCCCAGGGAGCTGTTTCTATAATATAATACTGGAGGGTGGACCGATTTCAAACTAAAAATAAAAGACGATCCCCAAATAGTCCCTGTGTTTAAACACTCTCTCCATGGCCTGCTGTTCCCACTTTTGTCTTCTCTCGATTTCCCCACAGGCTCCAGCTGGTGCCACAGCTGCTCCAGAAGGAGTGGGTATACTGCTGGGGGTGGGGGCAGATTGCAGGTGGATTTCTGGGGGCCCCAGACAGCAGGGTACATTGCTGGGGGGCAGACATCTTCATTGATGCCTTGCCGAGGGGTAGATTGCAGGGCACACTTCTTGGGGGAAACAGACTTTGCAGAAAGGGATGTGAGTGACAGGCCTGCTTCCCTGTCTCCAAAGCTCCAAAGCCCACAATGTCCTTTAGCCTGGAGTGGACCCCGACTGAATTTGAACCCTCCCAGGGCCGCCGGCCAATTGCGTGGTTTCTCCCGCACACAACACAGAGCCTTTGCACAGGCCCGTTGGGACTCACAGCTCTGCAAGCCCCATGTGTCAGTGTGTCTGCATCCCAGCTCACTCCTGTCCTTCTCTGTGCAGAGTGGACTTGACTTGTGCCGTCACCTCCAGGAAGTTGTCCCTGATTGCCTTCTGCTCTGAACTTGGTCTCCTCCGTCCAGGAATCTGACTCCCTTCCTTCTTTCTTCCTCCTCCAATTCCTCTTCTCTCCGGAGAAACCAAGAACTTGACCAATATCCTCAGTATCCACAATATCGTCTTCAAATACCCACAAATCCTCAAATAGTGACAAAGGCTAGCCCAGAGCTTGCAGCAGCAGGCTCTGTTTTTGCTCTGAACTCTGTTCCTTAGGAAGGAATGACTGTGTCTCTGCATGAGTATGAAATCTGGAGCAAGGTCCCCTCCCCTGGTCCTGGTGGGTGCTGGTCTCTGCTTCCCAGAGGCCGGGCTGCCCTGCAAACAGGGCCAAAGAAGGAAAGATGCTACAAAAGGCCGCGGGATCCCCCCCCCCCACCTTGACTGCACACAGGGTGGAGGTGTTATAGGGCACGTCACTCATGCAGCCGACACCACAATAGCTGTTCTCCATGGGGCAGGGACTGCCTGCCCACCCACACCGCTGGGGCCCGTTCCCCAGGGCAGCACAGAGCTGGAGCAAAATAAAGGGCTGAGTGAGTGAATACATGAATGAGTGCAGGATGCCACCACAGGCCCCCCGTCCTGGGCCTGGGGAAAGATGTGGAAGGATAATGGGCCACCAGAGCAGGCCCTCTGGGGCTGGGGAAGCTGCAGACCCTCGGCACAAGCGACAACACAGAGCCCAGGGATGTCCCTTGGCCTGGGGTGGCAGCTGCGCTTCCTGGAGCCTGGGCAGGGACTCAGGTAGAGCCTGGCAGGACAGTGTTCCCATGGTTGGTGGGGGGGCACCAGGGGTGTCAGGCTACAGGATCAATCCCAAAGGCCTTTAGGTAATGCTGTCTTGCACAGGAGACAGCTGGGCACGGGCCAGGGGAGACCCCAGACCAGGCTCCGAAGGCCTCGCCCCACAGGGCACCGCCTCATTCTTTAAAATGTTGCCCAAACTTCCCCATCTGTGGTGCCTAAGCAGGCGTGTAGCATTTGGGATCCCATGATACTGTGGACCTTCGCCAGCCCCCGCCACGACCAGGGAGCAGCCACGGGGAGGAGGTGAGACAGGCAGCTTAGGCGGACACCGTGTTCCCGGCGGGCACGGGAACAAAGCCAGCAGGTGCAAAGCGAGGGTGACTGGGCTCCACGGCAGCCCTGGCTCTGGCTGAGCCTCCTGGCCATCCACGTGGCTCCGGCTAGAAGACAGACAGAACGAGCATCTCTCCCTGGGTAGTGGGACCCCAAGGGCTCATCCTGCACCACCAAAGGGTCGAAGGTCCGCGTCTGGACCCCGCTCCACCCCTGCTGAGTCCCGGCTGGGCCTCCCCACAGAAGCCTTTCCCCACCAGATCCCCAGCCCATCTGGAGACGGAGGAGCTGGACGACACAATAGTTTATCCCTCCGCCTCCCTTCTCCCCCAGGGAGCTGGGGATTGAGAGGTGTGAGGCCTGGCAGCAAGGGCCCAGGATTGGAGTCAGCAGCCCTGCGGCGGACCTCGGGCCCGTTCCTCTCTGGATGCGGGTGAGATCAACAGTTGCTCCAAGAGCCGAGGAGAAAAGGTCTGCATGGCTCTCAGCAGCGTGCTATGAACACATGTTTATTCTTAACAGGATTCAAAAGGCATTCTCTTCCTCCAGCTCAGAACTGGGCTGGAACGCAGGCCAGGCAATTAACAGGAGATAGAAATCGTGTCCACGGCCATTCCTTCACCTACTTGTCTCGTTCCAGCCCCACCGGCCTTGGGTGCCCGATCTGTGACTGTCCTCAGACACGAGACCAAGTTTCAGAGAGGGGCAGCGTTGTGCCGTCGGGGACAGGGCCGGCCTGGCGCCCAGATCAAGGACCCCAGAGTGCACTCTTAGGCAGGGGAGCTGTACCCGGACACAGCCAAGGTCAGGGAAGTTCCACTGGAGTCAGAAGGAAGGGATGCTCGGAGGAGAAATTCAAGCAGGGAGAAAAACTGTGGAGGCTCTGGGCTCGGCTGGGGGTGGGAGGGAGCTGGTCCAATCAGGTGGCCTCTGCCACGATGTGCCGTTCCTTGCATTAATGGATTTTAAAAAACAAGCAATCCGACCTGGAATAAGGAAGCAGAACTCAGCGGTCCTGCCCCAGCCCGTGTCAGTGAGACTCCTGCCCACCCCAGGCGCCCTTTGGGCACTGTCAATGCTGTCCCGCCCCAGGTGCTCTCAGGGCGGGGGTGGGCGTGCTGCCCCCCTGCTTCCACCCCCCGCATTGTGCCCTCCGGAAGCGGGGGTGGGGGAGGGGTGGCACCCTGGGCGCCGCTGCCACCCTGTCAGGAAACAGACACTGTTCACTGCTCAGCGCCTGGCTCTCCACCAAGGCGCTTCGACGGCTGACCTCATTTGGAACCAATTTCAGCGTTTTAATAAGCCCTTTGCTTTCCCGCATCTCTCTGACACCGTCACCCTTCACGCTGTAATCCCCCACCGCCTCTGCCACGTGAGGCCGCTCCGCCTGGCTCCACAACAACCAGACTGAAGCCAGTTAGGGACCTGACCCAGACAGGCCAGGCCAGGCCGCTCCCCGATGATCCCAGGGTGGCTGCAGGCAGTGCCCACCCCCCCAAAAAAATCCAGCAATCTAGCTGACAGCCGGGCAAAACCCGGGCTGAGAAGGGCTGCTGGGGGCTGCCGGAGATGGAGACCCCCCCCACCCCCATGCCCGGGGGGCACGTCTCCGTCCCTTGCCCTGAGCATGGTTGGTTGTGATGTGAAGGTGTAAGAAGCACGCCCTCCCAGCTAATCCATCCGCCGCCCCAGTATGTTCTCCCGTGTCTGCCCATTAAAGCTGGTGGCCCTGAGATTAGGACGGCACATCCAAGACTTGAGATGCCCAGGGCCAAGGGCATCAAGTGGTGTGGCCACAGCCTGAGGGCTGGGGGCATGCAGGAGCCCAGGACACCCCAGGCCATCTCAGCTCCAACCTCCGCCCACTCCCTCTCTGGCTGCTGGGCCAGAGCCCCCACTGGTATCAGAGAGCTCCCTGGGCCAGAGCAGTGAGGTCTCCTGTCTCCTCTTGGGGCCTCAGTCTGCCCATCCTCGGATCCAAGGCCTGCACCCCAGCCACTCATACATTCACACACACACCCCCCGAACCAGTGTGTCTGGAGGTGACGACACACACCTGGGGTGAGGCCTGCAGGGCCCTGAGGAATCTTACAAGGAGAACATCCTTAGGTTCTGTGTTCTCTGCATCCTCCAAAAGGATGAGGACACAGTCCTCTTTCCTAAGTTTGGGGACCCTGGGGGCAGGTGCGGGTGCGCAATTTTTGTGTCTTTGGCTTTTCCGAAGGGGCCACTGCCAGAAAGGTGGCCAGTCCTCAGGCGGCACCCAGACCGCTCCCCACCCCAGAGGGGCCTGAGCCCTGAGCTTGACTGCTGTGTGGTCAGGACGGAGCTGTGTGCTCTGAACCTCACTTTCCTCATCTGTAGAATGGGAACAGTGCCCAGCGGGGTGAGCTCCCAGGGACCGGTGCTGACACTTGGCTGTGACCTTGGCGGGGGGGCTGCTGCTTCTGCCTCTACACGAGGCTGCCCCTCTCGCCTCCATAGGCCTGTGCCCACCTCTAGTTCACGTCCACAAGCCCAGTCACCTCTGAGGACAGCCACCACGTCACCCGGAAGTCAGTCCACCTGCTGGTCAGTCCCAGAGTTGGCCAATCCAGGTAGGTGAGAGCCGTCACGCTGCTGGGGTCTGGGTCCTCCTGATGCCTCGAGATGCTCCGTGCTTGAGCCCAGCCCCCGCCCAGCTCTGATGTGAGGCTGCATGTGCAGGGCGTTCTCGAGCATTCAGAGCCCTGACCACCACCACGTCACAGATGAGGACCCCAGACTAGAGACACGCGGATACAGGCAAGGCCACAGGCACTGGCGGTCAGGCTGGAGGCATTCACGGAGGCTGGTAGAGCGGGCGGGCCTTCCTGATCCTCCGGGCAGCTCCACGCAGGACCTGCCTGCCCACAAGATGGCCTTGACAAGGGAGCCAGCAGGCAGTGGTCAACTCAGCTGCCTGGACACGCCGCTTCTCGGATGACCAGCCCCTCTACACCCCATTCAGACGTCCAGGGCCACACCGTCCCGTGATCCTGAAGCTCGGGGCTGCTATACCTCCCGTGACACCAACTATCCCTGCCAGCTGCCGCCCAGCACCGTGGGTCAGCTGGTGCCACCCAGTCCAGGACCCTCTGACTTGCTCCCCCCCCCACACTTAAGCCACAGCCAAGTAAAGGTGACTGCGGCCTGAAGGTCAGAGGGCCCCGCCCACCTTGGGGCAGGGCAGATCTGGAGGTCAGATCTGAGAGATGCTGCAGGGCGGAGCCTGCCCGGCTCCGTGGAGCTTCCACCTGGCCTGAGCACCGAGCGACGTCTGAGGTCCCGCTTGGGGCACAGACTGCACAGAGCACAAGCGTCTGTTTCCGAGGGTGCTGGGCACGCAGCCTCTCTCCTTTCTCAATATTCCCTTGGGCGACTATGTGCGAACTTATTGAACCCCCCCCCCCCCCCCCCCCCC
>NW_006779962.1:186153-201236 GCF_000442215.2 Lipotes vexillifer | reverse complement strand
CCCCCCCCCCCCGCCCTCCCGCTGGTTAAATACGTGGGCTGTTTGCTTTCTCATTTAAACCGGTAGAGGCAGCGGTGCAATCGACGATCACGCACATCCATCCTCAGGCTCTCGTGCTTGTGATTCCTTAGGATCAGCCCCCAAAACTGGAATGGTGGGGCTAAAGGCAGGCAGCTGGGCTTCCTCATGGAAGTCAATCCCGAGGTCCAATAGGCTTTCCTCACGAAAGACTGTCAGCCGCTGGCCGGGAGCCAACCACCAAAGGCAAAACCCCCTCCCTGGAACAAATAGTTTCTTACAGGTAAGTAGGTTTTAACCTTGTTGACGGGCCAAATTCGCTATTGGGTCGGGCAGCCGCCCTCCGGCTACAGTCAAATGCATCACATACATAAACGCAAATTCAATAAAGCCTGAGGTTCGCCATCTGCTTTTCAAAGATGAGACTTTGGAAGGAGCAGGTCCCGGTGCCCGGGGGCCTCTGACATTCACGAGGTAAGAGGGGGGCAGCGATCTGCATGCCCTGATCCAATTGTCTCTCCACTGATCAAGTTATGCAGAGACTTGCCCAACAGCGGGCGGGGGTCAAGGCGAATTAAACGTCGGAACAGAGACGATGCTACACGTAGGTGAGGAGGTGGTGTGATCCGGTGCAGGTGCGGACGGGGACATCTTTCCAGGGGATGCTTGGTCAATATCTAGAGTGACAAGATGTCTCAGGAGGGCTGGGGCTGGGCTGGGTGTTACCACCCCTGGACAACAGGTCTGCATTTGACAGTCCCCTGCATGGTGGGAGCACGGAGGTCACTGTGCGGTCGCTACTGAGGGTCCCAGGTACATTCCAGGGGGCCTGTCGAGGAACCCATCGCATGGCATCTCCTTGGCTAGTCTGGTTGATGTTACGACCCCCCTGGCTGAGATCCTCTGTTGCCACTGACACCATGTCGGCACAGAGGGGTGTCCTTTAAAACCAAAACATCAACCACCTTTCTTACATTTGAACAAACAGAAGCTTCAGGACAGCACTTTGAGGGAAAAAGGGGAACTCCAAGTAAGCTGGTGTCTCCTTTGGGATGTAGACATCATCATCCCCAGCTCAGAGGGAGGCCCTGGAAGCTATCAATAACTTTTGTGGTTTCAGCAGTTTGATTATTTTCTGTTGTGTGGTCTCACAAAGTCAAGCAGACCCAGACTTTAGTCCCAATCCAAAAGCATCATCCATAACGAAGGGATGCTGCTGCATCTTGGGAGCCGGTACTCGGTACCCAGGATCTGTTGATGCCTCACCCACCCTGGAGGGGACCCGTGGGGGTTCCCAGGGCAAAACATGCTCTTTAGGCGTGTTGAATAACATTCCGAGGCTTCAGTCAAATGGGAAGCGATGTATACTCCCCACCCACCAAATCCTACCAAGTGTCAGAAAGATGTTTTTAAAAGAAAAAAATTCATAACAGAATTGGTTTTTTATTTTCTTATTTTTTTCTTATTTATTTATTTATTTTGCGGTATGTGGGCCTCTCACTGTTGTGGCCCCTCCCGTTGCAGAGCACAGGCTCCGGACGCGCAGGCTCAGCGGCCATGGCTCACGGGTCCAGCCACTCTGTGGCATGTGGGATCTTCCCGGACTGGGGCACGAACCCGTGTCCCCCGCATCAGCAGGCGGACTCTCAACCACTGCGCCACCAGGGAAGCCCCAGAATTGGTTTTTAAAAAAATGGAGTCTTTTCAGGGGATCAGAATTCTGTAGGAATCACAGAAAGATGCAAAGAAACAAAATTAGAGGAAACCATATTCCCAACAAGTGCTCTGAGAGGATGGCTAGAGAGGGTTGAGCTCCAGATTCAGAGCCACGGAGACAAGGCACGTGGCGGGGTGGGAGGATGGTCAGCGTGCTTCCTCGAGCTGCTGCCCACTGACCAGCCCCGTGACCAGTCGCTCCTCCTCCACGTGGTCAGCAGCAGAGAGTCCCTGAGTCCCCAGATTAAGGCAGAGAGTGATCACCACTGCAGGACCCTGACCAGGGAACTACTGTCCCTGACGAAACACAGGGACCGCCCCCCAATCCAAGGGAGCAATTCCCCACCCACCTTGCCCGGATGCTTGTACCACCCCATCTTCCGTCAGAGGCTCAGAAACCGACGCAGCAGTGGCAGACAGATCAAATGCAAAAATAGGCATACTGCCCACCAGACCAAGCGAGTGAGGAAAAGCTACCCCATCACAGAGGCTTCATCTCAGAAACAGAAACCCCAACTCCCCGGGAAGCGGCATTGATTGAGTCAGCAGAGAGATTTTAAAATAAGTATAATTCCTATCTTTAGAGAGATAAGAGGGGTTATCGTAGTCATGAAGCAAGAATGGGCCTTGATATAAAAGAACTAATTAGAGATCTTGGAAATTTAAAATAGATGGGCTGAAAGCAGAAAGGAGACATGTGAGGAGCAGATCGGTGCTGGAAGACCAGGCCAGGCACTGCTGGAGGAATTCATCTGAAAGGGCAAAGGGATGGAAAACAGGAGGGAAAAAGGGGACTTGGGGGCTCCAGATGCCCCACAGCCACCTAAGGGACATCCCAAAGTAGAGCAGCAAGGACGGATGGAAGAAAACAGCCAAATGACCCAGAGCTACGGAAAGACATCCATCTTCAGACTCGGAGCCAATGAACACAGGCCGGCAGACCTGGGGCGGCCCAAAGGAGCACCAGGGACAGAGTGAAAAGGCTCCCAGAGAGCGAGTGAGCACTTCCACTTGAGGGCAAAATTGAGAAAAAGAGTAAGAGAGGGGGAGGAAGCTGGCCTGTGGAGCAGCCTGCTGGAGCAAAGCCAGTTTTCCTAAGCGCAACACAAAATGACAGGGGACCCAGATCTCTCCTCCAAAATTCTGAGAGATGTTATTAAGTCCACCATTCCAAATCCAGCATTCTGCTTTCGGGGCAAAATTTCGGGGCATGCAAGGACTCCTAAATTTGGCCACCACCCTCCTTTCTGACAGGATTACTCAAGGGTGTATTCTGACGAAACAAAAATCTTAACCCAAGAAAGAGGAGGACACGGGACAGAAGAAATGTTGGGGAGACAAAAGTCAGCATACGGTGAAGTGCGTGTCGTTTTGTTGTCAGGAATGGGATCCACTGTCATCTTTGTATTCTAAAATATTTCCAATATAAGAAAAATAAAGAGAACGGGGTCACAGATATTCACGTGCTCACCACTCACATCTTCTGTGTGCTTATTATGCCATGTTTGCTTTAGTTTTACAAAATAAATAAGTAACACATGTTCAGTTAAGCTCCCTTTGTTCCTCTCCTCAAATTGAATCAGTTTTTCATCACATCTCTACTTGGATTATGGTAATGGGTACAAAAACATTGATTTTTAAAAGCGTTTATTTTGTAGCTGGCCGACTTGCTAAACTTGTAATTGTCCTAATAAATCTTCATTGGGTTCGCTCGGTTTTGTCAAGTGGAATTTTCCAGTGTCAGTGAGTAGTCACATTTCAGCTTCCGGCGGTTCAATATTTGTGTCTTTCATTTCCTTTTCTGTCATGCAGACTCGCCAGGCCTCCCTGGCGGCGGAGACCCTGGCGTGCGAGGGTGCACAGCTCAGCTTGTTTCCGCGAGCGCTTTCCATATTTCCCCAAGTGCAGGAGGCCTGCCATCGATTGCCGTCAGATACCATTTCCTAGGTGAGCAAGTTTCTCTTTTCAAACAGCAATAGATGCTGACTGTGATTAGCTGCCCTGTCCACCTCTGTTAAGATGATCCTAAGGTCTCCCTGCCTTTCTGTTAATGCAGAGCCACGGTTCTCAAACTTTTGGGCTTCTGGACCTCTTCACCCTCCTAAAAATGATTGAAGACCCTAAAGAACTCATATGAAGAATGCTATAAAATTTTACTGAAGGAGGGACTTCGCTGGTGGCACAGTGGTTAAGAATCCGCCTGCCAATGCAGGGGACACGAGTTCGAGCCCTGGTCCGGGAAGATCCTACATACTGCGGAGCAACTGAGCCCGTGTGCCACAACTATGGAGCCTGCGCTCTAGCGCCCACGTGCCACAACTACTGAAGCCCACGCGCCTAGAGCCCGTGCTCCGCAACAAGGGAAGCCACCGCAATGAGGAGCCCGCGCACCGCAACGAAGAACAGCCCCCGCTCGCCGCAACTAGAAAAAGCCTGCGCGCAGCAACGAAGACCCAACGCAGCGAAAAAATAAATTAATTTTAAAATAAATAAGTAAATAAAAATAAAAGCACTTAATTTTTTTTTTTTTACTGAAGGATAGAAAATGAAAATCTCAGTAAATATTTAAGGATAAGAACCAGGCTCCTCGATGGGAAGACATTGTAACATTGTAAGGACAATATTCTCCTGCATTGATTGTAATAAGTATATTCTCCACATTTGAACATCTCTGAAAGTGACATATACTTTACAATCGAGGGCATATCACAGCTTAACTGGCAGCTTTTTCCTTCCTAGTAATAAATTCAATAATGATTTATCTTAAAACAGATGCTGTCTGATTTCATACATGCTTTACATATCTTAGCTCTTTTATTTTTTACACTAATGCTTCCAGCAATATTGGTGTGATTAGTACCCCATCTTACACAAGAAGAAGATGAGGCACAGAGAAGTCAAGCAACTTAACCAAGGGAACACAGCTGGGGAGAGACAGAACTGGGATTTGAGCCCAGGCTGTCTGGTCCTAGGGCTTCTACCATTCTGCACTACTCTCCAGATGTTGAGTTTCTTCAAATTAATCTGTAATTCAGTTCTGTCTTAATTAAAGTCCCCCAAGGATTCCCAACCTCACAAGCTGATAAAACACGTAATTCAGAAGAGGAAAAAACTTAAGGAAAATTTGGCAGCAAGATAAAGGAACATTGACAGGCATTTTGCCCTTCTCGAGAACAGTGGTTCCACAGAGCCGTAAAAGTTGTATCTGTCACATGCTGGGGAAGGGAGAGGCAAGCAGGAGAGCAAAGGGTCCAGAAACAGACCCTTGCATGTATGGAATGAGATTTACGACGGATGTGATTTTCACTTCGATAGCGAACAGGTGACACCTGGCTATTCGTGTGTCAAAACAAAATGAAAATAAAAATAAGCAAACCTCTGGCTCACATTTGCAAAATTCCTAAATGGGCTAAAAACTAAGCATCAAAGTTAAAATTGCACCAATAGTAGGGGAAATCTCGTGTACTTTTATCAGCCTCCCAGAAGCCCTAAAGAAAAAGCCCGACAGATCTACCCTTGAAAACTGTCAGCTTCAGCGTGGTGATGGACCATAAAGAGAGGTGGAGACAGACACCAGCGGGGAGGAAATGCTTGCCACCCGTAAAAGAGATTCAGGATTCATATCCTGACTATATAGTGAGCACCCACAGATCAGTATGAAGACACAAAGCCTCAGGAATGGAAGAAATGGGCCAATGAAATGAGCAGATGTAAGAAAGGATTCTCAGCCACGGCAGCAGGCGGGCAAGGGCACAGTCAACCAAAGAGATGTCATTTAACGCCGAGAAATCGTGCAATTTAATCACATCCAGTATGGGTCCCAGTGTGTCTGGGAGAAGGGAGCATCGGGCAGGGTCCCGGAGGGAAAATGACAGGTCACTCAGATGAGGGTGTTCAAGGAGGGTTTAGTAACAGGGGTTTTGTGAAGAGGTGGGCCCAGCGAGAGGCCCCAGGTGAAGGGCAGGAATGAGCTGTTGTTCTCACTGCTGGGATGAAGGGAAGAGGCCCCAGAAGGAGAGCGCTGGGTCCCAGGAGCCAGCATGACATGGAGAGATGCAGCCCTACAGAGAGGGGGCCCAGGGTGTAGAGCCCCCCCTGCTTCGGCCTTCGCTCACCTGCCATGCCCCCTCCTTGACCATGCCTGCGGGAAGACTGGAAGGTGCCTGTCGCCGGTGCCCACACAGGCAGCAGCTGTGTTCACTTCTCACACACAGCTTTCTCACCCACCCTCGTGAGCTGCATGCCGCGCCCCCGTAAAAGGGAGGGAACCAACATTCAGGCCAAGCAAGGCCCACTCTGGCCCGAACCCCCGATGCTTGGGGTGAGAGCCCCCAAGGGAGGGGCAGGCTTGGTGGCAGCAGAGTGCGGCAGTCCCAGGCTCCTCCGAGGGGAGATGCTTGGCTCACAAACGTGGCAGGGTCTCAGAGCACACAGGGTCGCCCGACTACCCCAAACTTCTCATCAGAACACGAACGGCAAGGCTAGTGAAAACAGTGCAGCGGGAGAGGCCGGCAGGCGTCGGGAAGGGCAGCAGTGTCCTCGTGGGTGATTCTAGTTTCATAACAAGGACAGCGGCCCCAGGGTCCCTCCCCCACCTGGGAGCCACACTGCACCCCAGGCGTTGAGAAAGGAGTCAAGGAGGGTGCGGTGCGGACAGGAACCACCAGCAGAGAGAACTCATGCCCCCAGACTGACCCATCTGGGGGTGACAATGGGTCGGTGAGATGCCCGAGGCGGGCCCTTCCCTCCCTGCCATGTCTCCTGCTGCCAGCGCACCACTGGCCCTGGTCTGGAGACAAGGCCTGGTTTTCAGCACTGCGTGCTGATGCACCCAGATGTTCTCCCCCGGCCTGGCACCTGCTGCCCCCTGCCCCCAGCCTCCTGGTGCCATCAGTGCCAAGGGACAGACCAAGCGTGCAAAGGCCTTTCCATAGCCGGCAGAGGAGGGAGAACCGCAGGCGGGGCTGTGGAGGGAGCACACTCCCAGCCCAGGGGGTGGCCAGCGCAGCACCGCACTGTGAGGTGCCCTGGACAGGGCCGAGGGTGGAATGCCATTCCCCTCCAGGCTCCATCAGAGGCAAGGAAGCTGTCTGGCCAAGTCCCACCCCCGCCCCCCACTAGGATGGGTAAAGCCAGCAGGACTGGGGCTCCAGAGACCAGCACCCAGGCGCCAGGCTGGACCACCAGGAGGAACAGGTGGGATTTCATGCCCAGCTCAGCCCATGCTGCTGGGATGGCCACAGCCTTTTCCTCACAGAGCATCCATGCTGGAGGGGGCAGGGCGGGGGTGGCCTCACCCTCACCTGGGAGGTAAGCAGACTCATGTGGCTCAGAGCCGCACATGGGGAAACTGAGGCTGAGCTGAGGGCCCAAGTTCACCCATTTAGGAAGCAGGGGACCAGGGTCCAGCCCCACGCTGTCCACCTCCAAGCCCTTGTCTTCCCCCTGTGGTGCCCCAGGGCAGTGAGACCAGATCTACAGGTCCAGACCCAAATTCTGGACCAGCCCAGACCAGGAGCCTGACCCAGGGGTAGATTCTGAGAGGACAAGACTGGCCTGGCCTGTCCACCCCTGCATCACAGCACCCATCACCGTGCTGCACACAGTAGGTACTCAATAAACGAGTCAGTCTGACTTGGCATAAGCACTCATGCTCAAAGAGAGGTAACCAGTTGCAGAAAAGGGGACATTAGAATTTTGATCAAAGTGTTATGTGATCCTCCTGGCAACCCGGAGGCTGCATCACTCAAGCTGGGCCTTGTAGGGTGTGTAGGAGTTCGTCCAATGGTGACGGGTGGAGAGAGCATCTGTGGCAGAGGCACCGGCATGGGCAATGGCAGTGAGGCACGGACATAAAACGTGCACCTGGGATCAGCCAATCTGGGGGTGGTCCTAGGTCGAAGGTCTGGGGAGGGTGGTGGGACCGGCCTGCCCTGCAGAGGTTGCACTCCATCCGGGATGCCTAGGGGAACAGCTAGGGAATTCCCGCTGGGGAGGGGCCCAGACGTGCATGGATGGATGGGGGTCGGGGGGAGTGGGGTGGGAGGCTCCACTTAGGGGTCTTGCAGTGGTCCAGGTGTCCCCAGGGCAGATGGGCTGAGATGGGCTCTGCCCTTTCTCTCTGGGGAGGCTGGTGGCAGGGAGGGGCTCTGGGCACACCCCTGAGCTGTGCATCAGCTCCGTATCCGGCAGTCACTTGCCCCTCACTGCCTCGGTTTCCTCATCCATCCAACAGGAAAGATCATCGTGGCCAGTGGTCTCAGTGGGGCGTCAGGCACAGAGGGAGGCTCGGCTTCTGGCTACTCCTAGTCTGGAAGGCTGAGAATCTAGCATAGAGCCTCAGACAAATGCTTCCTCATGCAAAGGTCTTTCATTCATTCAACAAACAGTCGCTATGGCTGGGGCTGGGAGCTGGAGACCCGAGAGAGACAAAGCTCAGCCCTCATGGACCTTCCTTCCCAGCACAGAGGGGCAGAGGATGAAGGAGCCATAGATGAGACGGTGCCCGAGAATCAGGGCCACGGAGAAAGGGAGCAGACGCCCGATAGAGAAGGACCTGGCGAGGGAGGCTGAGGATGAAATCTGTCCTCCCAGCTTCTTTAGTGGAATTTGAAACACCACGCATATCTCCCCATTTTACCTGGGGGACTGGCTCGGGCAGCAGGACCGTAGCTGATGCGCTTTAGGTCACTCCAGGCCTCCCAGATGGGGAGTGGGGGGTGGGGGCAGCGGCCAGGCCAGGGCAGGAGGGAGCCTCAGCTCGGCACAGCCCACCGCTCACCCCTGCGCCCCGCCACCCCAGAACGCGTGCTCAGCTCTGCTTCCCCGCATTTAACCTCGCTGTTCCCCCCTCCCCGCCCCAAACCCTCCCCTTTCCTCATCCCCCACCAAACTTGCCATCGGGAGCTGGCGGCAGCGATGGATTCTGACAGGAGAGCCTCGGCCGAGTCCACGTTTCCGGTCTTTGTGCCCCAGAGGAGGTCATCTGCTGTAGGGCTTGGGTGGCTAGAGCTCACGTGGCACCTCGGAGACCCTCCTGAGGGAAGGAACGGCTCCCTCGCTATTGGGATGAAAGGCCTCCAACCTCACACAGACCTTATTGTCATGTCATGACGTTTGTGTCAGTCACAGAGGGGCCTCCGTCTTCATCTCGTATTAAAATGAACAGTTTTCAGCATTCTCTGCAGCCTATGCTAGTAGAGCAGGCAGGTGACAGGAGATGGCTTTCCTTTTAGGAAAGGTTCCCAATAGGTTCACAGAGTCCAAACAGGCAATCTCTTATTTTTATCTCCTATTTTGTAGCAGGATTAGCAGGGGGCCCCCAGCAGCATGGGACATGCTCAGCGTGGACTTAGAGCCAGCGGGATCCTGGCCGTGGCGCAGCCCAGGCAGGCATTCCCTTCTCCAAGTCCCAGGCTCTTTACTGTCAAATGCGTCAAATAAGAGGAGTTCTCATCTCTCAGGGCTGTCAGGAGGGCTCAGTGTTAGCTAATCATAGTACAGTCCTGGGTCCAGCTCCACCTGATGCAGGGAACCTTGTGTCACTGGAAACCTCACCCACCTCTGAGCTCCCAGATAACAGGGGCTTCTGCCCTTGTCTCTGCACCCCCCCCAGGGCGCGGCACGTCAATGGATGGATGAATGAACGAATGCACTGCCTGGGTTTGCTCTTCTTGTGGGAAGGTTTGGCTGGGGAACTGAAGATGAGATCCCGAGAGCTCTTGCTAAAGCTTCTCAACAAGGAACAAGTCTCTGAAATGGAGGAAATAAGAATCCCCTGGGGCCCCATCTCACTCCCCCACCCTGGGCAGGACTTGTCCTGAGATTCACATAAGGAACCCTGAGGGACTCTTGGCTGTGTCCCAAGCACCTCAGTCATCACCATGGTTTCCTTGTCCAGCAACCTCGAAGATCCCTAAAGAACAAACATATCAAGCTTTTGCTGTTCACAACATTTTAAAATGTTGCAGTAATTAAAAACCATCAGTGATGTCTGTTCAAACAGACCAGGCTGCCTGTTCCCACCAGGGCAATTGGAATCATCCCACCCACTACGTGTGCCTGACCACTGGCACACACACCACACACCCGCCCATTCCCGGCCCCTTGCATGCCTGGTTGTCTGACCCTCTCACTCTCACACACTTTGATGCCTTGTTATTCTCCTGGTCACGTCCAAATGACACCCAATCCAAAGTCCTTAGTCTAGGATGTGAGTACGCTCTGCTAGCCAACATCACAAAATAATCACAGTGTCATGGTGTTGCCCATCCCACAGTGTTTTTTTTTTTTTTAATTAATCTGTTTTTTAAATGGGCTTGGCTTGGAGACATGGATTTAGTGACATCAGTGGATCTGCCACCAGCCCTTTCAATCAGGCGGAACCCCTTAGGAGTGCAGATGGGGAAAACAAAACAATTCAATGACCAAACGAAGGTTAATTTAGCAATTGCCCAAAGGTACAGGCTATTTCCATAAGTACTCACTGGTGGAAACAGCGGCCACTTCTGTCATTTGGCCCAGCGCCCATAAACTTGGAAAACTCAACGGGGTGCCCCTTTTGGTGCCCCAAGATCCACTGGGCAGCTGAAACAGAGGCTGGGGAAAGGGGGTGCCCCCTCTGAGCAGCTATCAGCTGCCCCTTCTGAAATCTCACGGACTTCCAAGGTTGGAAGGGTTCCCCGGGGTCAGCTCGGCCAGCTCATCTCTGCTTTAAGTGATGGCCAGCTGCTGCTTGGACACGTCCGGAGATGGCAAACACCCCCTCCTGAAGGTTCCCAGAAAGAGAGTTGGAAAGGCTCTTGGTCGTTATTCTCACATCCTGGCAGAAACTTTACCCCACAAGCACTCTGCTTGTCTGTCTCTCTGCAGGACCAGACTCAGGTCAGAAACAGCAGCGCAGCTGGGTAAATACCCTTGGCCCCCGAGAACTCAATGCACTCTACCTGAACTTATGTGTGACTGTGTGTATCGTGTGGCTGTGATTAGAAGGCTGAGTCCCCACGGTCAAGCCACGGTCCCTCCCCTACAGGCTAGCCACGCTTGCCCCAAGAAACATGTGGCCATAAAGGTCCCGTCTTTATTGTGCCAGGCTCAACTTACGAAAGCCCCATTTGCTATCAGTGGAAAATGAACCTTTGTAAATTGCCACGCATGATCCAACGTGTTGGGATTTTTTCACCCAACTTGGCCGTCTGTTGGATTTGAGTTATACCCATGAAGCTCTGCGTTGCGGAAAGATGCTGGTGCCGGGGACGTAGTAGCTGTCATAGTCTGCAGTTGCCACGCAACTGAAAAGCAGATTGTAGTGGAAGGAACACCAGTGGGGTGGCGCCATGACGTTCCTCCCACCCCCAGGCTTGTTTTTGGCCAACCTGAAAGAGCTGTGTGTAGCTCAAATCCTTTTTTTCATGCACAGGAGAAAGTGCTATTTAAGGAAATCTGATGGTGAGTTGTTTCTATAAAGTCAGACTAGTGACTCTTCATTTCCCCCACCCCATTTTTATTTTTGGAAATGGGATTTTTGCTGAAAATCAAGCCACGCTTTGGTCACACAAAGAACAAGTTTGGTGGTGACTATGGGACATCGTTACCCAAATGAAATCCACTCAGCCACCTCCTTGCTGGTCGTGTGACCGTGGGCGAGCCAATTCAATCCTCTGTTACCATCTGTAAAGTGAAGATAAGAAAGGCGTCTACCTTACATGTTGGGAGGAAGTATTCAGTCTGGAGTCAATAAAATGGGCTCGATTACACCATCACAAGCACCAGGAGCCCACCTCCTTCCACAGCACAGGAAAGAAACCAGAGGTCAAAAGCTCCAGAGCCCGAACCGGTTGCAGAGGTCTGCAGCTGTCCAGACCCACGGCGGTGAAATTCTGCAGACTGTGAATGAAAAGTAGGCATGGGAAGCAGTGGAAGGGCCTGGGAGCTGGTTGGTAAAGAGGGTTTGGCAGTGATGCTCCTTTTAAAATTCCTGGCACACATTTGCTAGGATCCAAGAAATTTGAAAAAAAAGTTGCTCTGTTGTCATAACGGGGATTTTGACTGGAAATGATGATTTAAAGGATTCCTGTGCCGACTCCTAGAGCATTGATTGGCTGGTTAGTTTGCACCTCTCTCGTGTGTCTTCTTCTCTCTCTCTCTCTCTCTCTCTCTCTCTCTCTCTCGCTCTCTGCTCTCTCTCTCTCTCTCTCTCTCTCTCTCTCTCTCTCTCTCTCTGCAGCTTTCTTCTCTCCAGTACTCTCTGCTGCAAACTCCAGCCAGTTTGGTCTCTTGGACTCTCAGCTCCATCACCTCAACTCAGGGAGCCCACGGCGCGATGCTTGGGTTACACCTCCTTGCTCCCTTCCCAGAAACTCTTTCAAGGCAATGCACTGTGACAATCAGAGGACTTCCCCTCCCCCTCCCCCTCCCCCTCTCTTTCTCTGACTCCTTATATGGAATTTCTATTAATGTTTCCATCTTTTTTCCTAGTTTGGGGAAAACGTGGAAAATCTGGAAGAAGAGTGTTAGGACCACGTGCCTGAGAACTGGTCCAGCTCACCTCCAGTCTACTGCTCTTAAGCCTAAAGTCTGCAGCTGCAGACTCAGGGTATCAACAGTATCTATCTCACTGGACTGTTGAGAAGACTAGACGAAAGAAACAACGCAGGACAAGTGCTTAGCCTTGTGTCTAGAACATATTAAGCATATAACGAGTGATGTTTATCACGAGATAAGTGCCTGGTGGAAGCAGGTACGGCTCACAGTTAATTAATGAATCAAACACAACCACTGGTCCCCTGGGAAATGAGGAAGGTGACGTTTAATTATCCTGCTTGGAAGGGACAGAGATCCAAGGGGCAGGCACCAGCTTTTCCCATTAGTTAAGAGGAATAAGGTACTTGCCTGGTTTGTTATAAGGAAACTCTCCAGACTCAAAATAGCTTGAATACTTCTGGAAAAGTAGACTGTGACCCTTGCCAGGGGACCTGGCAGGCTGGACAGCGGGCTGGACATTTGGAGTCTGTCCGTTTGGTCCCTTGGCCCTGCGGTGTGGCTCTGGGCAAGTTGCTTACCCTTCTGTCCTCAGCGCATCTGTAAGGTGGGAATGGACTCCCGGGAGGTCACTTTTCCCCCTGTTTTCAGTGTTCTCATCTCTAGTATGGGGGTGAAGTTACACGTTCTTCCTGCCAGGGTATAGCTTCTTATAGAGAACTTAAGGGTCAATAAAGCAAATATTCAAACCATGCTTTCAGTGTGCTGGCATGGTTTTTATTGCTTAACATGTT
Source organism: Lipotes vexillifer (assembly GCF_000442215.2). Taxonomy (NCBI): domain Eukaryota; kingdom Metazoa; phylum Chordata; class Mammalia; order Artiodactyla; family Lipotidae; genus Lipotes; species Lipotes vexillifer. Next base: position 188,229 of record NW_006779962.1, on the reverse strand, counting down.
TTGATTCAAAGCCCAGAACTTTCTCAGTTCAGGGTTCCTGTGGTGGCAGCCTCCTCTTGAAGGTCTGTGAGGACAGAGGTCACGGAGCGCTCATTTCAGGCGGAAGGACCTTCCATCAGAAAGTACCCAGCCCGAATCCACCTCGCTTTCACTTCTGCCCATTGGTCCTAAGTCTGTGCTTTGAAGTCCCTAGGAAGAAATGTGTACTCCCTTCCCTTATGATGCCCTAAGAGGCCCAAAGGCAGCTTCCAAGCCCCCAGCACTGGCCAGCCCAGCCCAGAAGCAGCACTGCCCCCTTCTCTCACTTGCTCCGTGGCTGCTAAACAAGAAAATGGTGGTGGTGGTGGTGGTGGGGGGGAATCATGATAAAGGCAAGCATTTACTAAGCACTCATTGTGTGCCAAGCCCCTAGGCGTCGTTGAATTTCATCCTCAGACCAACCTTACAGGCACTGCTCTTAGGCCCATTTTGAAGATGATAACCAGAGACTTCCTGAGTGAGGACTTGCCCCAAGGTTGCACTGTTGGTAAACAGCAGCTTCGGCCTGACTCCAAATCCCAACGCTGTGGAGACGGGGAGCGCCAGGAAAGCAGGCTAAGAGCAACGGGAGCCCCCGCGGGGCGCGGGGCGGGAGTGGGGTTGCCCCCAGGCCGGCGGGAGGTCGCGAGCCTCGGCCCTGAGCAGACGAGCCGTCAGCACCAGGGACAGCTCCCGGGCCGCTCCCCGCAGCCCCCGACGACGGCGCGCGCGGGGCCGGCGGCGCGCTTCCCGCCCTGCTCGGGCGCGCGCCCTCCCCGCCTGCGCGCGCGCCCCGCGCCCGGGACTGGGCAGGAGCCGCGCGCGTGCCACTCGCCGGGAGCCAGCCTGGGCGTCCGGAGCCGCGGCGCAGCCGGCGCTGGCAGGGGGCTCCCGCCTGGGCACGCAGCCGCCTCCCGCGGACCTCCGGGGCCTCTCCAGCGCCCGCCTCGCCCGCCGGGCCCCAGGAGGCGCCGCAGCTGTGGCCTGGGCGTGAGCGGCCGCTACTAGCTGCGCCCGGCCTGGGACGGACGCCGGACCGCCCCGTCACGTGCGCCCAAGTCCTCGGCCGGCCGGGGCAGCGCCGTTCCCATGGTTCAAGGTAAGGGCCTAGCGGGCGCGCGGGTCACGGGGCGTGGGGGGCAGAGGACGCAAGCGGGGAAGCCCCGGCTCAGTGCCCACCTCGTCTGGAGCGCCCACCGCAACCTGCCTGGGCTGCCTTGCGCCAGGTCCCTGTCACAGGCAGCTGCCGGAGCCCGGGAAGCCCGTCCCATCTCCGGCCGCCCTCAAAGTACGCCCCTGTGGAGGAGGCTGTGGACAGAGGCCGAAGTGGGCAGTGAGGGCCTGAGGGAAAGGCCGGGGCACCCACTGTGCCGAGGGATGCCTCGTCTCTCTCCCGGCCAGGGAGGAGGGATGTTGGAGAGGGAAAGTTTCCAGGAGGTGCCTGGCCCCCATTCTCTCTGCTGCCAGGGGCTGAGACCTTCCTTTACCAAGATTTGCCTTCTGCAAGACACCATGCTGGGTGCTGGACCTGCGGTATCATCCATGCAATGCACCCAACGCCCACGAGGACGGGGACATTGGCCCTATTTGACAGATGAGGAAACTGAGGCTCAGGGAAGTTTAGTCACTTGCCCAAGGTCACACAGCCAGTAAGTGGTAGAGCTGGCCTCAGACATGCCAGCCTCTGTCATTGCCACCCGCCTCACACCCATCTTTGTCTATTTGAAATCTCAGCTTAAGTGGGGGAGGGGGGCGCCAGACTGGCATTTGGGTTTTTCCAGTCGGGGGTGGAAGGACTCTCCAAACACCCAAAATCTAGGAGAGGTGCCCTGTCCACCCCCCCCCAGCGCTGCCATTTCACCCCACTCCATGTCTTGCGCTCCCTAGGCCAGGGACCACGTGGCATGAGCAGTCCTGCCCGTGTGCAGCCCCCCGCAGCTCTGAGACTAGAATCTTGAGGGTCGAGTTCACTGACCCTTCTCGAAGATAAGGGGGCGTCCCGGAGGCCACAGCCCCAGCATGCCCCCTTGCACGTTCCCCAGGAAGCTGGCTCAGGAA
>NW_006779962.1:178053-186143 GCF_000442215.2 Lipotes vexillifer | reverse complement strand
GAATGCCAGAAGGAACACATGCCAGCCTTCCTCCAGCGATCCCCTCCACTCAGGCCAGGCCAGGCTTCTGGGGGGCTTCCAGGAACAATGAGAACTTCCAACCCCCAAAAGTTCGGGCTTGCCAGGAAAGCACACATGCCCATCTTCCCACCTTCCCCCTTTTCTGGCGGCATTGAGGATGGAGTCTAGGTGACCAGAGCTCTTCTTATCTAAGCAGGTGGGTGCAGGCACCTCCTGTGCTGGGGAAGAGGCTGTTTATGTGCACTGACCACAAGCTTTCTAAAGAAGCTCGCGTGCTGGGAACTTGTGAAAACTCTGTCTTGCTCCTGACGCTAGGGCTCAAGGCGATGTGGGGTTTTCTCCATTCATTCTTTTATTTGGTAGTGGCTTGTTAAGCACCTGCAGAACAGGATGAAAAAGACAGGGTGATACTCCTGCCGAGTTCTGGTCTTCCCGTTGACTGCGTTTCCAGTGGGGCTGACTGCGTTTCCAGTGGGGCTGACTGGTCCGGATTCACTTGGAAAGCTTGGAAGTGGCTTCCCGAAGGGGTTGGGGTCTGAAAAGGATCCACAGGCTCTCCCAGCCTTGGTGCCCCAGGGATGCCCAGGAGTCAGGGTGGGGAACTCTGGGGAGCTTTGCTGGCCTTTCTGGAGGGAGCCGATGCTCTGCTCCAGGCTCTGGCACACGGAAGGATTGCAGCTTCTCCATCTCTGCCTCTCCAGCATGGGGAGGGGAGAGCGCCCATCCCAGAGCCCCCACCCCAGGCTCCAAGGCTTTGAGCCCCAGACACGCGTTGCCTATGCCAGCACGATGGTCCAACATGAATAAGGGCGCTCGGGGAAAAGGAAGGCACGGCTGCTGGAGCCAAGACTTAGCTGCCCAGTTCTGTCCACCTTTCTGCGTGACCTTGGACAAGTCACTCCCCCTCTCTAGACCTCAGTTTCCATCTGTGACACGATGGGGTGAATCATGTAATGTCCCCCGTGGGCCACTGCAGCTCTGTTCACCTAAGCCCCGAATGGAGTGGGTAAGGCTGGCACGAGCTGCAGTGTTGGGAGAGTTTGCAGGGGTTTTGCAACCTCAGGGCTGACGTGAGTCCAAGCCCCCAATCCCACCAGCCCCACTTCCCACTGCAGGGAGGACCCCAGCCTTGCATGTTTGGGGGCTGGTTGTAAATTGCTGACCCCCGGTGCTGGTTCTGGGTGGGCTACACAGCCCCGGGACCCGCTCTTGCAGAGCGGCTCTGGGCTCCTGCCACGTGGGCCTGCGCTGTGGAGTGATGGCAGCGGGATCCGCGAGGAATAATTACAGCACTCAGGAGGGGCGAGGGGGCAGGCGGAGCCACGGGAGAGATTTATTACGGCTCAGTAACCGGGCAGGAGGCAAGGCAGAGTGGCAGCTGGCCCTCGTCCTGTCCTCCACGCGGCTCCCAGCCCCGCCACTCTCTCCTGTGCACGAGTAAAAAGGCAATTTGTGTGGCAGAGAGAGAGGGTTCCGGGCTACCCTGGGCAAATCACTCAGCCTCCTCATGTGCAAAAAAGGGGGTGCTTCTGCCTTCCCCACTGGCACACGGGGGAAAACTAAGAGTCCTGGCCGGCGGCATTGGCACCCGGAGTCTGTTCCGGGGTCTGCGCCACCGAGGCCACGGCGGCTGGGCTTCTCAGCCTGGCTCTGCTGCTTTCCTCGGCACTGGCTTTCCTGGCGGCGTGTTGGCCCCTCTTATTTGCTCCAGAGGGGACCTGACAAGCCCAGAATCTTCGGCGTTTGCCAGCTCCTCTCGTTCCACTACTGAGCAGAGAGGCTTCTGGGTACGGAGTGCGCGCTCGTTTCTCTTTGCAAAGCTCTTTGTTCCCTTTGGAATCAGGCCCCCTCCCTGAACAGGCTCAAGCTGGTGAACCCTCCCCCAGGCCTTGGCCCCGCCCCCTTGCTGGTGTCTTCCCCGGGACGGAGGGTGCTGCAAGGGGAAACTCTCAGGTGCATGGGCCAGCTTGTCCTGGGTGGAGGGTGAGCTAGAGCCCCGAATTCAGACGGAGGCTTGGGTTCCAAGCCCAGCGCTGCTGCTTCCTGGCCATGGGACCCTGGGCCTCTGGCTCTTGGGCTGTGAAGTGGAGACTGTGGCCCCTTCTTCCCTGGGGGCCTTGGAGGATTAAATAAACAATCCTGGTGAGAGCCCTGGGACCTCGGAAGTGGGGAGCAGGTGGGGGTCAGATCAGGCAAGGCTTGTAAGCCCAGCTCTGTGGGTGGGCTTTCTCCGAGGTCCCCAGGAACCACAGGCAGCGAGAGCCTGGGAGGACCCCGGCCAGATATGGCCTTTAGAGAATGCTCCCAGAGTGCAACGTGCAGGGTACCTTGGAGGAGGTGAGGCTGGAAGCAGGGAGGACTGGGGGGAGACAGCTGCTTCCAGACAGGGGGGAAACAAGGGAGGCCTGGACCAGGAGAGTGAGAAGTGGGCAGATGTCAAGCTCAGCTTTCCCAGGTTGCAGAGGTGGGAGAGGGCTGGACCAGCTGGGAGACCCAGGTGGAGGCTGATCAGGGACCTGGGCAATGGCCCCAGAACAAGTCAGGCTCCCGGAGCTGCAGCCTGGCCTGCCACATCCCCTGACTACTGAGGACAGGCTGGCAGTGCGGCCCAGTGGATAAGAGCACAGCCTTTGGGGCTGACCGGAGCTGTGCTTGTGTCCAAGCTGTGTGTCCTTAGTGAAGTTACCTGGTCCCAGGTTCTTCATTAATAAAATGACAATAACATCCAACAACAATAAAATAAACAACAATATTACATCCAACAGCAGTAAAATGACTAACATCCGCCTCATAGCATGTTCCAGCCGATCGGGCAGGGGAGTCCATGCAGTGATGAGCCCTAGCAAAAACCTCTCTTCTGGGCCAGGTCTACCCCAGGGCAGCCCCCACTGGTGCTCACTTCCTGGCTTGGCCACAGGCTGGCCTGGGGGCTGCCCCTGACAAGCAGGCAGACCCTACCCTGGGACCACTCTGGCTCCCTGACCGCCACCTGCACCTTGATTCTTCCCGACAAGGTCCACGGCTTATGCACGCCACGGCAGTGGCAAAGGTGGCCCATCGGGGCACTCCCAGGCTGGTCCTGTCTAGCAGCTGGGCCTGGAAAATAGTCTTCTCTGTATTATTATTATCTTTATGGTTATTTGCTGTATTTAGTTGCACGTACTGTACAAGCATAAATGCGGAGCGGCGGTCCTCCCCAGAACAGCAGCCTTGACATCCCTGGGAGCTTGTTGGGAATGCAGATATTCTCAGGCCCCCTCCAGACCTGCTTGAAAAGCTCCCTGGGTGATTCTCCAGCTCAATGAAGTTTGAATCACACTGTTCTAGAAAACATACCCTACACCGAAACAGAAAAAGGGCTCTACCCGCAGAAAGCTGTCGTAGGTGACTGTCTCCTCTATGCTACTCACATTATTAATGAATATATATTCATTTTAATCTACATTAAAGGGTTTTTAAATAAAATTAATGCATGCCTGCTGTAAAAGAAAAACCAAGACATCCAGCTTTGTCACAAAGTAAAAGCCCCTGTTTCCAGCTGCAGCCCGCACGACTGTGTTAGCTGTCAGTCATTTGCTGTGGCCACACTGGGTATCACCAAGGGCTCTTCTGCCTGTCTTCCTCCCTTGTCCTTTTAAAATCAGCTGATCTGGAGCATCTTTCCATACCAGCACCCCATTCTCTCATTTATTTACCTGGACCCGTAAACAGGTATGTAGGTCATCCGGGTTTTCTGCGTTGTCTAGTTTTTACAGATTTGTTCAGTGACGTGATCCCTACAGGGAAGGATCTCATGGCCGGGGATGGGGCGTGGGGCGGGGGGGACACGTAGTCATGAGTAGAATGAGATGGCAAGGCAAGGGCAGTTCTCGGTGGATTGTAAGCTGGGTGCGAGGCGGCAGGTGTCCCAGATTCAGAGGGAGGTACCTCGTGGGCCAGAGCAGTCAAGGAAGGCTTCCTGGAGGTGGAATTTGAGCTGAGCCCTGAGGGACGCATATGGAGTGGGGAGGAGCAGGCGTGGTGGAGAGATGGGGCGTTTCTGCCGTCACGGGGACGCAGGGGCACCGTCTGTTGACTTTAGCTGGTAATCGGTGACCCACTGAAGATGCCCCGGCTTTCCCCATCTCTCTCCTGCCCGTGAGAACCAGCTGGGCTACTCCCTGGTGGTCTCACTGGCTCTGAGCACTCAGATCTGTTCTGTGATTGAAGTCGGTTTCCCCGCTCGTGGCCCCCTCTGTCATCCTCTGATCTCTCTGCCAGGCTTAAAAAGGCTCACCTCCGCCCCCTGTGCTGAGGGGATTTTGCTGCAGTCAAAGGAGGGACCCACTGCAGAGCCCCCGCCCCCGCCCCCGCCCCGGGGCCCAGCCGCGCCAGACGGGTTTGCAGCTGCTGCCAACGCGTCCCCTAGTGTTAGCTGGTATTATTTTGCCAAGTGTGATAGGAGGCAGGAAAGCCTGGGGCTGCAGCGGGGACCATGGGGAATGTGTCTGACCCAGCAGAGGAAGGAGGCAGCCAGGGAAGCATCATTAGTTTATCTGGAACACTGTCAAGGGCCCCTCACCTTGAAGTTTGAAGAGCCATGTTTTACATCCTGTCTTCCAAAATGACCCTCACTCCGTACGTACATTCAGGGACTCTCCTAAGACAAAATACAAATGCTCCTTTTTCCAGTCCAAGGCGAGCACGCGATCCATCACCCCAGCCTTTCTTTGCAGGGGGCCCTCCCGCCCCACCGGCCACTGCTCCCGGAGCCCAGCAGAGCCGCTGGCTTAGAGAAGGACTCACATTTAGAGCGAGAAACCACGTGTCTTTTCCTGCCAGGGTATCCCCTCGAAACACTGCAAAACCAGCCACGGCCTTGAGAGCGCCCATCCCAAGATGTGATGATCCAATTCTGGTTTGAAGGAGGACGGTGAAAAAAAGTCTTATATTTCACCAGAAAAGAATAGCAGCCTCTCTTTTGTCGACTTGTGAGCTCTTGGTATTTACCTGTGTTTAGGGTTTGTTTGGTTAAAACCCTCATTGTGCGGAAGGCTCCTGGCTCAGTGCGAACCCATTTTTCCAAAATTCAAAATAGAGTCAACTTTAATTGTACCGTCCTGGAACTTCCCACACGAGCATTCCCTCTAATTACTAAACAGATTGCTATTTCCAAAAAATATTTTGTTTTAAGACATGGTGTCTTGAATGATCACTTTTGTGGTGGTTTTTATCACCACTGGGCTGTGTTTTGTTTTTTGCCGTCTGCCCTTTTTTTCCTGGGTTCATCCACATCTGTACAATGAGACGTGAGGATGAGGGGAGGGGAGGGTGAGGAGGAGGGCGTAGGGGGAGGTGGACGGGGGGCCAGCAGGGCTGCAGATCCAGCGGGATGCGCGGAACAGGCACAAGGGTTAGGACCCCGCAGCTCAGCCCAGACCCCGGCAAGGGCTCCTCCCAGCTGGTGACCTTAGGCGCGTGATTAAACCTCTCTGCGTCCTAGTCTCCTGGTCCTTACAAACGGGGATGGTTGTACCCCTCTCGTCGTGAGGATTCATCGTCACCCAGCTAAGACCCCGCACACCCAGAGGAGCATGACAAATGCAACCTGGTGCTAGATTCTGGGGTCTCTGGACCTGGTGGCTGGAGGCTGTGGAATGGTCGTCGCGCTGGAACTCGGGTTTTCTGTTGTCATGGGTGGCTGGGGACCCTGCTTAAAAGCCATCCCCACTGAGGCTAGATCCCAGACCCCTGGTATGGTCCAGGGGGGCCCTGCAGGGAACAGACCCTGCCAGCCCCCACCCCCAGCCTCATCACTCGCCTCTCTCCCCTGCTCTGCTTACGTCCAATTCTGGAACACTCGAGACCCTTCATCCCTGGGTGTCCTCCCACCTCCTCACCTCCCGGCCTGAAAGATCTCTCCTGGCTAGTACAGGTCTGCCCTTCAGGGGAGCATCCCTGACCTCACCACCTCGTGAGGAGATCAGGCCCAGGGCACACTCTCAGCCCGTCCACACCCAGCTCTGTGGCTCGTTCCCACCGGCCTCCCTCCGTACACGGCCTGGGAGCCCGTCGAGAATGGTACCTGTCGGTCTGGCTCATCAGTAGCCCAGGGCTGGCTCGGGGCCGGCACCGGGTAGGGGCACTTGTAGATTTTTGTTGGACGGCTGGATATTTCTGTGCCGTTCTGAGGGCCAACCTCATTTGCTGGGGGGCCGGTGGCCTCTGCCCGGCTCTCCCTGGCCTGAGAACCCCCACGTTTCGAGCCAGAAACGGCGTCTATATTCCCATCCGGGTCTCCCTTCCAAACAATCCAAACCTGTTCAGGAAAGGAGGGGCTCAGAGTGTCCCAGAGATGGGAAATCAGCCAGCGGGGCAGGAGCGTGGCCAGTGCCCGGGGGTACGGGCATCAGCAGGGTCTGTTCTATGCAGTGCCCACCATCCTCTGTTCCATGCAGTGTGGGAATGTCATCATCAGATGAAGTGTTGGTTGGCGGTTCTGGACCTGTTGGCGGCCTCACTTGGTCGGACCTCGGCTCCTGGCTAGGCCCCGGGGGTTAACGCTGCCACTCTTCATTGACAGCAACTCCCGGTTTTGAAAAAATCATTTAATCTGCAAGACGGGCCCTTTCAACAACACGCCTACACTCACTTAAAAATGGCTGAGCCCAATTTTTTTTAAAAGGCAAATAGATGTAAACAGATGGCTCCAGGCAGGGGCTTTGCTGGAGCCTGGGCCACGGACGACTTCCCAAGGGCAGCTAAGTTGCCCCCAGAAGCTTGGAAGGGAGTCTCTGAGTCAGCTGCAATGGCCAAGGCTGGGAAGGGAGCTCGTAGCAAGTCTGCAGCCTTGGTGCCCGCAGACCCAGCAGGCAGCCGAGCTCCGTAAACCATCAGATGAATGAAGAGGTGAGTGAGCAGGTGAGAGGGGTGAGGGGCGGACCAGGGGCTGACCGCTGCCCTTTGAGGCCTCTGCCCCCAGAATGAAGGTGCACAGGCGGGTAGGCTTGTCCTTGGGACAGAACCTGGGGCGACTCCAGGGAGGAGCGGAAAGCTTGTAAGTTGGCCGGGAGTCAGAGGTGGTACCGCCCTCCTCCTTCCGGAGGGAGAGTTGGAGATCCCACTGCTCGGGTTGACCATCTTGGATGAATTGTGATTTCAGGAAGAAAAAAGTCCCCTTACTGTTCACCCAGCAGGTGATTAGGCCAGGTAACGTCCAAAGTCCCTTCTGAATGGAAGAGAAAAAATTCAGGGGATTCAGATTCTAAGCATCCGTTGCTCGGATGTTCTGATTTTCTAGGACTCTGGGACGTGCGTGGGTGCTTAGATTCTGGGAGTCCCTGATTCCACCACCTTAGATCGACCCCTCCCCAACCCGCTCCACGGGTTCCCTGGCTGTCCGCCCACCCTTTCACCCCTGCCCCCCACCTTCCTCCAGCCCCACCCCTGCTGTAGGCCCTCCCTAAAGCCGCAGGGCAGAAGCTGGGCCTGATTTAAATGAGCTGCACTGATCTCACACAAGGGTAGGGTCAGGCGGGTCCCTGGTGGGTGCCAGGTCCCCGGAACTTAAAGGGTGTGTCCAGAGAGGGCGGTGGTAGCACACCCCGCCGCCACTGCTGGACGGCCCAGTCATTGTCTTTGGAACAACCAGGTGGCTTGATTCACCTTTGCCCCTGTTCATCTGCTCTTCATTCACCATTAGCACCATGAACACAGACACTCAGACACAGACACATGTACACACACGAACACACACACATGCGTACACACATGTATATACATAACACACACACAGATACGCATGTACACACAGACACATTCATACAGATACACGTGTACACACACATACACCCCCATATACATACATGCATACACATATACACAGACACAACACATATACACATGCACACGCACACAGAACACACATATACACATACATGCATCCACAGATACATACACACATGCACAGATACACACATGTACACACACACATACAGATGTACACAGATACAAACACAAACACATATACCACCACCCCCTGCCACACACACAGCCCTGGGGTGAGGCGGCACTGCCTGGACTCAGCAGGA
>NW_006779962.1:175048-177926 GCF_000442215.2 Lipotes vexillifer | reverse complement strand
GCAGGAAGAGCTGGCCCTGGCCTCTCCATCCTCTCTGGGCTGTCTCCAGGGACAGGAATTCAGGGCCACCCAGGGTGTGCTGAGTGGTGACACAGAAAGGCGTCCTGGGAGTTTACAAGTTAACCAGCAGCCCAGGCCTCCATTTCACTGACTGTAGTTGCCTGGGTGAGCCGGGCTGGTCTCCTGTGCCCCCATGTGGATAAGGGGACAATCCTGTCTTCCCAACCCACAGGGCTGCTTGCGCTCGGGAGATGCTGTACCTGAAAACTCAGCTTAAGACCCAGGTGTTATTCTAATTAGCCGCTGAAATCAGTGCCGGCTGAGAGTGGGGAGAGGCAGTGACATTCTCACTCGCTCCCTGCTTGCCTCCTTCCCTCCAGTCCAGCAGCCAGGCACCTGGTTCCTGGGCAGAAATTGGGCAAGTGCCCTAATACGCTGGGTTAAGTGGAGCCCCACCTGCTCACCTCAGTGCACGCAGCTTGCAGCGGTAGCCATGGAAACTTCCTGTAGCCTTGCGAACAGCTAAAATCTATATACTTTTTGGTTGGTTGTTTTTAAAAGCATTGTACAGATTTCTTTTGTACGTTTACGCTCCTGTAGGGATAAGTGAGGGGCATACAAAGCACAAGGTTGTCGTGCAAAACATGCCTCACACCCCCACCCCCTGTGCTCACTTGGCAGGGCCTGGGTCCAAGAAATTGGGGTCCTCAGTAGAGAGAGCCCCTGAAGGGCCACTGCCCCCTCCACATGGGCCTCCCCCAAGACAAGCCAGACTCCACCCAGTCCACCATGAGCAGAGAACTTCCCACATGGCTCCCCAACCCACTGCTCAGGTAGGGCCACTGGGGACCCAAACCCAGTGAGAAAATGAGACTCCTCCAGTAATAGGTCCAGATAGCGTACATACCCTGGCAAGGAGCTGAGCCACGGGCCCGGCCCTCCGGGGCATCATAGTCAAGAAGGGGGAACAATAATAATACTGTCTTTGATTTCATCTTAATTTCAGAAAGACTTTTTGCTGGATAGAACATTCTAGTTTGGTGTGCCTTCTTTCAGTCTCCTGGCTTTTGTCGTTTCCAGTGCAAAGTCGGCCGCCCTCCTTGTCTTTGTTGCTCTCCGTGGCACGTGACTTTTCCTCTAAGATTTTGTCTTTATCGCTGGTATTAAGGAATCTGATTATAATGTTCCTCGGTGTCGTTTTCTTTGCGCTTCTTGTGTTTGTGTTTCATTGACTGTTTGGATCTGTCGGTCCATAGGTTTTCACTCATCTACTCACTTTTCTGCATCCCCCTTCCTTTGGGGGGTCCCAGTTACACATATATGAGGTCACTTGAAGTTTCCTACATCTCACTGAAGCTCTGCTTACTTATTTATGTTTTGTCTTTTATCTCTGTGCGTTCATTTTGGATAGTTTCTATTGCTGTCTTTAAGTTCACCGATCTTTTCTTCTGCAATATCTAATTTGATGTTAACCCCATCCAGTGTATTTTTCATCTTAACCATTGTAGCTTTTTTATCTCAAGAAATTTGGTTTTGTTCCTTTTAACATCTTCTATGTTTCTACTTAACGTGTCCAATTTCTTCTCTGGTGTTTCAACATGTGGGCGACAGTTATAATAACTATTTTAATGTTCTTGTCTCCTAATTCTATCACCTGTGCCATTTCTGGGTTAGTTTCAGTTGATTTTTCTCTTGATTGTGGATTGTATTTGTTTGCATCTTTGCATGCCAAGTGATTTCTTACTGGATGCCAGACATTGTGAATTTTACCTTGTTGAGTGCTAGGCCCCTATATATATATTTGTGAGCTTTGTTCTGGTGTGTGGTTGTTACTTGGAAACAGTTTGTTTCAGCCCCAGCTGTTATGCTCTGGGAGGCAAGACCAGAGCACATTTAGCCAAAGCCCTTCTGAGTTCTCTACCCAATGCTCCAGGAATTATGAAGTTTTCCTCTCTGATAGGAGCAGGAACTATTCCCGGATCTGTGTGAGCTTCCACTATTGTTCCCTAGAACCCTTTCAAATGTTTTTTTCTCTTAAAAAAAAAAAAAAAAGTTCTTTCTCTGGGAGTTTCACAGCACGTGTGCTGATCAGTGCCCAGCTGACTACTCAAGGGGACCCTCTGCAGAGATTTGTACCTCTCTCTGTGCAGCTCCTCCTGCACAGGACCCTGCCCTGTGCACTCTGGCCACTCAGCATCCTTGGACTCTCAGCTCTCTCTCCTCAACTCAGGGGGTACCGGCAGGCCCCGCCTGGGTTCCCCTGCTCTTCAGCCTGGAGACTGTCACCGGGTGGGGAGCCTGGAGACCGTCACCGGGTGGGGATCCTGGAGACCGTCACCAGGTGGGGAGCCTGGAGACTCTCACCGGGTGGGGATCCTGGAGACTGTCACCGGGTGGGGAGCCTGGACAGTCCTGGGCTCTCCTCATTCCTTGCCCATCTCTTGAGGATGGTCCTTCATCATCTGATGTCAGTGCCTTGGAAGCCATTTTTTCATAGATTTTTGTCCTGGATGCTTAGTTGCTTCAGGCTGTGGCATAAATCTGGGCCCTGCTCCTCCACCTTGACCAGGACTCTGATTAGCTAATGCTGCTTTCATGATGTGCTCCCAATTATGAGGGGAGTCCCAGTGTCACCCCCATTTTGTCACTGAGCAAACCAGGACACAGAGGAGTTAAGTGACTTGGCCAGGGTTATGCAGAGCCTGGAGACCAGCCCTGTGTTACACCGCACTGCCTCTCACACAGCTGCCCAGGCCGGAAGCTTCAGATTCCCCAGGACTCCTCCCAGTCACCCCCTCCCCTCCCCTTCTCTCCAGCCCCACCCTCTCCTGTCACCTGATGCCTACAACGGCCTCTGGACGGCCCCTCCCACCCACCC
>NW_006779962.1:174036-174536 GCF_000442215.2 Lipotes vexillifer | reverse complement strand
CCCACCCACCCTGCAGCCATAGAGGCGGTTTTTAAAAAGCAGAACTGACCCAGGTACCGTCCTTGTCAGCACCCTTCCATGCCTTCCCCCTGGCTTCATTTATTCATTCACCACTCAACTGACAGTTACCAAGTGCCTACTATGAGCCACCGTCCTGGGGGCCAGGATACAGCAAGGAGCAAAACAGATGGAGCCCCTGTCCTCGGCGACTCAAATTCCTGGAAGGATGAGCCTCACCGGGTAAAGGGGAGCCATGGTAGGGAGGGGGTTATTTTGGATAGATGGTCAGAGAAGGTCTCTGAGGAGGAGACATTTGAGCAGAGACCTGCATGGAAAGAGGACAAGAGCCCATGAGACAAGTGCATCCCAGGCAGAGAGAACAGGTAGTGCAAAGGCCCTGAGGCTGCAGTGGGCCTGGTGTGAGCAGGGGAGAGAGGCAGGAAACGTGGTCCAAGAGGGGCTGGGCGGGGCTGGTAGGCCTTGTGGATTCAGGAATGCAA
>NW_006779962.1:162245-173899 GCF_000442215.2 Lipotes vexillifer | reverse complement strand
GGGGGAGTGGGCTTGGGGACTCAGGCAGCAGCCCAGGCTTGATGGGAGGGGCCCGGAAAAGGAGGAGGCATGGGAAGCGGTCAGACTCTGGGTGGAGTTTGAGGATCTGCTGACAGATCGGGTGTGAAGTGAGAACAACGGAGGGGACCCGGGAGACTAGGTGGTTTGGGGTCCGAGCAGCTGGAAGGGTGTAAATGCCACTCCCTGGGATGGGGGCGCTGCAGGAGGCGCATCAGGAACTGGGTTTCCTGCACACCAGTGTTTCCTGCGCTGCACATGCAGGGGCCGAGGCCGGCCGGCAGTCATGGAGCGGGGCGAGGTCTGGGCCAGAGCTACCAATTTGGATGTTGTCCAGAGGTGTGGAGAGCTGGGGAAGGTCACCTTGGGAGCGGTTGTGTACCGGAGAGGGAGTGTGAGGTCTGGACCCCTGAGGCCTGGACACCTAGAGGTCAGGAGACGGGGAGGAGGCTGCACAGGAAGCCGGGAAGGCAGAACCTGTCCGGCAGCTTCAGCATCAGCTAAGGGCTCTGACGCTCTGCCCCCAAGTGTGCCCCGCGGACCGGCAGCGCCAGCACCACCCAGCGCTCGTTAAAACGTGTTCCGGGGCTTCCCTGGCGGCGCAGTGGTTGAGAGTCCGCCTCCTTCTTTCTGCTGACCTTAGGTTTTGTTTGTCCTTCTTTTTCTAATTCTTTTTTAAATATAATTCAATGATTTTTACTTTATTTATAGAGTTGGCCAAAAACTAAATGTTATTTTATTTATTTTAAGTTTTTATTTAATATTGGAGTACAGTTGATTAACAGTGTTGTATTAGATTCAGACACACAGCAAAGTGATTCAGCCACACATACACATGTATCCACTCCTTTGCAAACTGCCCTCCCATTTAGGTCATCACATAATATTAAGCAGAGTTCCCTGTGTTATACAGTAGGTCCCTGTTGGTTATCCACCTTAAACATAGCAGTATGTACATGTCAGTCCCAAACTCCCTAACTATGTAATTCTTTTAGGTGGTATGTTAGCTTGTTTATTTGAGATTTTTTCTTGTTTTTTGAGGAAGGCCTGTATTGCTGTGAACTTCCCTCTTAAGAACTGCTTTTGCTGCATCCCATAGATTTTGTGTGGTTGTGTTATCGTCTGTTGTCCCAAGGTATTTTTAAATTTCCTTTTTGACTTACTCGTTTTTTAATAGCATTGTTTAGTCTCCATGTAATCGTCTTTTTTTTTTTCTCATTTCTTTTCGTATGGTTGTTTCTACTTTCATGCCACTGTGGTCAGAGAAGATGCTTGAAATAATTTCTACACTCTTAAATTTGTTGAGGTTAGTTTTGTGCCCTAGGATGTGATCAATCCTAGAGAATGTTCCATGAAAAGAATGTGTATTCTGGGGTTTTTTTTGGACGTAATGGTCTGAAAATATACAATTCTATTGTATTACTTAGGATCTCTGTTGCCTTATTGATTTTCAGCCTAGAAAATCTGTCCACTGATGTGAATGGGGTGTTAACGTCTCCTACTATTATTGTATTCCCATCAGTTTCTCCCTTTGTGTCTGTTAGTATTTGTTTTATGTATTTGCGTGCTCCTATATTAGGTGCATATATGTTTACAAGTGTAAAATAGTCTTCTTGTATTGATTCTTTTACCATTATATAGTGTCCTTCTTTATCTTTCTTTAAGGCCTTTGTCTTATTGTTTTGATTCAGTATTTGTCATTTTTTTTTAATTTTTAAAATTTTTTAAACTTTTTATTTTATATTGGAGTATAGCTGATTAACAGTGTTGTGATAGTTTCAGGTGCACAGCAAAGTGACTCAGCCATACGTATACATGTATCCATTCTCCCCCAGACTCCCCTCCCATCCAGGCTGCCATATAACATTGAGCAGAGTTCCCTGTGCTATACAGTAGTTCCTTGTTGGTTATCCTTTTTAACTCGAGCAGTGTGTACATGTCAATCCCCAACTCCCTAACTATCCCTTCCATTCACCCTTCCCCACCCCTGCCGGTAACCATAAGTTCAGTTTCTAATTCTGTGTGTCCATTTCTGTTTTGTAAATACGTTCATTTGTATAATTTCTTTTTGGATTCTACATATAAGTGATGTCATACGATATTTCTCTTTCTCTGTCTGAATTACTTCACTCAGTATGATAATCTCTAGGTCCATCTATGTTGCTGCAAATGGCATTATTTCATTCTTTTTTAAGGCTGAGTAATATTCCCTTGTATATATTTACCACATCTTTCTGCATTCCTCTGTAGATGGGCATTTAGGTTACTTTCATGTCTTGGTTGTTGTAAACAGCACTGTAATGAAGTTTGGGGTGCATGTATCCTTTCGGACCTTGTTTTTCTCCAGATATATGCCCAGGAGTGGGATTGCAGGGCCATATGATAACTCTATTTTTAGGTTTTAAAGGAACCTCCATACTGTTCTCCGTAGGGGCTGTACCACTTTACATTCCCACCAACAGTGTAGGAGGATTCCCTTCTCTCCACACCCACACCAGCATTTATTGTTTGTGGATTTTTTGATGATAGCTATTTTGACTGGTGTGATGTGATATCTCACTGTAGTTTTGATTTGCATTTCTCTAATCATTAGTGATGTTGAGCATCTTTTCATGAGCTTCTTGGCCATCTGTATGTCTTTGGAGAAATGTCTATTTAGGTCTTCTGCCAATTTTTCGATTGGGCTTTTTGTTTTGATGATATTAAGCCATCTGAGCTGTTTGTAAATTTTGGAGACTAATCCCTTGTTGGTCACATCTTTTGCAAATATTTCCTCCCTATCTGTGGGTTGTCTTTTCCTTTTATTTATGGTTTCTTTGCTGTGCAAAAGCTTTTGAGTTTTATTAGGTCCCATTTGTTTATTTTTGTTTTTATTTCCATTAATCTGGGAGACGGATCAGAAAAGATATGGCTGTGATTTGTGTCAGAGTGTTCTGCCTATGTTTTACTCTAGGAGTTTTATAGTGTCCAGTCTTACATTTAGGACTTTAACCCATCTTGAGGTTATTTTTGTGTATGGTGTTAAAGATGGTCTAATTTCAAAAACTAAGAAGAAAGAAAGAAAGAAAGAAAGGGCTTCCCTGGTGGCGCAGTGGTTGAGAGTCCGCCTGCCAATGCAGGGGACGTGGGTTCGTGCCCCGGTCCACGAGGATCCCACGTGCCGCGGAGCGGCTGGGCCCGTGAGCCGTGGCCGCTGAGCCTGCGCGTCCGGAGCCTGTGCTCCGCAGCGGGAGAGGCCACAACAGTGAGAGGCCCGCGCACCGCAAAAAAAAAACCCAAAAACAAACGTGTTCCGTCTCCGCGGCCCCACACCACTGGTCAGAGCTGCTTTCCGGGCGACTGGATGCGCGTCCGAACATGAGGACAGCCGACGTAGGAGTCGTTTCAGGGCGGAAGGGCCCCCGAGCTGCAGCAGGCGGGCGCGTGAGGACCAGGGCTCCGAGAAGGCTGAGCCAGGCCCAGACGGAACGTGCTGCGCAGCCAGGTCCCGGCTGACCTCCCCCCGCGCCCCGTCCTCGTGCTTCCTCCTCGTGCGCTCTGGCTCCTGAGTCCACCTCGCGCTGCCTCTGCCCCCAGGCCTTTGCACGTGCTGTTTCCTCTGTCGGTGCTCTTTCCCGTCATTCCCTTCTCACCCTTCAGGTCCCGGCACCGGGGTCACTCTCTAGGAGCCACCTCTCCCAGCTGCCCCCCCACCCCTCCAGTGAGCACCCGGAATGCTCCCTCCGTACGCCCCATCTGTGTCCCCCAACAAGACTGAAAACTCCACAAAGGCAGGGACCCAGAACAGAGTCCAGGACGCAGCAGGAGCTCAGTGAATTTTTGCGTTGAATTGTTGATAAATTATAAATGCCAGGTGCCTAGTTTTGACAGTGAGTGCTATTAGATCCCAAAGAAGGAGTCGTATCCGGGGGCTGGGGGTCAGGAAAGGCTTTCTCAAGGAGCGTGCAGACTGATGGCTGGGGATTTCATAAGCAGAGGTGGAAGGGAGTTCAGGGTCCCATGGAATGGCACCAGCAAAGGCCCAGAGGCAAGGCAATGCAAAGTTTGTGGTCTTAAGGCCCCGGGAACAAACACCTTAGCCAGACCCGTTTAAGGGAGCGTTGCAGGGATAGCCAACCAGGCTGGAAAGGCAAATCGGGGACAAGCGCAGAGGGCCCGGAACACCAGATGTTCGGGGCCTGGACCAGGAGAGTCACGCTCAGAGCTTCGTTCCAGAGGGAAGCTGGCTGCACTGCTGGGGTGCTCTGCAGGGAGAACCGTGGCCCGAATGTGCTGACCTGAAGGAAGACAAACCTCAGCACAGTCTATATGGAATGGGCTCATTTTGTTTAAAAAAAAAAAACAAACCAAAATACAAAGGCGAGGAGGTCAGCGGGGGCTCCGTTGAGGCTACCAGCGTCTCCAGACCAGGCTCTGGCCGGGGGTGTGCATCCAGGCTGCCCGGAAGTCCCGCAGGGGAGGGAGGGGCCCTGGCCCCGTTCATTGCTGTGCCCACCACGCGGCACATCCCCGCGCTCCACAGATGCTTGTGGAAAAGCGGCAGGAGGGGAAGGAGGCGGTTGGGAGACGGGCATTAACATCCTGCTCTAAGGATGAGACTCTGATGCCCACGGTCACGCTGGCACGAGGGAGGGGAGCCTGGATTCACACCCAAGTCTTTCTGAGTCGCAGATAGACCAGGGCTGGGGGAGGGAGAGCCAGCACTGCCAGGCGTGAGCCCGGGCCGCATCGGAGCCAGGCCCCTGGGTGGCAGGAATCCCTCAGGGGCTGCAGCGAAGGTTCTGCAAGAGAACGTAGATAACAAACCACGGCTGCTCAGATGAGATGGTTGAGGGTGGCCTGAGCCAGGGGATGGCAGAGGGCATGACTGAAGTGGCCAGTTCTGGGCTCCAGAGCTCGCCAGGGAAATCCCCGGCAGGATTGGCGGGAACTTGGCTGCAACATCCTGCCTGGACCGCCGAGCGGGGCGAGCCAGAGACGGGGGCGTCTGCCCGCTGCGAGCTGCACCGCGGCAAGGTGCATCCCGCTGTTGCCTCCACCGCCACCGGGTACAACCGCACGGGGCTCTGAGGACTTGTGCGGATTACGGGGTGAAGCCTGAGTCAGGTCCCTCCCTCAGCCCCTGTGAGGATTCTCGGGGCATATCCGCCTGCCAGCACTGCATCCATAGATGTCTGTGTTCCCAGCTCAGCCTGAGCTGCACATCGGAGACACCTGGACCCCTGAGAGTCTCACGTCCTTAGCCTGGGGTTGGCTGGGGGGCATGGTTGGGGGGCGATCCTGATGGGCTGCCTGAGGCTAAAGCACAGCTCGCTGGGCCACTCGCAGAGTTTCTGACTCGGTGGGTCTGGGCGGGACCGGACTCTGCATTTCATCAAGTCCCCGGGTGTCACTGGGGATGCTCTGAGCAAAGAAGTCATAGGCCTGGAGCAGCTCAGGCCAGTGATTGTGGGCGAGGCTGCAGGGTGAAGAGAGAGGCCAAGAGTGGGCAGAGGCAGGTCCTGAGGCCGGAGAGGGAGGTATTTATGCCCTAATAGGGAAATCACGCCCCACACACCCGGCACTGCTAACTGCTCCCTAGCGCTGAAGTCTGCGCGGACCGTGACCTCTGTCCTGAACTGCACTCACCACCACGTGCCTCTGTTCCCCGTAGCGCAGGGCTGCTGCCGAGTCTCCCCACCCCCTCCAGATCCTAGAGTGGGACTGGCTGTTGGTGATTGACTGGGTGCTTGTCCAATCGCTGTGAGACGCCAGAGGCAGCCGGCATTTCTGAAAAAGCCTTCTGACCCCCAGCCTGGCCCCAGGTTCTGTCACCGACCTTGCAGGTGCCAGTATCTCCTTGAGCCTCAGTTTCCCCATCTGTAAAATGGGGTTAATAACTCCGACTCCTAGGACGATGGTGAGGCTTAAAGGGAGTGATGTGCACGTTCTCTGCAGAGCACCGGCAGTGCAGGCACTGTCCCCATCCAGCTTTCACAGACGGTAAACCAAGGGGGTTTTTCCCATGTCGCACTGCAGGCATGGAGTGGGGACAGATTTGGTTGGGGTCCCCTGGGCTCACAGGCTCAGCATCCCTCCTCCCCTAACCCTTCTTGCATGAGCCCTTCACAGCCAACTTGATCTTCCTCCTGTAAATTCATCAATGGCTCCAAAGGCCCCCTCCCCCTCCCCCAGTGCGTAGCTCTCAGGGGCTCTGCTTTGGCCAGTGACTCAATCCACAGGCGTATATAGAGCTCCTGCTGTTTACCAGGGTCTGTGCAGCAAGGTGAGGCTGATGGTGTAGCCTTCGTGGGGCTCCCAGTGCATTGCGGGGACTAGCGGGAAAGCGGCTGAGGATGAAACCGCAAGGGATAGAGAGGAGAGCCCGGTGCACAGAGGAGAGAGTAGGCTTCCTGCAGAAGGGGAGGCCTGAGCGCGGCCGTTAGGATCAGAAGGCATCGGCCACTTGGAAGGAAGTGGGCACGGTCCCAGGGGCACCCCAAGCCAAGGGACCGTGGGCCAAGCACAGGCCTGAGGCCAGTGTGCACCTCCGCAACGCAGTCCCATCCTCAAGCAGAGGTGGGGCATCTGGGCTGGTCCTGGTGGGCGTGGGCTTTATTCAGGGCCAACTGGGAGCCACTGCTGGTCCAGACTTGCTTTGGGGGGGCCCATCCTTTGGGACAGTAGCTCTCCAAGCGTGGTCCCTGGTCCAGCAGCCTTAGCATCCCCTGGGAACTGTAGAGATGAGCATTCTCAGCCCACCTGGACCTCTGAGCAGAAACTTCCAGGGGAGTCCCCACTGTTCAGAGCCCCCCCCCTCCCCCCGCCCCGGGGAAGCTGCTGCAGCCCAGGTGAGAATCTCCAATTTGATGGGGGCCCTGGAGGGGGCCGGCCTGGCCCAGGCTCTGGCAGGGAGGCAGGCGGGAACAGGACAGGGTGAAGCACTGAGGCCATGGTGTCTCAGCCACGGTTACTGACCGCGACACACAGCCAGCGGGACAGCGCCCTGCGGTTAGGCCTGGGGGTCTCCCCAGCCCAGAATGGTACTGCTCTGTTGGCCCTTCGGCACCCAGGGGCCCCTGGCAGAGAGCGGAGTAGAGGTCAGCACCGGCACGTAACAGACAACAGCTCTGTCAAAGGAACGGGCAGGGAAGTGGCCAGGGCAGGCAGTGGGAGTGGGTGGGAAGCCCCTGTGTGAGCGGGACGGCTGATTCACTTGGATGCCTTCGTGGTCTGGCGGGGTAGGGGGCACGTCACTGTCATCCCCTCAGGCCTGGGCAGTGGCCAGCGCTCTGTGGACACAAGAAAGCCCCCCGGCAGGCAGGCCCTCCTACGGTGGAGCCATGGTCACGCCTGGCCCCGAAAGCCCGCTCTCCCATGCTCGGGGCAGCCGCGTGGCCGAGGGGCTCGCTGCGCTGGCAGGTGGCCCTTGAATCGCCTGGGACTTGGGCGTCCCTGCCGAGTCTCTGAGCCTCTGTTTGGCCCCCTGGGTCTGGTTGAGTCGTGAGGGTTTCATGGACGTCAAGGCTGAGCCGCAGGGATGGGCAGAGGCCAAATGGGGTCCTGCCTGTGCTTCCTCCCTCCTGCCCCTCCAGGCGCGGAGCCCCCCTAACCCCCAACCCCCAGCGCCTGTTTCTTCACCGGTGCTGAGAGTGACCGCGAGGGTGAAGTGAAACACCCAAGGGGGAGCCCTTGCCCAGCGCCCGGACATGGTCTGTGCTTAATGAACAGAGCTCTGATGGTCCCAGGAAGCCCTGGCCTGGAGCCCCCTCCTGTGCGCCCGCCAAGCTCCGAGCTGGTACCAGGGGCCGTGCCCAGTTCTTGGAAGAGGAATTTAGAAAAGAAAAAAACGGCGAAAAAAGTTACGTCAAGGAGCAGAAAGGGTTTTGCAAACCCAGCTCCTGCACGTGGTTATTTTAAGGGAGAGAAAAAGCCCGTGGCATCTGCAGCTGAGCTGGGGCTCCCTCGGGGTCTCAAACCCGCCCTCCCGTAAAGGTCCCACCACAGCCCAGAAAGTTCCGGAATGGTGCATGCCCGCCGCCTTCCTTCTGACGGGTACCCCAACGCGGGCCTGGCCCGCAGCACCCACTACCTGCCCAGGACACGCTGCGGGCAGGCCGCGCGGGAGGTGGGGGCCACAGGCGCAAGACCCCGTGCCTCCCCTGCCCGCGTTCAGGGGGCCCGTTCAGCGCAGGCTTGCCACACGGACCCCGACTCAGTTCACATCTGCCCGCATTTTGCAGCCACTGCTGTGTCCTTGCGCTCTATTGCCCCCTGGTGGCAGGAGGACCGCAGAACTGGCGCCAGCCAGGTTCCTGCCTTCACGGGGCTTCCAGTCGGGCAGGGGGCGAGGAGGCAGGTGCACCCCTGCCCCTGACACCCGTGCACCCCTGCCGCTGACACCCGTAGGCAAGCTGGGGCGGGGTGGGAGAAAGAGGGAGAAGACAAGGCGCTGACTTTGGGAGGCGCACCCAGGTTCACCCCCTGCTCCCCACGCCTAATCGTGTGAGCCACGTGCAGCTCTCTGCCCTTGTTTCCTTGTCAGTAAAATGGGGTCATGGTGACCCTGCTCAGGCTCTCCTAGGGATTAAGGATGTCGGTCAAGGGTGCTGTGCCCTGCCTGGCACAGAGGAGGTGCTCAGGACAGGACGATGTGCTTGTTGCCGTTGTGAGGCACTGGGGAGCCACGCAAGGTGTTAGAGGGAGGCGGTGACCAGTCCAGACTTGGGTTCAGGAACCCCCGTGGCGCAGCATGGGCAGGAGGGCGGGGCAGGAACCCCAGGTCCTGGGATACCCCGGCAGCCTCTGTGCCGTGCTGGGGTCAACAGCTGGAGGGCCGGCCGGAGAGATGGGTGTGACCCGTGAGCTCCTCCACAGCCCTGCACACTACTCTCGACCACGGGGAGGGTGGACAGGGGGGGTATGGGAGCTGCTGAGCTCAACGTACGGCAGCGGGGGGCCTCGCCCCCCTCCCACCCCTCCCCTCCTTCCGCCACCACCTTGGGACCCAGGGAGGCGGTCCAGGGTTGCTAGCCTGTGCCCAGCTCTCGCTCTGTGGCAGAGGTCGGGGTGACCCTGGGCAAGGCTCCCTCTCTGGGGCACAGCTGCCCGTCTGCACAGCGAAGGGGCGGAGACATGCCCACGGACTTCCGCACCACCGGCCATGCCCCCTCGGAGCTGGGGGATCCAACTTCGTGTGACCACACACCTCAGTGCACCCCGAGTTTCTGCCCCTCTGGATGAGCAGGGCAGGGGCTCTGGGCCAGACAGCAGCAGCCACAACTGAGGATTTAATTTTGGAGCCGGTTCCGAGGGACTGCCTCACGAAAGGCCCCTCTGGGCCGGGCCTCCCCCCAGGATGACCAGGGCCCTCCCAGGTGCCACCCGCTGCCCCAGAGGACCAGGGAGGCCCCCAGCGGCTTTGGCACAGCGCCTGATGGAGAGGCCAGGAGGGGTTCCTCCTGCTACTCCCCGGGGACCTCGCCAGAGGGGGCAGGAAGGCCACCCAGCTGGAGGTGCCCTGAGCCCCCTGGCCCACCCAGGTGGGGAAAAGCGCTGCTCCCTCCAGTTTCCTGGCCACGGCCCAGCCACCAGGCCCTGGGGTCTGCCCTGGATCCTCCCCTCCTGGACCACAGAACTGCGAGCTCCTTTCCTTGGCTCAGCCATATCCACGGTGGGCCGGGCAGGACCACAAAGATGGGGTGTCCATCCAGTCGGGTTTTCTGCTTACTCGGTGAGTTGACTCACTCCTCCAGCCTCAGTGCACCCCTAGAAAACGTTGAGTGGGGTAATCGAGCAAAGAGATGCGTCTGAGCCCTGCTTCCCACGTGGCCTGGGAGAGTGGGTGTGTCCCACCCTCCACCCTGGGGCAGCCACAGGGAGAAATGAGATCAATGCGCTGATGCTGTTCTCATTAACTCTGATGTTGCTGAACTGAGGCCCAGAAAAAGGACGGACCTGCCGTTCCCCATCACACCCCCAGCCTCCCTCCCCGCCCCCCGAGAGCTCTGCCAGGGTCCCACTAGGAAATCCCTGTTCACCCTTCAAGAGCTCAAGGATCCCGGCAGGTCATTCATTCCCAGTCGGCGCTGAGTCCCTACCGTGGGCCCTGCTCTGGGCTGGGCTTCAGGAACAGAGCAGTGGACCCCAGGTAGGGCCCTGCTCTCACATTGTTCACCCCAAGGGGCTCTTCATCAGGGCTATGGGGAGAGCTTCTGGAATTCTGTGAACCCCAGAAACGGCTGGCAAAATGGCACAGCCCCTGTGCTCTTTCTGGGGGTCCTCGAGGAGTCCAGACCACAAAGCCGGCTGGCCAGAGGCATCCACAGCATCTCCTAAACATTAGCAACCCAGCCCACCTGGCAGCACCAAGCCCCCTGCTGCAGGCGTCCTCCTGCCTTGGAACCCTAGGTGGGCACAGGCCTGGCTTACTGGGTCCCCCGCACCTGGTTGGCCCGAGTGCTCTCAGGGCTGAGCTGATCCGGGCTGAAGATGGAGCTGGGAGGGAGGACACTCCAGGTGGTGTTGGGAACTGCCTCTCCGGGCCCCAGGCCCCGACTCCCGCCACCCGACCCCGAGCCAGGCTCTGGATAATATCTCCGAGGCCAGCCCCAGCGATGCAGAGCACTTCGCTGTCTATTTATTACCAAACGCAGGAATCTGGGAGCCCGCGGAGCGTGAAATTAGGACCAAATGTGGAGGAGGTCTAGACAGGAACTCCGGGCCACTCCCGCTCGAGGACGACGGGGCCCTTGGGCTCCCAGGTAGCAGGAGCGCTCTGGTAACCAGACAGATATTTGTGGAGGAAAAAGATGCTGGCTCTCCATAAGCCTTGACGAGGCACCGGGATGCGGAAAGGCCTGGCAGCGAGGCAGCAAACCTGGGTCCCAAGCCCAGCTCTGACCTCTGCTGCCCCAGGCTCGGTCTCCCTGTCTGGAAATGAATGGCACCATCTTCGCTCGGTTGGAAGGGCTGCTTGTGAAGCAAGCAGATTCCAGGGCCCCACTCAGACCCACTGAGGCCTGGGCCTCTGCATATTCCCCGGGTTCCCATCCCTGGAGGGTTTAGGAGTCGCTGGACTGGTTGAGCCTGAGGCCCGGCCAGTGTGGAGTGTGCAGGGCTGGGCTTCTCCTTGGCTCCTAGAAGGGGCGCCGGGCTTCTCAGGTGAACAGGCGAAAGGGTGGGGGGTGCTGGAGGGGCATAAGACAGGCAGACTGAGGAGACTCAATCCTTGGTCCGCGAGGCGGGGAGGGGTGGGATGGAGCAACAGGAACAGAAGAGAGTCTGCAACGGTGCAGGACATGTGGTCCAGGTGGCAGCCATGCGGGGGTCCTCTGCCAGGGGAGGGGCCCCGTGAGGGCAAGGGGGAGGCAGGTGGGCCGGCGTCCGCCCCGCTGCCAGGTGTTTCCTGCCGCCCACCCCACTGGATCTCCACGCCGCAGGAGGCAACCGGAGCTAGTAAAGCGGCGGCTCCCCGCGGGACGCAGGGCTCTCGGAAGGGGCCGTGGCCCGCCCAGCCCCCCTCCACAGACTCTGGGGCCGGGGGTGCCCAGGGAGGCCCCATCTCACAGCCTGTCCCTGTAAAAGTCGGGGGCGGGGACAGGGAAGCAAAGCCGTTTATAAAGCTTTAAAACCGTTTATGGTCCCGGGGCGGGGGG
>NW_006779962.1:153360-161937 GCF_000442215.2 Lipotes vexillifer | reverse complement strand
GGGGGCGGGCAGATTAACAATTCAGCTCAATCCTCGCCAACTCGTCTTGGCTGGCGGTGCGTGGAGACTTGGGGCGGGGGCGGGGGCCAGGGAGCTGGAGGAGGGACGGCGGCGGCAGCCTCCTCCAGGCTGGCACTGGACCTGCCGGCACCTCACTGCCCCTCTCCCGGCCCGGCCCGGCCCGTCAGGTGGCCATCCCTCCAGGACGGCTCAGAAGCCTTCTCCTCCAGGAAGCCCCCCACGGTTCCCCTGACGCGATACTGCCCCCTGAGCCCCGAAGCCCTCGGTTGGTCTCTGGGCACTCGGCGTAGCCATTCCCGGGACACAAGTGTCCAGGGGACACTGGATCAGCCCTGTTTCCCTCTAAGCTCTCAGGCAAGTTTATCGAAGTGTTTGCAGTCCTTCCCCTTCTCTGCCCCCGTTGCGGGATGCCACCCTGATTTATTGCTTGGACCAGCAGCTGGCATTGTTTTTCACATTCGTGATTCTGAAACTTTGTCATGCATCTCAGTTATCCGGACCCCTCACAGGCAGGGCTGGTTAAAGATACAGACCTAGACCCTTCAAGTCCAGAGCTGGCAGGACTTGGTTTTCTAAATCCTCCCATACCCATATTACAGAGAAGGAAACTGAGGCCCAGAGAGTGGCCTGAGACCCAGGGTTACCAGCAAGTGTATGGCGGGACACTCCCCCTCCTGCCCACCCTCGAGGGCAGGACAAGGGCCCCTCAGGCCTGGTTACCTCAGTGTCCAGCTGGGCAGCGTCCCCAGGTACAGGAAGGAGGTCTGAGAGGCGACAGCTCAGCGAGGGCAGCAAGGTGTGAGACTTGGGGAAAGGGTCCTCTGGCCGCTGTTCTTCCACTAACTTGCTGTGTGAGGTCATGAATGTCTCGCCTGCAACGGTCACCGCCCCTGCTCTGGCTTCAACTTCCCCCTACACCACCCATTAAACAGAGGGGTGGGACGTAGTCCCTCCCAGTACTGGCACTTCAAGGTTCTATGAGTTGCGTTAAAGAAGTCCAGGAAGGCTTCTTGGAGGAGAAGGCATGTTCTGAGCACTGATGGCAGGGGAAGGCCTGGAGAGGCAGAGGGAAGAGCATCCCTGGGGTGGGGCACTGTAAGGCCATAGGGGTGGCTGGAGGGTGGGGTGAGGGAGGCCATGTCACTCTCGGGGGCTGTTCGGAGTTGACCGTGGACTGATGTCAGGCTGGGGCCTAAGCGAAGCTGCCAGCGGTGTGCGTGCACGTCTGCTGCCCGGGCCTGGTCCCGGGAGCGGCGCCCGGCTCGGGCGTTGCTGCCCGTCGGCGTGCGTGTGTCTGCAGAGTGAGGCTGAGACGCTCCAGCTGGACGGGGCAAGAGTGTTGGAGCTGCGCCTGCTGACAGTCCTGGGCGCCTGACCGGTGCCGGCGCCCTTCCCATCGCGCCGCCAGGCTGCCTGTGGCTGGAGGCCCCCCACCCAGAGCCGGGCAGAGCGAGGGGCCATCTGTGTCTCAGACCCAGGGAGAGGCTCCGTGGCCACAGCCTCAGGGACCTGATAGAGGGTTGAGATGCAGAGAGGGAGACACAGTAACAACAGCAAACCGAGCACAGCACACCTGCCGCGGGTGGAATCCTCCATGTTCTTCCGTTTTACAGAGGAGGAAACTGAGGCACAGAGAAATGGAGGTATTCGAAGCCCCACGCTTGCAGCTAACTGGGGGCAGAGCCAGGCTGGCTCCCAGGGGTCCGTCCGGCTGGGGTGTTGGGGGCGCTGGGTTTAACTCCTGCACTTTGACCTCCTCCCTGACCTTTCCCAAGCCCAGTGAGTTCCCTCATCCATGAGGTAGGGCCATAATGATCTTTTGGGGGGTACAGATGGAGAAACACACTCAAGGTTGATGTGTTCACAGCAAGAGTCACTGTGGATCTCAGGGAGGGAAATGGCATCCCGTGAGTTGGGACCACAGCCTGGCTCCCTCTGGGCACCACCTCGGTCTCTTCATCTGCAAATTTGGGGTCCCAGTGCCTGCTCTGCCCTCCCACGGCTGCCACAAAGACCAGGGAGAGCTGTCAGGGGTCCATTCCACTGCCCGCTTTCTGGCCACTCCAGGGTCAGGCTGAGACAAGCCGGGGTGTCCCTGTGAGCCCCCAGGACGGAAGGGTTTGGGGGCGTGGGGCACAGCCCTCTGCCAGCAGCTGCGTGCTCTGCTTTGCCTCACCTCTGTGAAGAGCGTGAGATGCATCTGCACAGCAGGCCTGGCCCTGCCCAGCATCCCCCGCTGGTTGTTTCCTCTGCACACCCAGCTCCCTGGATCCGGCCCCGGTCGGCCTGCACCTTTGGCAGGGCTGGTGGGCCAGCTGGCCTCAGCCACCCTGGGGGCCGAGGAAGGTCGGAGCTGCCCGGCAGGGCGCCCAGAAATGCAGGGGTCCCTGGGGCTGCTGCTCTGCCTGTGTGGCCTGCACTGTGTCTTCCTGACCGGGCCCTATTGGTCCAGCTGTCTGGATCTGCCTGTCTGCACCTCTGTCTGTCTGAATTTGGAGCTGTCTGTGAGTCTGGGTCTCGTCTTGTCGCTTTGGGCCTGTCTGGATCTACCTTTCAGTCCATCTGTCTGTCTGCTCAGGGTCTGGGTTCCCATCCCAGCTGTGCCTCTGACGCAAGACGCCCCCCCCCCCCACTTGTGAGCACACGTCCACGTCCTCCTCCACCTATAGACCAGCGTCCCCGGCGTCCCTGCCCGGCCACTCCCTGCCAGTCCACTTGACCCTGCAGACGAGCCTGTGGGGAACCACTGAGCAGCCAGCCTCACCAGGCGGGGCGCAGCCTCCCTCACTCCTGACCCACCGACTGCCCAGACCCCCTGAGTCTCCCCACGAAAACCCCGTCTGTCAGTTCTCACACATTCCTGGAAGAGAAAAAATCAGCCCAAATTCCAGCAAGTCTTTGGCAAGGCTTATCAACAGCTTTAGAAACGTGCACACCACAAAGCTCTTCACGGCACGTTCCTGTAATTGCAAGACATGGGAGGTAACGCAAATCCCAGCCCGCAGGGCCTGACCGAATGAGTGGGGCCCCTCCACGCAGCGGGGCGAGCTCTAGGGGCCCCTGGGGATAATCCCGCCCCTAGGGAAACGTGGTGTATCTGGGGAGAGACTACTGGGTGAAAAGGGAAGGTATGGAGGGTGTAGATCGAATGCACTTTCGCTTAGGAGGAGAAGGAAATCTATATTTTGCTTTTATTTTTAGAAAGAAGCAATGGAAGGATAAACCCAGAACTAAGTGAAATGGTTACTTCTGGGCAGAGTAGGGTGGGCGGTGGCTGGTGGGGGAGGGGGGGCAGGGAGAAAGCAAGACCTCTCTGAGTGCACCTGGTTTTACGCTTTTGACTTTGGAACCAAATGTTTTTCTACAATTGAAGAGCAAAGCCAAATCAGTTTTTCTGAAGAAAGTAAAAACTAACTAGAATAAATGAACCTGAATATCGAGGTGGTGGAAAGAAAACCCTACTAAGTATTTCAAGTGACTTTGAAACAGTCTTTCTACTACACATCCCTAAGGGGACAAGAACAAAAAAAAAAATAACAGATAAATATCAAATTCCATTCCGTAGACTTGTTAGTAAAAACATCGGTAACACTACTTTTAAATTATTATATATGATGGGGAAAAGCAAATAAACAAGTGCATGTTATTAGGAAATAAAATTTGCACTGAAGACCACATAGACATCACATTTTAACATGGAAGAACCCTTTCATCTCTAATTTGAAATGGAAATTTCAGTATAAACTCATGTTCATTTTTCTGTTCCTTAAAAAAAAAAAAAAAAAAGTCTTTCCGAGCTCTGGCCACCGGAAAAGCCTGGAAACCCAGGAGCAGCTAGCACCCCTAGTGCCCAGACTGTGTTCTCTAGAACCACCTCCCAGCAAGAGAACCAGGGTGTCCCAGGAGATAAGCTGGGACATCTTATGCCTAAAAGCAACATGCCATCAAGGGTTAGGGGGGGGTCCCACCAAAATGACGCCGGAGTCAACTTGGAGGTGCTTCCAAACCCACGGTCCCAGTGGGATCATTTGAACATCAAAAAGAATAATGACTGCAGTGGCTTAAAACACATCAGATGTATATAAGTCAGTGAGATCACAATGATACTGTAAAACGACCACAAACCTCATGGGGCACCAACTTATTTTGAAAATTGAAAAAGTTACGAACTGAGCGCCTACACCTTTCCTCTGCAGACTGTCTCTTAATATTACCGGATAGGTAATGGGGAAGGTTCTTTAGAGAAGAACCAGAGCTGACACACGCAGAAGAAATGATAGCATCTGAAAAGTCGCTATTTGCAACTCCTAATGAAATAACAGACCTAGGCTATGATTTCCAGCGGCTGCTGAAAGGATGAGGTGGAAGGCTGATGGGGAATTTTACGGTGGGAGGATTGGGCTGACAGCAGCTGAACCCACTTGCAAATCTCCACATCACGACAAGGACAGCGTGGGGCCCTGAAAGTGAAGCGACAGGAAGCCAGTTTAGAGGGCAAAACCATGATAGAGGGACATATGAAATGGTGCTGGGAGAAATGCAGCCAGTTCGAGTACATGGAAAATTCTGTAAGATAAATGACCCAGTTTCTTCTATAAACAGCATGGGGCGGGGAGGGGCGAGAGTGGATGGGAACTATTCTACAGTCAAAAGAGCCAAACTGGATCCTGATTTGAGCAAACCAACTGTAAAAAGACATTGTGGAGATGACTGGAGGTTTTTTAAAGGTCCTCCCCTGTCAGATTCTGCACTGAAGTGTTTATGAGTAAACTAATACACTCTGGGATTTCTTTAGGGAACTCAATCGCCCATGCCGTGCTATTCCCCTGGCGGAAAAAAAAAAAAAAAAAAAAAAAATGGTAGGGGATGGAAATTGAGGCAGGGTGTGCTCAGCAACAACTTGTGCCTCCGAGATGACTGTTAACCGTCCAGGGATACGGCAAGCCGGCTATTAAAGCTTGGTCATTACGGCACAAGCATCAGCAAATGCTACAGGTCAGGGTGCTGTCACTCCAACTAGTTTATCAGCACCCGGCCAGACAGCGCTCACAAGAGCACCGCTGGTGACCGCATTGTGCATTCTCTCTACTTTGTGTGTGTTTGAAATTTTCCACAGTAGTTTACCAGGGGCACATCCTTAGGCCTAGAAATCCCACTTCTGAGAATTTATCCTGGACAGGTAATTGAAGTCGGTCCTGCAGTTCAAGTGGCTTCAGTTTTTAGCTACGCAAACATTTATGGAAACATTGGCTTAAGATTTATTTTTTAATGTCAACAGCATAAACACCAAAAAGGAGTTTGGTTTTCAGTTTCGAAACATGAGCAAGTTCTGGAAGTCGGTTGCAAACAAAGCGAATATACTTAACACTACTGACTTGTACACTTAAAAATGGTCAAGATGGTAAGTTTTATGTCGTGTATTTTACTGGCGATTTGAAATTTTAAAAAAAAGGGATCGGTTATGTTATAACGTGGAACATGGTTCGAAATTATGTTACAGAAGAAAATTTAATGGTAAGGAAAAATAAGGATGAGCTGGTGAAGTGACAAAGCAGGTTACAGAACCATACGTTCAGCCCGACTGCATTTGGGTAAATTTTTAAATGCATGAGCTCGTCGCCCAGGCTGAAAGTGTGCTAGGCTGAGCGCTCACATACGTGCTCAAGAAACCAGGGAACCCCGAGAGCGAGGGGGGGTGCCATTAGCATCACCTTCTACAGATGTGGAAACTGCTGGCAGAGGCAGAGGCAGAGGGGGATGTCCCGCCCGACCCCCAGGCCCAGCCCCTGCCTCCCGCGTGCAGTGGGGTTTTCTGTTTTCCCTTTCGGAGCGATTCCTCAACCTCCTAACCTAGAACAGCTTTTCCTTCTGCAACGAGTTGACAATGCGGTGAAGCTGGTGGTGTGCGTTGCAGGCTGTTGATGGAGAAGGGGGCGGATGACAGCCGGAACTGTGGTCATCACTGGGGGCATCTTGGCGACTGTGATTCTGCTCTGCATCATCGCCGTTCTGTGCTACTGCCGGCTCCAGGTACTCCGGGAGCTGGGGGTGGGGGGAGAAGCCCGGAGGGGGCCCTGCAGAGGGAGGGAGCCAGGGCCCAGGAAGGCGGAAGAGTCAGGTCTCCAAGAAGGTGCAAGGCAGACGGCACCCTCGGACTCCACCTGTGAGGGCTCGGTGATGACAGCTCCCCAGACTCCCTGCGAGGTGAGTCCACTGAGGCTCAGAGAGGGTAAGGGCCTTTGCCGGTGTCACACAGCTGTCAAGCGGGGAGCAGGGGTGAGCCCTTGGGCGGTGCTACTCCACCACCTGTGCACTCCCTGCCCCACCCACACTCTAGGGCTGTCCTAGGTCCCCCGCATCTTTCTTCCTAAGAGAGGAGAGGAAGCCACGTGCATAGGGCGAGGCAGCTGCCCTGGAACTACTGGGACCAGACTGCCTGGGCTCGAGTCCCAGCTCTGCCACTTTCAGGCTACCTGCACCCCCCGTGCCTCAGTTTCCCCACCTGCAAAATGGAGTTGGCCGTTGCACCTGCCCCCGGTTGCCGTGGGCGGAAATGAGCGAATCCCTCACTTAGGGATCCCGGGAGTCCGGGGTGCCTGGATTACGAGCCCCCGCGAGTGGTGGTGGCAGGGACGCGGGTGTCTGAGCTGGGTGCCGCACGCGTGCAGCGAGGGGAGCCGGGGAGCCGGCGGTCACAGTGGCCCTCTGCCCGCAGTACTACTGCTGCAAGAAGGAGGAGTCCGAGGAAGACGAGGAGGAGCCCGACTTCGCCGTGCACTCGCACCTGCCCCCGCTGCACTCGCACCGCAGCCTCGTGCTGACCAACGGGCCGGCGCTCCACCCGGCCACCGCCGCCTCCTTCAGCCAGAAGTCCCCGCAGGCCCGCGCCCTCTGCCGCAGCTGCTCCCACTACGAGCCGCCCACCTTCTTCCTGCAGGAGGACGAGGGCGCGCGCAACGGCGGGGAGCGCGTCGCCCACAAGAGCGTCAGCCGGGAGGACGTGGCGCTGCCGCCTGGGAGCTTCGGGGCCCTGCAGGCCCTCAACCCCAGCCGCCTCTCGGCCATGCGGGAGGCCTTCTCCCGGAGCCGCAGCATCAGCACCGACGTCTGAGGGCGCCCCCGGCCGCCGACAAGTCCTGAGACCACGGTGGGGTCCCCACGGCGTCCCAGCCTGGCCCTGGGCCCCGACCCGGGCTCGGCCCAGCTTGCCTCACAACCGCGTCCTCACGGCGGCCCGTTGGGGGGCTCCGGGGCTCGCTGCGGGGGTCAGGCCCAGTGAAAGTAGTGTGGCCGCGCCGGGTGGTGGCCCCCGGGGCCTGGGTCCGGAAGGGAGGCGGGCATGATGCGGGCACAGGTGTGTGGTAGCATCCGGGTGGCAGGCTGCAGGGTGAGGTAGGGCTCCAGAGCACAGACGCCAGGCTGCTGCTACCAATGCTGCCGTTAGGGAGGGGTCCGTGGAAGGCGGCCTGCGTCTCAGCCCCAGCAAGTCGGCATCTCTGGCTTCACCGCCTGGCCGTGTCCCTCCCTCCCTGGGCCTCAGCCTATCTATTTGTTCAAGGAAGGGGTGGCAGCCGCGATGCTAGGGGCCCTGCAGCACAAGCCTCGCCTGGCGACTGGGGACCAGGTACCCCGTCCCAGAACAGGGCCTCCCCCAACCCCTCCCCCACACACCCTGGCTTTAAGCGCCAGGCGGCTGAGACACTGGTTGATTGAGCTGGGCCCCCAGCTGGGCAGATCTCCCTAGAAGGGGGAGCTCCCTTGGGATGCACAGCCCCGACTGGCTTTTTGGTGAAAATGGAGTAGGGAGGAGGCCGTGTGCTGCTCCCCCCGCGTCGGCAGTGTCCACACTAAAACACCCAGTCCGGTCCTCAGCCCCGATGCAGTAGGGCGGACAGAGCCATGGACCAGGGGCTAAATGACCCACTGACTCCCCGTGAGACCTGGGGCGGGCCCTCCCAGGGGCGGGCCCTCCCACTCCCACTCCCACTCCCACTCCTGGGCCTCAGCCTCCCCGGAGCCCTCCTGCTTTCATGCCCTGGGGCATAGACCCCCGGAGCTCTGCCACCTGCCCAGTTTCTCAGGAGGTCCTGGGAGCAAGGCCTCAGGCTGCCCCTTCCCTGCTCCGGCCCCGTGCACACGCCCCCAGCAGGGCTAGGGGCTCCCCCACCGTCCAGCTAGAGAAATGCCCCAAACCCAGGGGCACCGTCCGCGGGGAACGCAGCCCCGTCCACGCAGAGGCACCGTTTCCTCTTGGCAGCATGGCCCCCAGAGTCCCCTGCCCTCTCCCGGGCTCTCTCTGCCTCTGGGCCCAGCCATAGAGCCAGCCCCCACCCTGGTAGGGCGGCCCCGTCTGCCCAGGAAGACGGACCAGGCTCCCCAGCTAAGCCACTTTCCTAAAAGACAAACCTTCGGGGCACATGGCTATCCCCGAGCTGTGGGCGGCCTGAGCACCACACTTCTGCTCTTTCTCCAAAGTGCTGCTGAGCTGTGACTCCGGACGTGAGCAGAGTTAGGAAGGCTTTACTATTTTTGGCATCGTCGATTTCCCCCCCCCCC
>NW_006779962.1:151153-153329 GCF_000442215.2 Lipotes vexillifer | reverse complement strand
GTTTCCCCCCCCCCCTTCTTCCTTTCTCCTCCTGCCTCGGTTTGGACTTGCTAATGGAATCACCCCCAAGCTTCCCCTTCCTTTGTCAAAGCCCACGAGTTTGTTTCTGATGCATTAGCTTGGCGGGGTGGGCAGGGGTGGGGGGTGGGGGGTGAGGGTCAGGAGGTGGCACTTCCTGCGGCTGTTCTGTTCGGTTTCCTATTTCCTTTTCTGGTCTCTGGCCTCTGTGTAGATTCCTAGATCCATTTGACGTCAACACGCACCCATCCAACCGAACTCCCCCGGCTCCACCATGGGGACCTGCGGGGAGCTGCCTGCTCTCTGACAGATTCGAGAGCCAATAAAACTCCTGGCACCGTGCGCTGTCTTTGCTCTGCCTGACATTCCAGGCCAGCCCAGACCCCTCTCCAGCACTTCCTGGGTGGGGCCGTGTCCAGCCCAGCACAGCGCAGAGTTGGCCTCTTCCTCTCCCGTCCAGCCCCAGGGGTCAAGGCACTACCCAAAGGCGCCCGGCCGCAGCCATGTTTGGATTTGATTTTCCCGGGGTGGATGTGTCAGTCTTCCGTGATTGGAAGCCACCGGCCTAAACCCTGAGCTCCTGGAGGGTGGGTGGGGGGTGACAGGCTGAGCCACCTGGGGCAAGTGACTGACCTCTCTGGGCCCGGGTCTTAGCATCAACACGACGGGTGACAATGATACCGACTCCATGGGGCTCTTAGGGTTAAAGAGGCAGTGCTGGTAACGCACTGGGCACAGACCCTGGCGTACAGGATGCGCACACAAAGTGCTGGTGGAAAGGAGGATGGGGGAGGAAGGTCATAAGGAGAGAAAAGATCGGGGTGGGGGGAAATGACAGGGCACAGTGGTGCGGTGTGTCAGGGAGCCCCAGACCCCTGCAGTGCGGCGACCCACCTCTGCCGGAACTGAGCCGCTGACCTTGAGGGAGCTCACCCCACAGGCCCCAGCGGACCTGGAGAGCCACTCACCCACCTGCAGCCCCCTGGATGCCATCCCACACAGTGGTGGACCCCGCTCTGGCCCCAGTTTGGGGACAGGCTGGCCCTGCATCCCGGGAAAGCAGTCAGGTAGCCCCTCGCCTCCCTGCCCCCTGTCCCCAGAGACCCTCCCTGCGGCATCCTCGGCCCTGTGCCAGCTCACTGTCCCTCGGCGGGTGGACACCCCCATCGTCCCTCCTCCACTGCAGCCAAACCAAGGTGCTTTCAGCATCCTCCGCACCCACCCTCTCCCTGGAAGCTTTCCGTTTCTACACTCCACCCGCCACCCCCCCACCCCCGCTTCCATCTGGAAGAACTCCTGCGGCTGGACCAGCCTAAACATCTCCCCTGGGAAGCCCTCCTGTGCCCCGGCACCCACAAGTCCAGATTAAGGAGCCCTTCTAAGAGGCCCAGAAACAGTAGTGATGGCTATTTCCTGAGCACTCCGTGTGGGCCCACACCACGCCTCCCACCTCTTCCTGCCGTGGTTCGGGGTGAGGGAGTTCCCTTGGGCTCCGCTGTCCCCCAAGCCCCACAGCAGTTGGGAGGTGCGAGATTGGCTCGATTCTGACTCCAGCGCCCAAGTCCTGATGCCCCTGAGACCCCTCCCCGCAGGCCACCCACTCCTTTTGTCACCTTCTGTCCGCTCTCCCCTGTCATCTCCTCAGGGAGACGCGGCAGCCCGGCCCCCAGCCCCACCTGGTCCCAGATCTGAGGCCGCAGAAGATCCTTCCGAATGGGCGAGCTGGACAGCGACCCCAGCTCCCGAAACCTCACGGCCACCCCACCCTGCCTGGCAGAGCCCCGGAGACCCCACGGTGCCGCCATAAATAGGACCACTTTATTAACATACAGAGAGTACTGACGGACGACAGCACAGCCATGGTGCCATGAGAAAGATGCCTCTTCCCAGGTGTAAAGTGCGGTGGGTCCCTCCGTGCCAAGAGCTTCATATCAAGGAGGCGAGCGATGCTACGTCGTGAGATTAAAATTCCTCCGGAAGGAGTCGCCTAGACAGCATCAGGATCCCAGGCTCCCCGTCTCCCTGGCTGCCCATCCCCCTCTCCTCACCCCCACAGCCCTGGAGGGATAGAGGATGTTCCCAGGCCCCCGGGTGGGAACCACAAACGCACCAGTCCTCCCGGCTCTGTCCTGGGAGGGCCAATGGGCGCGCTCGGGGT
>NW_006779962.1:143368-151138 GCF_000442215.2 Lipotes vexillifer | reverse complement strand
GGGGCAGGGGAGGGGCTCTCCTGGCCGGGGAGAGAGCAGGGGCTCAGTGTCACGTCTTCACAGCCGGGACGCCCTGCAGGGAGGGTGTCCGTGGAGGGGCTGCTGCGGCCCCAGGGATGGGGTGCTCGGTCTCTGAGGAGCAGCTGCCGGGCCTAGGAGTGGGGGGGCCGGCAGGAGCGACAGCACGCCTTGCTGTAGTACCAGTGGCCGCAGAGGTTCACCTTGATGGCCAGGGCGCAGTTGGTGCCCGGCTGGTCCTGGCAGCTGTCGTCTGGGGAAGGGACACGGCGCGGGGCGTAGGGCATCAGGAGGCGGTCAGGGGTGGCGACTCGACAGGACCCCCGCCCGCCCCACCCCACCGCCTCCTCTCCTTGAGTTCTACCTCTCTGCCACCGCTTCCCTGCCTCCGTCCCACGCCAGGGATGTCACGGACCCCACCAAGTGATGCGAACGGTGCACAGGGAAGGGTAAGCCCGGGGCCCAGGATTTGGAAGAGCCACTGACCTCACCCCCGGAGGCCTGAACATCCCCGGGAGGCCCACAGGTGCCCCCTCCACTCAGTAGGTGCAAAGCAGAGCTCATCACCTGGCCCTGGTGCCCCCTCGGAGCCTAGTACCCTCATGCATCTTCCAGGTGCCCGAGCCAGAGACCCTGCTTCAGCCCCTCGCCTCCCTGCTCCTGCGCCCAGCTCGAGGGTGCTCTGGCTGGGTCTCCCGGGATCCCTGGTCCCCTGCCCCACAGCTGCCCTCCCATCTTCGGAAGCCGGATGCTCTCTCCAAAGTGCAGGTCTTGGCATGGCTCCTGGGGACCCCAAGCTCCAGTCAGCTCTCACCTGCCTCCCTTCCCACCCTCACCTCCCAGCCTGGGCTCAGCCACTCCAGGAGGGAACCTTCACTCCCCGACATGCATTGGTCCCTGTAGCCACTGGGCCCTCCCAGTCACCCTGACCGATGCCTGCTCATCCTGCAGGCCCTGGCTCAGCCCAGCCTCTGCTCTCCCTGGAAAGCCCCTGCCCCGCCCTCAGCCTCTCCCCCCTCACCTGGGGGCTCCGTGGGGCAAGGCTGCAGGTCACAGGCCTGTCTGCCCACGGGCTTCACCAGCGGGTCGCAGCCTCGGACAATGTCGGTCCCTTGGTAGCACTTCACGTCTCGCATCCGCACTCCCACCCCGCAGGTCTTGGTGCACTGATCGGGGAGAGATGGCATGGCCGAAGCCCCCACCGGCGGGGCGAGGGCTCCGGCCAGAGGTGGGGGGATCCCACCCCTGTCACCTGGTTGCCGAGTCTCACCTGACCCGGGACACACGGAAGGGCACTGGCTGGCAGCCAGGAGACGCTAATACTCGTCCCCCCTCCCCCGGGGCTGCTGAGTTTCCCCCGTCAGCGCCGTGAGGGTGTGGCCGTCTCCTCTCTCAACCATCCCCCCCCACTCCCCCGCCGGGTGGGTCCTTCGGTTCTAGCTTTCCTGGGTCCTGTGCTACCGAATGCTCAGGGCACACGGGGCCACGGCCCAGGGAGAGCGCTGGTTTCCCGCTCCAATAACCAGCTGTGTTTGTAGTGGACCAATTAAATGTATCTTCCAGAGCCACCGCCTCACCCTCGGCTCCCAGAGTCCAG
Organism: Lipotes vexillifer; assembly: GCF_000442215.2. Lineage (NCBI taxonomy): Eukaryota > Metazoa > Chordata > Mammalia > Artiodactyla > Lipotidae > Lipotes > Lipotes vexillifer. Next base: position 149,523 of record NW_006779962.1, on the reverse strand, counting down.
ATGTTCCCCTTGGAAAACCCCGCTGAGCTACCCAAAACACCAGGGCCATCTGCTGACCCCAGTTACCCCACCGTCCTCCTGCCAAGATCCTACAGGCGGTGGCTCCCTCTGGCTGCCCCTGATGTGGGTGACCCCACGTCACCCAGGCACGTCTGGGACCCGAGCCCTCAGTTTCCTGAGTGGGGTCTGGGGTGGGAGGCCCTGGCCCTGGGCCCACCCTCTGGTTCTGTTTGCAGAGGCACAGGGAGGGCTGCCTGCCCGATGCCCGCTCCCAGCCTGGGGGGGCTGACCCAGTCTGGAGGCACCAAGCACAGACAACAGTCAGCCTTGGATGGGTGCCCTGAGGAACCTCTGGCTGTCCCTCGGCCCCAGAGAGAACACACCTCTGAACCTGAGTAGATGGGACAGCTGGGAGGATGCACTCTTACTAAGCCCCTATCCCGGGAAGGGGCAGCCACAGGGGAAGCAGACACCAGCCCAACCAGGGGCAAAATGACAGAGGTCCACATCCCCACGGGCCGGTCACCCCTTGCCCACCCACCATCATCAGGGCAACACAGGGCAACACAACACCCCAATGCTCCCAGGCTCCTGTGCAAAGACCACTGTGGGCCTCCCTACTTGTGCCCTCCTGGGAGCTACAGCACCACCAAGTGCAGAGGGGACTTGGGCCACAGGACTGGCGATGCTGCTATAAGGAGACATCGGGGAGACGGCATGAATCAGTAAAAACCCAAGTCTAGACACGGCCGCCCCTGTGCTGTAAGAAAGGCTTGAAGGATGCTAACGAGCCCCCGGGTGCCCTGGGATCCCGCTGGGAGGCCTCCACAGGAAAGGGGCCAGGAGAGAAAAAGCAGAAGGTAAAGGACCCCCTTTGCTCGGCCAGGGAACTGGGGCGGGGTGGGGTCTGCGGACCAGGGCTGCTCGCCCGACTCAGGCCAGCCCCACGCGCCTCAGGGCCCGCCCTGCCCTGCTCTCCTTGCGATGGGCCAGTTCAGGGCCTCCCTTCACTCTGCACATCTCTCGGCCCGCCCGGAGCAGCATCCAACGTCTGCTCACGCCCCAGGAGCTGGGGGTCAGCTCTCTCTCTGAACTTGGGTTTCTTCCCCCGTGGGATGGGAAGAGGAGCCCCCTCCCGGGGTGCTGTTGGGCGGAGGAAAGGAGCCCATCTGACAAAGTGCTGGGACTGGCCCACCCACAGGGGCCTCGGGGCCTGGGAGGTGAGGGTTCTGCTCCCGGCTGTAGGGAGCAGAGAGATCTCAGCTCCAAGCCACCCGCCGGCCTGAGGCCGAGGAGCCCACAGGGCCGTGGAGGGGCCAGGCCTGTGTCAGGGCAGCGGCGGCCATTCCTCTGGCTTCCCTCTGCCCACAGTGCGCATGTCCTGCCATCCCCTCTGCCTCTCCAATCCTGTGTCCCTCCTGCCTTGACTCTGGCTCCCGGGACCGAGGCCATATCTGAGTCAGCCCCACACAGTCCCGGTACCCACCTGGGATCTGTCTGCCCCGTGTTGGGTGTCAGGCACACGTGCTGTCAAATGCACGACTGGAAGGCTACAGTGCAAGGCCGGAAGTGACCAGGGCCCAAAAAAGGCCCAGGGCGAGCATGGCAGGGATCCCAGAGGTGAGATCCGAGAGGACTTCCTGGAGGAGGTGGCTTTTGCACCAGCTGACTTGGTAGCACTGACAATCTTTCCAGGGATGAAAAGCCGTGACGGAGGCTGAGAGGGGGGACATGAGGGGCACTTGGGGCAGGAGAGGAGGTACTTTGGCAGGACCAGAACTCAGGCCTGGCCTCAGGTGACCTCAGCGGGGGGCCAGCCAGGCGCTTACCTCAGACCAGGGGCTGGTGTACCACTTGAAGCAGGGCCTCTCGAAGCACGTGCTCTCCTCCGGGGGCTTCTTGGCCAGGCCGCACTCGGGGCCATTGCGCGTCTGCGGCTTCCCGTTGGCCAGCTCCATGCACAGTACCAGCCTCTTTTTCACACCTCGGCCACAGGTGGTGTTGCACTGAGGCAGGGTGACAGACGGGGCTGGGTCAGGGGTCAAGAGCCAGAGGCCAGGAGGACCAGAACACAGAGCCCAGAGCCAGGCCAGTGGTAATGTCTCGGTCAATAGCAAGTGGGTGAAAACGCTTAGATCAATGGCAAGTTGGCTGAGAACTCTCCGGTCGATAACCACGTGGCCCCAGACAGATTTGATGACAAGCAATTTAGCATAAAACCATCTGTTGTGAAACAAAATGGTTAATGACAGTTTGACTTCAGATGATTTAGCTAATAGTGATCTGCCTGAAACAAGCAGTTGAAAGCAATGTGGTTGAGAATAATTTGTCTGAAATTGTAAGTCGGTGACCTTGACAGGTCTAGGGGTCGTGAGAACAAAGGGATGTACAGGGCCCACGAGCCAAGAGCAAGTACAGCAGAAGGACCCCCAACCCTGGGTTTCCATCTTTCGGGAACATGGGGTCATGGGAACTATACCAGCCCTGCATGCCTCGTTGAACATTTGCTATTTAGATTTGGGAAGTTTTAAGAGGTTTTCTTACTTTTTTGTTTTCTTCTGTTTCAAATTGACGTTTAGTGAATTGTGTCGTGCTAATTTCCAATTAGTTCCTCGTTTGACCAGTCCGTCATTCTGGCCGCCTGGCTCTCGGCCAAATGCTCTCCCAGACGGAGGGGGCCCTGCCACCCGGCTCGGGCTCAGGGCACTCACCCGTTCCCAGTCCTGGGCCAGCCAGTGGGCGGGGCAGTTCTTGTCCCCGCAGGGGTGGATGGCCAGAGGCTTGGTCTCCATCTGGCACTGAGACTCGGGCACCACCCGTCCGTCGCTGGTCTTGCAGTACACGTGTCTGATCATGCGGCCCTGCCCGCAGCTTCCACTGCACTGCAAGGGGACACCCGGGGTTAGAGGCAGAGCCCCCTCCCAGGTCCCCCAGACATCATTCCCAAGAGAAAAGAACAGCTGGGGGGAGGGGGAGGGGTTGCCATGGTAACCATGTTTTAAATAACAGTTTCTGTTCAAATTACAGAAAGATTGCATGCTCGTTGAAAAACACACAGAGAAAAGCACGCCTAAGACACCTGAAAAGCTCATCTGTACACCCAGCACACAGAGGGGACCCCAGTGAGCATCTGAATGTCTCATCCAGGCAAGAGGCAAGAAAGACAGACACACAGACAGACAGGGAGCTTATAAAAGGGCATCGGGACGTGACCACTTGTTTTGGGATAAAGGTTTTGATTCCTCGTACTCGCGCGGGGACACCCTCTGAGCGCCGCCCGCCCTCACCGGCCCCCAGTCGGAGACGGTCCACTGGCGGTCGCAAGGAGGCCCCGTGCAGTCCTCCTCCCCCACAGGCCTGGTGTTGGGGTCACACAGTGTCTCATCCTCCGAGCAGCGGATGTCCCTGGTCACCACGCTGCGTTCCCCACACTTGGCCGTACACTGCGGGGAAGCCGGGGTGAGGGCGGGGCCGCGGCTGCCCGAGCAGCGGTGCAAGGGCCCTGCGCCAGGCCCCCAGCGCCCCACCCCCCGACACCCCCAGCGCCCCCCCCCCCAACCCCCCCACCTGCCAGCCCGGCCCGGCTCGCTCTGCGCATGCGCACCTCTGACCACTCAGACATCTCCCACTGCGGCCCGCAGGCCGGGTTCCGGCACGTCTTGCGCTCCTCGGGCCGCACGGCTTCGGCCGCCTCGCACAGGTCACTGTACACGGAGCTGTCGAAGCCGGGCGAGAGCATCTTCCAGCAGCGCACGATGCGGAACTGGTAGCCCTCGCCGCAGGTGCGCGAGCACTCGCTCCAGCTGCTAGTCTCCCACCTGCCTCGGGACGGGCACGGCCTTCAGCGACCCCCACCCTTCTCCCGCTGGCCGGGACCCCACGGCCCAGCTCCTCCTTCCCTCGTGGGGTCCAAATCCACCACGGGATGTCAGACAGGAAGCTGGTCAGGGCCCATAGGGAAGCTGTTGCCGTGACGACCCCCGCCTTCCCCGCTGTAGGAAACACCCGGGTAGGGTGGGGAGTGGGCACCCGAGCCTGCACTTGGCCGGCTTGCCCAGGAGCCCTTGTAGCCTCCACCTGCTCTCAACTCCAGACCACCTCCAGCCACTTCAGGGAAACAAAGTCCCGGCCTTGTTGCTTTGCTGACGCCGTTCCCTCCTCCCAGAGTGCCTTCCCCTCCTGCCACTGCCACACTTCTTCCTCCAACTGGGGATCCTGCCTCAGTGTCCTGGAGCCCCAAGCCCCACCATGGGGGCTCTCTCTGAGGGGATGAGCAGACCCCCCATAGCCGCACACCCAGCTTCTCACAAAGGAGCAAACGCACAGGGAGTAGAAGCCCCAAGATGGAGCAGAGGAGGCCCCGGGATGGAGCAGAGGCCCCAGGATGGAGCAGAGGCCCCGGGATGCAGCAGAGGCCTCACGATGGAGCAGAGGCCCCGGGATGCAGCAGAGGCCCCGGGATGGAGCAGAGGCCCCGGGATGCAGCAGAGGCCCCGGGATGCAGCAGAGGCCCCGGGATGCAGCAGGCCAGAAGAAAAGAGGGTGTGAAGCTGCGTCTGAGAGCGGGATGCACTTGGCCTCCAAGGCCGGGCACCCTTGGGCTTATCTTGGGACCACCATGATCATGACCAGAAAGAGGACACGCTTTGGGCTCAGCCTCGGACCATCTGTGAGGCAGGACAGGAGGCCTGGGGGGCTAGGAAGATGGGGCCTCCCCCACAGCCCGGACACCCATCAGCCTGGAATTTCGGGAATAATCCCTTTGGGCTTTTCAAAATTCTAGATGCACCGAGTAGACCTGGGGGCGGCAGGAGCAAAGAGTCATGTTCAGAATGGTTCTCAACCTGCGGTAGGAGTCACTGATTGAGCGCCCACCGTGTGCAAGGCATAGTGACAGATTTTACCGCAAAACGTGGGAAATGACGCAGGGACCGACAGTAGGCCAGTGCAGCCCCCCTCGCAGGCCTGTGGCCCGCCTGGGTGACGGAGCAAGGTGCATACTCCCGTCCCTCCTGCAGGCAGGGGCAAAGCAGAGCCCCAGGCCCCCGCCTCCCGCCCCCCACACACACCCTGCTCGGGGCCTGGGTGGCAGGTACCTGGGCTGGCACTCCCTCCCTGCACAGAACTCCTGGACAGGCTCAGGCCGGGTCAGGGCGTCGCAGTAGATGTCGTCCACCTCGATGCCATCATAGCGGACGCACATGGCATACGTCGACATGACCCCTGGGTTCAGGACAAGGGAGGAGCCAGGTGAGCCAACTGTGAGCACCTTGGTGACCGGCAGACAGGCCATGTGACCATGGGCGAGTCACCCGACCACTCAGCACTTCCCGGTTTAAATCAGGGATAGTGACAGTTACCAGCTGACAGGTCTGCAGGTGGAGCCCAGCAAGGACGGCTTTGTGGATCTGAACTCTCTCCCCGTCCATGTCCCGTGGCCTGACCTCTTCTTTTTGCACCCTCACCCCATCCAGCCCAGGCTGGGCACCCAGTTTATGTGTCACAAACCCTGGGTTTTAAATAAACTCAGATTGGCCCTTACAGAGGCACAGAGGCAAAGCCAGCCAAGTGTCGCTCATTTTCATTCATTCAACAACTACCCATCCATGGATGGATGGATGGATTGGTGGGTGGGTGGATGGGTGGGTGGATGGATGGATGGATGGATGGATGGATGGATGGATGGGTGGATGGATGGATGGATGGATGGATAATCTAACCATTCCAGCCCTTTGCAGACTCCTCAGATGATATATTAGATCTTCAGATCCTCCCTGCCCTTCCATGGCATGCCCTAGTCCTTATCAAACTCCCTCTTAAACTTTCTTTAATCATTATTGTGATTAAATACCTGGTACTCTATAAATCCCATCGGGGGACAGTATGTAAAGGGCCAGCCCTCAACTAAAATTATTAATTCCGTGACCCCCCCCAGCTCCACCTTCTGCTTCTCTGGTCTTCCTCCCCTGCACCCCGTGCTCGGTACCGAGCTGGCACATGGGCCAAAGTCACTACACAGTGGGTGAGTCCCTGCCAAAGAGCCAGGATGACTCAGGGAGAGTGTTAACATTGGTGAAGTCCCCAGGTGAGGTTAGGGTTTGTGGTGGTTGTTATTGCTGGTGTGTGTGTGTGTGTGTGTGTGTGTGTGTGTGGGT
>NW_006779962.1:141218-142392 GCF_000442215.2 Lipotes vexillifer | reverse complement strand
GTGTGTGTGTGTGTGTGTGTGTGTGAGAGAGAGAGAGAGAGAGAGAGAGAGAGAGAGAGAGAGAGGGAGAGGGACCCAGCTTTCCTGAATGACGGAGGGAATGGAACCCTCCTCACTGGGGTCACCCTTCCCCCAGAGGGAAATTGATTTCCCCGTAAACCAAGGGCCCCAGACACCTTGTGTTCCCTTCCCAGCGGCGCGTGTCTAAAAGCCGGCAGCTCCTGCCTCTCCAAGCCCCAGCCCTGGACGGAATGAAACAGCCTGGGAAGCAGCCCACATGGGGATTTTTTCTTTTTTCCGTAAGGGACGAGCCAGGTTGCAATCACTGGTGCCTCTCTGCCAGCGCTGGGCTGTGTCGTCTTTAGCCGTCTCTGAGGGGGGAGACTGGCTTCCTGGCCAGGTCTGTTCAGAATGTTCCAGGCCTCAGAGACACCAGCTCTGGGGCCCAGGGAGGTCCAAGTTTAGGGACTTGCAGACCCTCAGCAAGTGCCTGATTATTCATTCCCTCCTCGTCATCGAGTGGAAACACAGCAGGTCCTGATCAACAGAGACGGGAATGCTGGTCCCAGCCCAGTCTCTCGCTGGTGGGGTGGGGGTGACGTGAGCGCTGTCAGACTCTCTGGGCCTCAGCGTGCTGCTCAGAGGAACCCCCCAGGGATGCAGGGCAGTCAGAGCACCAGTCGTCTGGACACCCACCTCCCTACATCTGTCTTGAACGCGGTGCTTTTCAAACCTTCTTACTGAGCCCTTTCAAACCGAGCCCTTCCTCTAAATAAAAGGCGCAGAGAAGCCCGACACTCAGCTAGGTGGGCCTGCTCTGCCTGAGGTGCGTGAGCTCGGGGCCCACCCGCTCCACTCCCCTCAGCCTGCGCCCAGGAGGTGCCAAGAACAGCTGGAAATCATCACTTGAGACTCAAGCTAAGAGTCCAAACCGATTCACCTACATTTCTACCGCTCCCAGGAGCGTCTTTAAGGAAAGGAAAGATTGCTTGCTGCCATGGCTGAAGTTCAAGGACACAGGAGAGCTGCTGTGTGCCAGCGACATTGTGGATGTTTGCACAGACACCGTGGGCCACGGAAGGTCTGTAAACCACCCCTGCCCCCAACGCCGGCCCGGCCTCGGCATCCGGCACAGTGGGATTTGGAGGAGGGCCGGCCACAGAGCGTGCGGAGG
>NW_006779962.1:127529-140926 GCF_000442215.2 Lipotes vexillifer | reverse complement strand
TTCAGCAGGGACCCGACTCCACCACTTCTGCTGAGCGCCACCTGTGCCCAGCTGGGTGCCTCTGCGGTGACGGGGGGCCCACTCTGCATCGGGGCCGTTCATGCCAGTCCCGGACAGGCTCGTCTAAAGGAGAGCGCTTCCTTTCAGCAGAGCCCAAATCTGTCTTTCTCACTTCCTTTCTTCTTTCGTCCTACTTTGCACCTCGGGCCACCCAGGGCAGGTCTGCCCATACCCTGCCTGGCCACTCTGTGGGTATTGAGAAATGGTGCTGTGACCTCCCTGGGGACCATCTTTCACCCAGGGCCAGGCTCAGGCCCCTCGCCACAGAGTCTGTTTCGTCCTGGAGGGATCTCAAGCGACGTCACCTCCCCGGGCAGTGATGTGTCTGGGAGGAACAGGAGACGCTCCCAGTCACGTGGTCTGTGACAATCCCGACATGCGTGGGGACGACATCGGGGCTCCCAATTCAGAACAGGACCCTGCCCTTGGGGAGCAGGCTCTCAAAACAGGCTCCTCCAACACCCATCCCAGCGCTCAACCCTGTCCTCTCCCAAGACCAGCAGCAGCAGTGCTGGCCATGGCGCCCGCTTGTTGAGCTTTGGCCATGACAACTTACTTCTCGTTTCGTGTCTAGCCCTGTAACCACGTTTGGAAAGGCGGACATCCCGTTTTACAGGTAGAAAGTTGACTCGTGGAGAGATTAAGCAATTTGCCAAGGGCATGGGGTGTGGTGGACCAAATAGCGCATCCCCACATACCCCACAAAGCCCACCTCGCGCCCTCCAGAATATCAGGGGGCCAAACTCAGCCTATCCCGTGCCCTGCTGGGGGAGGAGGGGCATGTAAAAGGAGGGGGCCCCAGATTCCAGCCCAAGACGGAGAGCCTGTGGTCCATTCAGAGCCCTGCAGGGCCACCTCCCCAGCTCCTCCCTCGGGCCCTTCTTCTGAGATGCCAACCAGGGCTGCAGGAGGTGTGACCACGCCCAGACCACCGGTTGCCCAGGGTCCAGTCAGCGGCTTGCTAATCCTTCCACGCTGGCCAGAGCATGCAGGGGACACATCCAAAGCTCTGGCCAGCGGGGGTGGGAGCGCAAGGGCAGGGTCGGGGGCATCATACATTTTGAGTGGCAGTAACTCGTCTTGCCCAAACCCAAACAAGAAATCACAGGTATAGGTAAGGCGGCACCCGGGATCTCCCTACATCTGCCACAGGTCCTGGACCTGGGTCTGGCATCTGACCTTGCAGCAGTCCCCAGGGGAGGGGACCAGAGCTGGCGGCAGATGGAGCCCCAGGCCCTGGGCTGTAAGCCAGAAGCTTGCTGTGGTGGCATCCAGCCGTGTGAGCAGACATAGGTTCAAACACTTACTAACCCCATGTGTCTATCTGCCCAGGCAACCCCGGGGGTCTCCGTTCCCCTCCTGCTTCCTCCCTGGACGAGGTCCTAGAATCCAAACAGTCCCCTCTGCCACAGACCACGTGGGTCTATTTCCCCCTCCTACATTTCCTGTAAGCAAAAGTAAAATCCTCACCACCTGAGATTTCTTACTTTTTAACCAGAAGGATGTTTGTTCTAACAAGGTATGATATGAAGAATGACGAGGGAGCCTTTGGGGAGCTGCATAAGCCCCAAGCGGCTGGGCCTTACCGTGGTCCAGCACATCGTAAGCACAAGGACATCCAAACTCCCACCTCATCACACTGCCTCGTGGGTCAGGAAACTGCTAGCTAAGCTCTCTGTGGGCAATTTGGGGCTACAAGCAGGTGCACGGGCCCCGAAGCCCAGACTCGCACCCACCGGGGAGGTGGGCTCAGCAGGTGCCGCCCTTCGGCACCCGTCACGGGTACCTGTGGTGCAGGTGGAGCTGCAGGGCTCGTGGGACGAGAGCTTCCACCGGTACATGTCCGCGGGACTCACGCCATGCTTGCGCGTCTTGGGCCTGGTCCTGAAAGCAGGTGAAGCAAAGAAGGGGCTGAGTTTCACGGGAGGATGTGTTCTCCATGGGGCGTGGTTGTGCACCCGTCCTGAGCTCCAGGCAGAATCGCCACCTGTCGGGGCCCCAGTGCCCACCGTCTAGAACAGAGACAAGGGAAGCAACGCCCATGGGGCGGCAGGTTGTAGGAAGGAACGGACGTTGGCATTTTCCATCTCAATGACCGTCTGAGCTCACTGGCCTGCAGCCGTCAGAGCACCTTCGGGGGCTGGGGGTGAAGAATCTGGGGCTCCCCAACATCGCAGTTGCTCCTTCCACACACACAGCCTTCTCGCTGTCACCTGGGAGGGTCGTGCAGGTTCCTCCTGCCCTGCCCCCGGGAAGGGACCGCGGAAGCACCTGGCGTGCTGAGAAGATACCAGAATTCTCTCTCACGGCCTCCCTCAGCTGGGATTCTGACTGAATGGGGCACACTAGCCATTGGGCCTCCAATGATCAAAATAGAAAAGCTCAGCTGCAGACGGGGGAGTGGCCGCGTCCCCTCCAGACGCCTCTGCCCAGGTCTGCAAGGGCTGCTGTGCAAGGGAACGCCGGGCTGGGTCCCCGCCAGCGACGGGCTAGGATTCTTGGCCGGAACTCAGACGGCCCAGCCAACTATTGTTAGGACTGTTTGCTTCTTTGAACCAGTCGGTGTGCTGGGGCCCAACCTCCGTATCCAACGTGCAGGCTCGTTTTGGACTCGGCAGGGGCAGAGGGAGGTGGCGGCAGCTCCCAGAGCCCGGGCATCTGCTCTGAGATGCAGACGGCTGAGTCTGAATGCGGCCCATGGAACCCTGCCACCCCCAGAGCCGGCAAAGGGGACGTGGTGCCATGGCCCGGGGGACGGCACATCCCTGAGACCCTACCGCCCAGCTCCACTTCCCTTCCTGCCCAGAGGGGCTGACTGAAGACCACCCTAAGCTAAGACCCTCTCACAGAGCACACTCGCAGGTCCTTTCCTTGGGGCTTTCTGTCACCCCGGAGGTCAGGCTTAGATGAGGGTTGCAGGGCATCCATGCTAAAAGGCTTTCCAGTCAATTCTGTGATAGAGACATTGGTTTGGATTCAACTGGGAGTTTACTGTTTGTCTTCCAACTTCTGGAATTTCACAAGTGGATGAGAACGGCTCTTACATTTTACTTTTGCATAAATGTTGCCCTGAAGACACATCATGCTCTGAGAACCAGGAAACAGTCTACCCACGGACCTTAAGTAACGAATTTACTGATGTGGCTACATGAACCCAGGAAGGAGGGAGAGTGAGGAGGGGGAGGGGAAAGCCGAGGGCAGCTGGCCACACGGCTGGGACAAGTAACGAATTTACTGATGTGGCTACATGAACCCAGGAAGGAGGGAGAGTGAGGAGGGGGGGGGGAAAGCCGAGGGCAGCTGGCCACAGGCGGGCGGCTGGGACCCCTCACCTGGTGGCGTCCCCACCGGGAGGCTGCCCCAGCCTTTCCACACATACGGGGGAAGGGGGAGGTCCTCCCTCTTTCCTCCTTAAAAGTAAGCGAGAACTTTAAGATGGGGCGCTCCACCCACCCAAGACCCAAGCATCTCAGAACACGGGACCCGGGGAACCTCCCTGGGGAGGAAGAGCCTGATTCTGAAATGTGCTGATTGGGTCCCCCACCCTCCTTTCAACAGCTTTAAATTCTCCCCAAGAACAAAAGGGGATGAAAAGATCCAGCCCCTGCCTGGCCACCCCACCCATGGAGAAGCCATCTTTATCTAATTACACCCTCCTGGGCCAGCAGGCAGCGTGACTCATTCTGGAGAGACAGCAAGCGGTTCAAAATAACCCTTCGAGTTTTAAGCACCAAAGGTATTTTTTTGGGGGGGCTGCCCACATGGCACTGCTCGTGGGAGCACCGCATAGGAGCCTGTCCGGCCTCTCGAAACGTGTATTGGCACAACGGTGCAACGCCTAAAAGACTGTTCTCAGAAGTGGGGCCCTAGGGAGATAAACACCCAGGAAGTCGCTGAAACCACCAACCCTCCACCCGCCTCCATCTGGAAGGAAGATAGTGCCCTCTGATCCGAAAGGCTCGGACCGCCTCAGCCCTGGGATGCCTCAGATCCCGCGTTTGGACCCTTTCCCCACGACCGCCACGCTTGTTTATAAAAGGCTCATAAAGTGCTTTGCTTCCCCGCCACCCCCGCCACCCCCGATCCAGGCTGAGACAGGGACCCTGTGTCTCTGTGTCTCGGACGCTTGTTCCCAACGCCAGCGTCTGGTGTCGGGATGTCCCTTGATTGTTCGGGGCTGTTCTGAGAGGGTGAAAATAACCTTTCCTTTCTGGGCTGCCCCTTTGATTTCGCCCTCTCTGAGCAGACGCGACTTCCTGTGTTTGGACAACTCGCTGCGACAGGGCTATTTTGGCCTGGCGGTTCCCCCCCACCCCCACCCCGCCACCTCCCTCGGCCCTTTATCTCCAAAGACCATCTTTGGTCTCTGGTCCGCGGTGTCCTTTGAAGCAGCCGGTGGGGGAGCCGCCCATCTCACCACTTCAGGACTTTCTGAGTAATGACCATCATTGTATTGGTTCCTTCATCCCACATGGCACTGGAAACCCAGTCATTCCCCTTAGGGCCCAGGGGTGGGGTGGGAGTCAACGGGGATGGGACAGGAGACATTCTTTAAAATGTGACCTAAGGACCCGAAAGCTTGTGCCATGACCCGGCCTAAGAATCCTTGAGTGCCCGAGCCGGCGGGCCATGAAGCATTGTCTGACAAGCCCCTTGCTCAGGGACGGGGAACTGAGGACCAGAGAGGGTCACCGATGGGTCCAGGTCCCATGGGGACGGAGCAGGGAGGGGAGAGAGTTGGGATGGAGACCCACTGGCACTTTGCATGCCTGAAGCCAAATTAAACAGCAGCCTGTGTGCCACCCTGGTAAACCCGTTCATAGAGGGATCCTGACCATGAGATAGGCGGCCTTCCTCACACTGGGTCATGGTCCCAGAAGGGCCCCTCCCCCACCCCGGAGGCTCAGTGTATTCATGACCTTTCCCATTTACTGGGTCCTCACTAGGTGCCTTCAGAGCTTCAGTACCAGATGGAACTCAATCCTCTGGCCAGCCCTGGGGGTGAGAAGAGCCCTAAGTAACTGGCCCCGGATCACAACAGCAAGTGCCGGCTGATTCTGAACCCCCCTCTCAGACTCAGAGCCTGTCTCGCCCTTCCAGCCGCTGGATGCCACACACCCCCAAGGCCCACTCCCTGCATTCTGAACCCGGGCCAGGCAAGCAGATGGCCTAGATGGACCCTATGGGAAGAACGGCAGCCGCAGAAGAGGCTCCAGACCTCCCACTCTGTCCACATTTGCAAAGAATTCCACCCAGAGCCTCAGAATTGCCCCGGATGTGCCCTGGGTATCTCATGGGGCCTTGGAAAACAGCTTGAGAAAAGAGGGGGACACCTCCTGTGGGCTCAGGGGCCCAGCTTCCCTGCTCTCATCCCCGGGGAAGGGTGAGAGAGTTGTCTCCACTCGCTTCACCTCAAGAGTGAACCCCAAATCTTCCATCAAACTCAACTCCCCAAGGACGCCCGCCTCTGCATCCTCAGCCCTGGCTAGGGTTCCACTGGCGTGGTGTCTAAAGCCAAGGGGTTTGGGTGGGTCCTCAGAAAACAAGATAAAATAAAACCCGGTGCACTTGGACTTCCCTGGTGACACAGGGAATCCGCCTGCCAATTCAGGGGACACGGGTTTGATCCCTGGTCCAGGAAGATCCCACATGCCACAAGGCAACTAAGCCCGTGTGCCACAACTACTGTGCCTGAGCTCTAGAGCCCACGAGCCACAACTACTGAGCCCGTGTGCCACAACTACTGAAGCCCACGCGCCTAGAGCCCGTGCTCCGCAATAAGAGAAGCCACTGCAGTGAGAAGCCCGCGCGCCGCAACTAGGAGTAGCCCCCGCTCGCGGCAGCTAGAGAAAGTCCACGTGCAGCAACGAAGACCCAACACAGCCAAAAATTTTTAAATTAATTAATTGATTAATTTTTTTAAAAAAAACAGTGGGCTTGTTCCTGCCTCCAGTCCCCGCTCGCCACCAGGGGTGCTGAGCCTGGCTCGGTCTGTTTAAACTAGCCTCGCTGCCCTGTTAGCCTGGAGAACAGGGGAGTGAGTCATCATCGGCCCAGGGAATTGTCCTCTAGTAGGGATAGTGGAGGCCTGGAGCCACTCTGATCCCAGCTGACCCCAACCCAGGGAGGCTCCTGGCCTCAGACTCCTCCAGGGCCAGCCACGACTCAGGTGTCCCCAAGTGTGACTGTCCAGGCCTCCCCAGCGTGTCCTTCGCTCTGGACTCTCTCCCACGGCCCATCCCAGGGCAGCTCCAGCCCCACAGCAGGAGGCCTTGTTCCTAGTGCTTGACTCGGGGCCTGGCCCCCGGCTGGAGACCCCGCTGAACCATCCCCCAGTCTCCTCCCTGGCCAGCAGGGAAGGTTGTCCTGAGCCACCCCACCTTCGGGGAACCTTATGGTCTCCCGCGAGAGCTGTCCCACCTTATGCACGGCAACCATGTGTGCAATGAGCGTCCAGACGGAGAACCTAAGGACCCCAAGCCTCCAGTCTCTGAGCCCTAAGGACGTCGCTTACCTACCTCTCTGAGCCCAATACCCTCCCTAAAGCTAAGGCTGGTTGTGATGAGAACATGTCTCTGTGCACACGGAACACTTAGCCCCAAGTGCTCAGAACTGTTCACCGCCTCCCACTCTGCCCCCCGGTTCCCGGAATCACGTCACACATGGGCACTCGGCACCGGTTTTAGCCCGTGGACCTAACTTGTGGGAAAGATGCTAAAACCCAGGCCTCTGACCTGCTGCTCAGATCCGCGGGGTGAGGCGGGGGGGCCCTGGGCGGGGGCGGCTCTCTCCCACCTACCTCCGTCCCGGCCCTCACCCAGCAGCCCCCAGAGAGGACTGGGGAGTCGCCTCCTACCTGGCTTTCTGCGTCCTGTTCCCAGCCAAGGCAGGGAGGCTGGCACTGGCGTTGGGGAATGGGGCCTCGGAGGAGGTGTTGGCCACTCTGTCGGTGCTCAGCTCCAGGTAGGACCCGTTGAGCAGGTAAGCACCGGCTCCCTCGTTCTCCTCGTACTCGACGTAGAGGCTGTCGGCCGGGGAGCCCCTCGGGGCGCCCTGTGCAAAGATGCTGTTGCTGGTCTCATTGAGGGGGACCTCCTTGGAGTCGGAGCCCGTGTCCAGGAGCTGGTCGGAGATGGCGTTGGCTGAGAGGAGCTCCTGGGAGGTAAAACGGGCGCCGGCCTCTTGGTCATCCTGGTGTCCCGCGAGAGCCGTCCCGGTGGCGTTGCCGTCTACAGGGGAGATGGGTGGCTCAACCTCCGGTGCCCCCTCATGGCGGGGCAAGGGCTGCCCTGGGCAGGGGCGGAGCAGGGGGGCTGCAGCAAAGACCTGAACCGGGAAGCGTCCAGGGGCAGGTTTCCGCCCGATGAGCGGACACAGATCGCCCGGCGGAGGCTCGCGAGCCGGCCTGGACAACCTCTTGTTGGGGAGCCTGCTTGACCTCTGCCGGGGGTTGGAGAGGGTCTCCCCGAAATTCACATCTGCCCCGAACCTCAGAATGTGAGCTTATGTGGAAATAAGACCTTCACAGACATACAGCTCTCCAGATGAGATTGTCACGGACCCTATAACTGCAACGCCTGCTGTCCTTTTAAGAAGAGAACACGCAGAGACACACGGACGCAGAGGAGAAGCCGTGTGAAGACAGAGCAGAGTCTGCAGCGATGCGGCCACAAGCCAAGGGACGCCTGAGCCACGGGGAGCTGGAAGCGGCGGGAAGGACCCTCCCCTGGAGCCTCCAGAGGGAGCACAGCCCTGCCGACACCTTGATTTTATTCCATAGACTTCTGGCCTCCAGAATGGGAAGAGAATATGTTTCTGAGGTTTTAAGCCGCCCGGTTGGTGGGAGTTTGCTGCAGGAGCCCCAGGGAACGAATACCGCCTCTAAAGTGTTTCCTACTTGAAGACCCTGAGGGTCTTGGAAACTTGCCCCCCAAGTCAGTGAGGGGATTCTTCTCAAGTCTGCTCTACCCTCCACCCCTCAGCAGGGCTGATGGTCCAGCCCAGCCCCGACGAGTCACTCCACGGCCCTCAGGAGCACAGCCAAGCTGCCAGCGTGGGGTCAGGGACTGTGACCCACCGCTGCGTCTTCAGCTGCACCTCCTGCGGCTTTCCCTGGAGCCTGTCCCGCCAGGCTGGCCCTTGCTGGGCCCCTCACCCCCGCCCCTTTCCTACGCCCTCGCCTGGCTAACCCTTACTTGCTCTGGAGCCCTCAGGTCAGGGGTCACCCTCTCCAAGAACTCGAGGTCCTCCCTGTGCCCCTCAGCTGCCCGTCATTCCCTCCCAGAGCTCCGGTCACACCTCACACGCTATGCTGTCTGTCTGTCTGTCTGTCTCCACCGAATGAGCGAGAGCACGGGCTGTGGGGCCGGACCATCCTGGATTTGCCCCCAGCTCCTCCGTGGTGGACTGTGTGACGCGGGCAAGACCCCTCCCTCTAAGCCTCAGTCTCCCCATCTGTCAAATGGGGGTAACCATACCCACCTGGAGGAAGGTGCGTGCAGAGGATGTCTGCTAAGGGCCGGCCCTGGGCCTGCCCAGTCAGCCTGCACGGAACCGGCACCTCTGTCACCCTCTTCTGCGGGTGCCGGGTTCTGAAGACCCTTCACCCGAGGCCCCTCTCCCTGGGAAGCCCCGCCCCACCCCGCCCCTCCTCCTGGTTACCTCGGAAGCCCTTGCCCCTGGGGGGCCCCTCGCAGGCCCTGCCGCTGGCCTGCGCGCACACCTCGTTGGTCTCCTGGCCTTTGCGCAGACCCAGCTCGATCCCCGGGCCCCGGTGGCCGAACAGTCGGTTGTCCAGGCCCAGCCGCTCCGAGGAGGCCTGGCCGTAGAGGGAGCCGTTGTGCTGAAGGAAGCCCACCAGCCCAGCCCCGTCCAGCTCCTGGCTCTCCGTGCTGTCTGAGGCGGGCTCCGAAAAGCTATAGTAGATGGGCTGGATGCGGTGGGCGTGCGGCGGCTGCAGCAGCGTGTACTCAAAGGTGATGGAGGGGCTTTTGCCGTTCTGGTTCCACACCTGGGGGAGGAGGAGAAATGGGATTCCAAGCCTCCCTCAGCCCAGCCCCTCCCCCAGCAGCCTGGCGTGGCTGCTGAGGCCCACTGCCCACAAGCCCCTTGAGGACGGAAGATTCTTGTCCCTGAGCTGCAGGAGGCTTTCCTGCTGCAGGCCTGCGGCCGAGTCCTTCCCAGGGACTCACCCTTGACCGAAGAACGCTGCCACGCCCACCCAAGGCTACGCGTGGCCCCAGGGCCAGTCCGTGTCCAAAGACGGGCGAACACGGCCAGGGAGGGGGCAGAGGGAGCCGTCCGCCCCAGGCACAGGGAGTGAAGGGTGCGCGGGGTGCAGAGAATGTTTTAAAGGTAATAAAACCAATTAAAACCCAACCTGCATTTTACTATCACCACGTGCCAGAAACCCCAAGTTGTAAGAGTGCACCGTCCCCACCACCTTCCCCCCGGAGCCCCTCGCTGCCAGCCGAGCGCAAGTACCAGGGCCCAGGCCCCTGAGGACCGTCCCAGCATCAGAGCTGACTGGGGGATGGGCTGAGGTTTCTGTCGAGACTGCGTCGCCCCCCAGCTTTCCCCCCCTGACTGTCCTGCTCCCCCGACTGAGTGCTCGCGGGTCTTTCGAGGGACGCCGCCTAAGTCAGCTGGTGTCAGAAGCCCCAGGAATCAGCTCTCAAGTGGGAGTTTGGAGCGGGATCCCCCGCCAGCAGGGCTGGCGCGAGCCCTCCCTGGCGGTGCGCATGGACCCCTGAGATCCCCCCAGGCGTCAGGCTGGAGTGAGGCGTCAGAGGAAGAAAATGTGCCTCGGGCGCCATGTCTCAAGTGCCGGGCTTGGGGTGCACCTTGAGAAAGGAGAACGGTCTTCGGAATGTGGCGCTTTGGAGATAGACGGTGAAAGGCTAGGGTGACATCACCACCAAACCTCCAACCTAAGGCCAAACCAGAGTGCTACCTCCTAGGTGTTACACACCTGAGACTCGCATGTCCTCCGGCAGGGCCAGAAAAGGTAGAAGGTCAGAGAGCCGGGGCCTGTTGGCTTCTCCGCCTCGCCAGGAGCCCGACCGGGAGGAGGCTTGGGGCGCGGGGGTCTGAGTCAATCTGCTTAAAAATTTTGAAATCTCCGATTCCCCTGAATCTTTGAGCCTAAGAAGTGGCCATTCCTCGCTGTTAAGGCCAGCTCCTGGCCCTCGCCTGAAGACGGTACGGAGATCTCTGCCTCCCTGGGGGCCTTGCCCACCTCCTCCCCGGGCCGCCTGGCTGATGGCTCACGTTAAGCATCCTCTTCACCTACTCAGGGGAGCCCTGGGGCTGCTCGGGGGAGACGGGGCCATCGGCAACGACCCCGCAGAACCAGCCGCGGCAGACAGCAGAAGCTGAGCCTGGATCGGGGGAGTCTCTCCTATGGGAGCCCCGGCTCAGGATGGAGGAAGGGCCACGCTCGCAAGCACCCCGGAGAAGCTGAGGCCAACACACTGAGGGCAGGACCCGTGCTGGCACCACCACAGCAGACGACGAAAGAGGGAGGAAAAGGCTGGAAACGCCGCCAGGTGACTGTTTTCTGCAGGATCACCTGGAGGACGTTCCGGCCGCCACAGTGAAAGGAAGCGTGATGGTGAAGGGTCACCCACATCACTCAGAGGGACACCTAGAGGGATGGTGTTGGGTGTCCTCATAGGCCAGGGCCGGTGGCAGGAGATGCCAGTACAGAGCTGAACTGTCCGTGATGATCAGACAAGGGGGCTCAGGCACTGTAACGAACAATGAGGTTGACACGGTAGCCAGGGAGCTTAAGCCACCTTTGGACACGGCTGACAGAACAAAGGACTCCTAGGGGACAAATGCCCGGGCCCAGCAAAGGTTCTTCTCAATCTGTATGATCAGAAGAAATCGCGGGTGGATGATCGCAAAGCAGACGGCAGCTGCCACGTGAACGTCACAGTCCCTGCCCAGCTTCCTGGACCACTTTTTAGACCCAGAATCTGCTGGAGGACGGAACAGCCAGGTCCCCAACTGGTTGATATGGTCACGATTCCCCCAGTTCTTCCACCAAAGAGCTCACAGCTATTTACTTGGTGAGCTGCTCAGTGGAGAAACGGGTAGACACTGTGGGACCAGGGTTCAAGTTGTCGTTGTTAACCAGGGACCCAAAGCATCATTACTGTCCCCGTTATGGTGAGAGCACGTGGATGACAAGTAATGGCCCAAACAAGGCCCAGGTCTGGTTGACAGTCTATCCTCTGGATCCAAGGCTCACCCAGCCCCCAAACGCATAACTGGGAGTCAGCACAACTCTCCTGTTGGCTCCTTGACCTGGGCGGGGAGTAAATCAGAAACCATATTGCATCCTGGGGGGAAAACACAGACATTAGCGCCGCTCAAAGACCTAAAGGATGCAGGGGTGCTGACCCCATCATAGCCCCCATTTAATTCAACAGTTTGGCCCCTACGAAAGCAAGACAGATCCAGGAGGGTGACAGTGAATTCCTGCAAGCTCAACCAAGCAGTAGCCCCAGTTGCAGCTTTGGGATTGATATGGCCTCTCTTCTAGAGCAGATTAACATGCCCTCAAGTTGACCATATGTGGCCATCCGTCTGGCAGATTCTTTTCTACCCCCATCAGGAAGGAAGAGCAGAAGCAGCTCTGTTTCACACATTTATAGTTCTGACCCGGGGCTATGGCGACTCTCCCGCTTCCCGGCATAACACACGGTACACACGGGTCTGGACCACGCTACAGAACATGACATTGGTCCTCGACATTGACGACATCATATTTATCAGTCCTGATGAGCAGGAAGGGGCACTGGAGGCCTTGGTAAAACATACGTATTCCAGAGGATCGGAGATTAACCCCTGTGAAGACTGGCCCCACATCAGTGAAAACCTTAGGGTCCAGTAGTCTATGGCAGGACAAGACAACATCTCCTTGAAAATAAAGGGAAACTTATCATATCTCATACCCCCAACCGTGAAGAATTTAGGACACAACATATTCCATGTCAGGGAATATTGGTCCAATCCATGTACTGGATTTGCCTTGAGTGGGGTCCTGAGGAGAAAGGGCTCTGCAGGAGGCACAGGCTGTGGTGCAAGCAGCCCACCACCTGGGCTCTAATACCCAGCAGCCCCTGCAGTAATAAAGGTGTCTGTGGTGGGGAAAGATGGACTGTGGAGTTTCTGGCAAACTTTGCTAAGAAAATGATAACGTAGACCCCTAGTATTCTAGAGGAAGGCCGTATCACCTAAAATAAATAGACGTTATTTGAAAAAAGCTCCTGGCGTGCTATCCGGCCTTACTAGAGATGACCCTTTGACCACAGGACATCAAGTGACCCACACGGCCAGAGCCGAACATTATAACATGAGGCCTCTCAACTCCGTTAAGTTACGGGGTCAGGAGGGCCCAGCGGCAATCCAGGGCTAGAGGGATAGAAAGCTCATCAGCGGGTGACCCAGTCTCCCAGCATCCGGGACTCTTGTGCCAGCATCCCTCTCTCAGCTCACAGCTACGGCTGCACGGAGTACCCTCAGGGTGAAGACAGAGAGGAGCAAAATGGCAAAACTTGGCTCTGAGCTGCGTCAGCTCGGTCTGGGGGTGCGAGCTGAAAATGGGATCTGATTCGGGCTAGCCCTGAAGAGTTGCTGTGAAGGAAAGTCCTCCCACAGGGCTTCAGGCAGTACATGTAAGGGGGTCACCCAATTTGTTTGGAAGGCAGAGTGGCCCTAAGTAAGAATAAATACTGACTCGTGGGCAGTGCACTTGGCTTGGCCGGTTGGTCGGGAGCCTGGATGCAAAAGACTTTAAGATCGGGCACGAGGAGGTCTGGAGAAGACACGCGCGGTTGGATCAGTGGCGGAGACGTAACATGTGAAGGTCTCTGGATCACCTGTTAATGCACACTACGGGGTGCGCCCACCCTGGGAGGGGCACGAAACAAACGGGTGAGAGATAGAACGTCTTTGCCACCTGCCATGGGCCAGCCTCTGGCATTGGTCAGGTGGGTGGGCTCTGTCCCCACCATATCCCTCAGCCTCCATGAAAGCCGGCAGGCCTCCAAGAGCCTCTTGACATCACCTGATTTCAGTGATAATTTCTCTGCATTTTCAGATCTGGGGCACCAAGCGGCAATGCCATTCATTTCTAGACGGTAGCCATGGGATAAGTCCCGGCAAGCTGGCCATAACAAGCCGAACCCTCTTGCCCTCTGCTCACGCCCCATGCACTCCCCCCAGGAGCCATGAACAGCCTGGGTGCAGCATCAGGGGGCAGCCGTGACAAGCACTGCCATGGTCCCTCAGCATCGAGGACCTGGCAGGAAGGCCCCAGCGTTCCACGG
>NW_006779962.1:108762-126864 GCF_000442215.2 Lipotes vexillifer | reverse complement strand
GAATGCCACAGTGTCCACGGGGCCGAGGGTAGGGAGCTCCATGGGGGGCTTGAACCCCGACCTGTGGAGTGGGGAGTGGGTCCTGCATCCCTGTACCCCATCCAGCCTTCTGTCCTCATCTCCCCACACAGTTCCTGATGCCCTGCACAGAACCTCCTGCAGTGCACATCCTCCAGGGGTGCTAACAGAGGGAAGGAAGGAAGGAAGGAGGGAAGGAAAGAAGGAGGGAAGGAGGGAGGGGAGACGAGGGTCACACGAGTGAGAGTGTGAGTCAGCAGGTGCTTGGGTGAACAGGTAAATGAATTAATGAGTAAATGGGAGACTAGTGAAGGAATGAAAATCTGAGTGAGGTGGCTTGAGGGAGTGACTCAGTGAGTGAACGAGGGACTGAAGGAATGAGGCCCACCCCGAGTTGCACGGAGGCGCTGGCCCGGAAGCCCCCCCCGCCTGCTGCCGGCTCCTGGGGAAGCCCCGGAGCCGCGGCCCACGCACCATGACGTTCAGGCCCTGGTTGGTGGGCCCCTGCGCCACGATGTACTCGATTCCCGTCTCGTACACGTCCATGGGCCGCCGGTACTTGACCACGGTGCCGGCGATGTTGAAATTCTTGGGGCTGTCCACCTTGAAGTTGCCATTGAAGAAATAGTAGCCGGCTTCATCTGCAAGAGCTGAAAGGGCACAGCTGCCTGGTCACCTGAGCCGGAGCGGCCGGAGTGGGGGTGGAGGGGTGGGGGTGGGGCAGGACCTCGCACTCGGGACCTCTGGCCAGCCTGTGGATCCCTGTGACCCTCCCCAAACAGCCAAAGCCAGGAAACTCCACGTCGTGGGAGTGGGGCGCTCTGTTTGCACACGGCATGTGGCCCTGGCCAGGGAGATGTGGGTCCTCCTTCCCATCAGCCTAAAATAAACAAGGGCTTGTCTGGACGACTGAGGGTGGCTGGCCCCGGGCCCACTTGGTCCTGCCGTTCCGGCCGCCTCCGAAGGGGCTGGGGCTGAGAGGTGATGTAGGGCATAGGGACCGAGCGGCCAGGTCGAGACACACGCTGGACAGCAGGTGTCCGCCAGGTTGGGGACTTCCCCCATGTGAGCCGGGGTGACCTGGCATCCCCAGCTTCCCCTCCCCCGACACGGGGAGGGGACCGCTGTGCCCCGCCAGGGCCCAGGCCGAGCAACACTGCAGCCCTGTCCCAGCGGCCCCAGCAGGCCCTACCTGACCCCAAGCTGACCAGTTCCCTGCTCTCGCTGGGAGCATGACATTCTGCCGCCCAGACCGGGGGACCCGGCTGACCGTTTGCCGGATCGGCCCATTTCCCCCGGTGTGGCTCCCAGTCAGCCTCTCTCTGAGGCAGGGTGCCGGTGGACACTTGGAACCGAGGACTTCAGAAGGACATACACTCCCAGAACTGGAGCGCGATGACGCCCAGACAGCGGGAACGCACGTGCAGCCCCCCTCAGTGGGCTGGGACATCTGTCCAGAGGCGGGACGGCTGGCCCTCCCTGGGGGCCCTGGGCCCGGGGGGCGGGGCTCCACCTCGGGGACAGTGTGTCTTCCAGAGGGTTTCTTTAGAGCCCGTGCCAGGAACTGGCCCGAAGGTGGGGAAGAGTTCAGCTTCCAAAGCTCCTGAGGCAACTCCAAGCAGGGGAGACGGGCGGTTAATTTATTATCAGGCAGACGCAGCAAGCAGGACGCGTCTGCTGGAAAAACACCCTCCGTGTGGCAACGTTGAAAACTAACGGGGATAACAGCGGGAGCTGGGCGAGGGGGACACGGACGGGCTGGGTCTGTGCACAGGGTTAAATCCCCGGCCCGAGTCCAAACCTGTTTCCTGACAGTAATGACCTTCCTTCCTGCGGCTTTCCCAGTGCTCCGAGGCCGCCCTTGGTATTTCCACACGTCTGTTTCAAGAACGATGGCTTTGCAGCCAGCTCTGGGAACACGGTGTTTCCTGGCCTCACCACCCTCCCAGCGGGCCACAGCGCAACCGGCCTGGCAGAGGCCTGGCCCCCGTGCTCGGGCCGCAGGGGCTGGGGCCTGGAGCGTGCAGACCCGCCGGCTGGGGGCTGGAGCTCAGGGCCCCAGGCACTGGGGCCCCGGGGCCTGAAGGGCTCAGAGCCCGTGCTGGGCCCAACCTTGAGGACCTTTAGCAAAGACCCACCCTCTACCCCGGTGTCCCCTTACCAGGGTGGTCGCGCCCCACCAGCCCTGGCCCCCGAGAAGCTGCCCTGAGAGGGAGGGAGGTGAGCCCTGCCCGGGTCCCCCATCTGCCCTGCGCAGATCGGCTCACAGATGTCAGTACCTGCCCTCCTCGGCCAGAAGGGGCTCCCCCGGGGGTGCAGACAAGGTGCATTGACCTGCCAACTTCCCACTACACAGGGAGCCCTTCCAGAAATTGTCACCAACGTGGGGCCTCACCGCCTCAGCCACCATGCAAATGACTCCAGAATCCTCAAGGACCCCTACTGAATCCAGCTTCCCACCAGAGACAGTCCAGTGGCCAAAACATCAACTCGAGGGCCCCAGATGGGAGTTTGAATCCCACCCCTGCTTCTCATCACCCTTGGCCTCAGACTGGCCACCTACTCCTTCTCGCTCTGCCTCAACCTTCTCAGCCCGAGTCTCACTCCTTGGACCTGGGGGCGGGGGCAGCGGGGGGAGCAGAGAGGCGGCCGCCAGCGCCTCCAGCTTTTGCCTGTGCCTTGCCCTCCAGGGACAGGGAACTCACTACCTGAGTCATGACCCCCTCCATTATTAAGCAACTCTGAGTGCAAGACCTCTGCACACATGGGGGTGAGGTCAGCCTCCCTACGACCCCCACCCCACCGCCACATGCTACACACGTGCACCCACCCAGGTCAAGCTCTGGCTTCTGGGGCCATCCCTCTCGTGCAAGAAGGGACCCAAGGTCAAGTGTCCCCTGTCCACACATAACCCACACATTTCACCCCATGCAAAACCATAAGCCCCTGTGAAGCCACCCAGGCCCCACATACACACCTAGGACATCCGCAGACTTTTTCCGCTCCACAATCTGGATGTCTCGGGCGCCGGCCGGGATGTGGGTCACCAGAGAGTAACCTGGGGGACACGGAACAACGGTGAGCGGCAGGCCGGCTGTGGCCACTGCCTCTCGATTGCAAAGGCAACGCTGGACAGCAGTCACCACCCTCCTGCACTCCTGGTGTGTGAGGGGCAGCGTCTAAGGGCAGCCCCTCCCCCCCGCCAGAGCTGTGCACCTGGGGCCCAGGAGGCAAGTCCAGGACCTGGCGGAACACGCCCTGCCACGGGAGAGCTGATCCGCCGCTCCGGCACGGCCCCAGCATTCCCCGCTTCTGAGACACTTTCCTACCAAGGCTGTGGGAGATGCTCCCTGGTACCTGCCCTGTCCCTCCCGAGGCACACCACAGGCCACAGGCCACAGGGACCGTAAGACTGCTGGAGTCAACATACTTGGGTCCTGCTCTGCCACCACCACCAAGGTGACCCTGAGCAGGCTGCTGCAGAACTTGGGCCTCAGTTTTCTCGCCTGTACAGGGATGACGGCCCCCACTCTAGCTGACGGAGGAGGTTCCGGATAGCACAGAGCCTGGCCCTGAGGACGTCATCACCGGTGCTATTTTAGGAACCCACGTTGTCATACCATCACGTTGATTTTAAAGGCTTGCTACATTCAGAGGTGTAAATGAGAGAGTACGAGGCCCCAGCTCAGGGCCTGTCATCGAAGGCCCCAGTCAGGTGGGGCGGCAGCCACGGAGACCCTCACAGAGCCCTCAACAAAGGGACCAAGGGTCTTGGGGGGCAGCCCTCAGAAAGAAAAGCCTTCCGGGAGAAGGTGGCGAGGGGCTTCTCGAATCAGGTTTGCCGGGGCCGATGCTCAGGTCACCCGAGGGGCACGTGGGCCCGCCTGCCAGGTGAGCCGCTCCTGCCGGCCGCCCCTCTTTACGGCCCCCTGAAGACCCTGAGCTGGTCCTTCCGGCCAGCGGGGTGCCCCTAAGTGCCTGACCACTGGCTCTCTTGGCAGGAGGACAGGAGCAGCCGTGACCTGCAGTATCGGCCGACTTCCGGAGTATATGCGTTTCCACCCACTGTGGCCGATGTCAAGCTGCCAGCTTGTGTCGCTGGGTGCAGAGTCGGGAACAGGGACACAGTCGTTTACCTGCTGCTCTAGTTTTTCCAGCGGACAGACACAAGGGTCATAGAGATAAAACGATTAGGAAATGGTGACTTTGCCTAAATATCATTTACTTAAATAAAGGTTTATATGTGTTAGTTTTTAAATTAGCATCCAGCTCCCAGATTCTTCACCATAGCTGCCTCGCACACATCTACCAGGGGAGCATGTGGGTCAGTGCTTAGGACCACAGACCCGGGAGCAGGCTGTCTGGCTTCACACCCACCTCTGCCTCTTCTGGCTATGTGACTTTAACCTACTTTCTTAACCTCTGTTTCCACATCAGTAAAATGACAACAGTGGTAGTCCCCGCCCGGAGTCAAGAGCTGGGAGCGAGTTAACCGTGCTGCACCTGGCTCCGTGCGGTGCACTTGGTAGAGTTATAGGTGGGCTTGGTTAAGGGTCAGCCCCGGGCCCCCAAGCTGAGAGCTCCACGCGGGCATGAACCTTACTGCAGCGCCTGGCACCCAGGAGGCGCTCAGAAAGAGACGCACCCTCTGAACCCTGCCTCTGCCAGCTCCACGCCCCAGGATCTGGCAGAAGGTCCCAAAAGCAGGTTTGTGAAAGGAAGGGAGGAAAGGCGCGATGTCTTTGCCCGCGCCCCTCCCATAGCGAGGCCTCTGAAGAAAGCGGCCTCTGCCCACTGTGCTCGCCCTGCCTTATTCAGACCCCTGTCCAGCGGGGCTTCCGCTAAAGACACCCCTCCTTTCCTTACCCCGCCTCTCCTCAGTCGGCATGTCCATCCCTGGGTCCCTCGTCCAAGCCCTATAACTCTAACTCCAAAATTGTCCGTCCCCTCCACCTCCAGGACACGTAGGGGTCCCGACAGCCAGGCCCGTGGGGGCTCTCAAGGGGTTGGCTCTAGTCCAGACGCGCCTGGCCTCACTGAGGGACCTCGAGCCGGCAATTCCCACCCTGGGCCTCAGTTTCCCCATCTGTTAAATGGGTTTCAAGCTGCCCTACCTTTCCCAGTCTGGAGGCTGTGATAACCCAGTTTAATCCCGCAAGCATTAACTGAGACCCAGGAATGTATTCAGTTCAAGACTGAGTATTATAAGCACAATCCTTCCAAAAGTGCAAAGTCCTATCACAGGCACAGACCCCCTGCCCGCCCCTCCCGCAACCCCCAGGAGGGCTGGACCAGAGCTGCATGCGAACACGAAGCCACACGGGCACAGCCGTGAAAACTGACAAGCTGCTGCCTGAGGAAGAAAGGGGCTGGCTCTGCGGTGCGGTCGGCCTGGAGCTGGCGGGAGCCTGGGCACCCCTTCAGCCCTTGAAACTCGGGTTTGAGAGCTTAGGCCCCAGAATCTGTGCGCCCAGACCCCAATCTCATATCAGCGGTGAGGACGGAACGTGTGCCTCAGTTTCCCCCTTTCAAGGATGGTGTTAACATCTCCCTGAAGGCTGTGCTTGGGTCAAATGTGGTCCCCAGTCTCCGTGAGCACTGCGGCACCTGGCATCCAGCAGGTGCTCAACACAGCTGCTGCTCTTCCTGTAGCCAAGGGGGGCCTTACAGAGCCACTGGCCAGCCCTGCTGGGCCTGGGTGGAGGATCGGGGGGCCCAGGAGGGGAAGGACCCTGCACAGTCACTTAGCAGCCGGCGGCAGGATCCCACGGGCCCTGGACCCAGAGCGGCGGGGGCTCTTACCCAGGTGGGCGTTCCCCTTGCGGTAGTTGCCTGTCACGTGGGTGCAGCTGCTTCCGTCCCCCTGGCAGACGCCACACTTGTCCAGCGTGTGGGTGGAGAACAGCACCCCGTCACAGCCGATGGGCTGCAGGAAGGGAGGCGGAGAGGCTGCTGGGAGGGCGCCGAGGCCCGGGCCCCGGGGCCGCCACTGCCTGGGTGGACAGGTGGGCGGCCGGCGCAAGGAGACCGGTGGTGCTTCTGCTACAATGTTGAACAACCTCACATTTTCCAGACACGCAGACCCCTCGCAGGTCGGCAAGCTTGCAGGACGTGCCGTCGCGGGCGGGGACCATGAGTTGGCGCTGGCCGTCCACGGTGGTGCAGTGCAGGTCGCACGGCTTGCTGGAGATGTGCACGTAGTCATCTGATGGGGGGGACAGGGTCTCAGGGCGGCTGGCGGGGGCCAGAGTCAGGGACCTCCCCTCCCCCGCACTGAGACGGCACTTCTTTCATGGCACAGACGGGGAAACGGAGGCCTGGAGAATGGAAAGAACTTGCCTGGGGTCTCAGTGGCAGAAACGGACCAAGATGCAGGTGATCTGGCCCAGCCCAGGCTCTGGAAGTCCAGCCTCTGCCGCCCTGTGAGTGGGGGGCAGTGTCCCCTCTGCAGGAGGTCTGAGCCGACTTGATGGCCCTGGGCTGCCGGTCCTGGGGACCCTGCACTTACCCGCTGAGCGGGAGAGGCCAAGTCATTTACACTGCCGCCTGAACTACTTATGACCTGGGACAAGACCCCCCGCCCCCTCTGGGCCTGTTTCCCCACCTGCCTACCCACTGGACGAGGACACTCCCTCCCACAGGCCCCAGGAAGTGACCATCAGGTATAGATCCTGCCAGAGAATTCGCTGCTGGGTGGCCCAGGGCCACGGTACCGGGATAGAGCGGCTTCCACTGGTGCGTCCGCCCGTTGTACACACGGGAGTTGAAGGAGATGCACTGCTCCTCGCGGAAGCTCCTCCCGTCCGGCGGACACTCCTGGGAAGCGGGAAGACAGGGCGGGAGGCTCTGGGAGGGACTCGGCCCGACAAAAGCATTTTTGTCCAGGCAGAGCAGGAAGTGGCTCTCCTTGCTCTCCGTCTCTCGGGCTCTCTGGAAGGAGGGAGGGAGGACCGGGCCTCCAGCACCCACGTGTGCTGGCCCTCCCCGTGCTCTGGGCTGGATCCTTTCAGCCCCACCGCCCCGGCCGTCTCCCCGGCTGCACATGGAGCGGCAGGGACGCCGGCCTCGGCGGTGCTCGCGCGGGGTCCCCACTCGCCCCGCGTCCTCGGGCGGGGGCCCATCTGCGTGTCCGCAGCCGTAGCCGCAGTGCCCAGGACACGGGCATGGACTGCGTGGGCCTGACTTTGTAGCAGAGGAGCCCGCGGGGCAGACGGGAGGGGCCTGTGCGGCCCGGCTGCTCACGCCGCGGCCAGAAGCCAAAGTGGGCCAGGGATCCCTCCCGAGCTCACGTCAGGAGGGCAGCTGGCCGGTGAGGCCAGCACAGAGGCCATGGCCGCTCACCTCCCTCCAGCCCCTAACTCCCCACGCGTGCCCACACAGACAGACACACAGACACGTGGACGCAGGGACGTGGGGACGCGCAGCGTCATCTCTCTGCCCCGCCCCCGGTCCCGGGGGTCCGGTTCAGACTGGCTTTGGCCCCATCGAGAGGTGACCGGAGGGTGAGCCAGAGTCGGCACCTCCTGCCCAGACCCGGCCACCTCGGTGCAGCACGCGACTGACAGAAGGTTTGGGTGCTGAGGGCGCGGAGAGCAGAGGCGGGCGCACAGGGGGGATGCTGGTGACTCCAGTCCCCCGGGGAGACCCGCGAGGAGGGTTCACGCCGAGCGCAGGGGCCGCGTGTGCCCCTAGACCCCAGACCTTGAGGTCGTGCTGGAGTTCCGCCAGCAGAAGCGGGTCCTTTTCCCCTCAGGTGCCCGCAGCCCGCGGTGGGCACCACAGATTTGATTTGATGCAGGAAGCGGGAGTTCTGAGCCTGGGGGCCCTCACCACCTTTCTCTTCAACAGGGTGTAAGTGGCAGGCCCTGGACACAGTGTCCAGAGGGCCCGGGGCCACCGGGAAGCTGCCCTGAGACCTGCCAGAGAAGGGGGATTGGGGAGGGGGTCCCGGCTGGCGGAGCCTCACCTGCACTCTGCAGAGCTGGTACCTCTTGGACGTGCCCGTGCAGGTCCGGTTCCCAGCGCCCATGACAGACGTCCTCCTGGCGGGAGGACACGGGCTGCAGCCCTGACCCTGCTTCTGCTCCTGGGCGGCCTCTGGGCTACTCCTCCACCACGCTGCCCCCAAGCCTGCTCTGATTCCTCTGACCGAGGCCTCCTTCCTCCCCACTCGAGCCCCGCTGCTGCACCAGAGCCCTCTCATGTCACTGGTATTCAGGTAGTTTGAGGGTGTTTCTTAGCCCCTTCTTCGGGGGAAGGGTGAGATCCAATTCACCTCTCTATCCCCAGCACACAGCAGAGGGTCTTAGGACACAGAGTTAGTAATGAAATAACATTTACCATGTATGGGCCCTGTGCTGCAGTGCATACACACACACTGTCTCTTGTATTCTCAGAAATGTCAGGTGGGCTCGAGCATAATCTCCACCCCACAAATGAGGAAACTGATGCTCAGAGAGGTCGAGTGACTTGCCCAAGGTCACACAGCTAGGAAGTAGCCGAGGCAAGATTTGAACCCAGGTCTGGCCAACAGTAACCACTGCACCTTGTGCTTTCCCCATGTTTATTCAACTCAGGTCTTCAGAAGAGAAGCCCAGGGTGGGCCTGACCCCTCACTGAAAGAGCCCTAGAAATGGAGCAGGACGAACCCCAGGACGCTGTTGCCTGGGACCCAACAGAAGCCACGTCCCCAACGGAGGCCAATGAAAAGACTGACTTGCTCACCTGGCCCGTGCAGCCTCAGACTGAAGACCCCTCCCCACCCGAGACCTCCCACCTCCCAGGCCTCCCTTTCCCGTGCAAGCGGCCCCACTTTCACGCCAGCCCCTCAGGGCCGTGTGCTCAAGCCCCGCACCTCTGCTGCAGGCAGTGCCGCTCCTGGGACGTCACCCCAGCCCCGCAGCTGCGGGAACACGCCGTCCACTTGGTCCACTCTCCCCACCAGTAGGCGGTGGCATCGGTGCCCGCCTCCAGGCTGTTGGATGTTGGGCTGTTGTCCTGGGTGAGAGGCCCCACGACAGTTAGAAGGAGGCTGGAGCACCTGGCCGGACGGGCCTGCCGTCCCCGTGCCCTGGACAGGAGGACACAGCCCCCTGGGTGGGTTGCTCGAAGCCTGGGCTCAGACCTCCAGGGCGGTCTCTGGGGGACCTCCCAGGGAGCTGTGGGCCTCAGGTCCTGCCCCATCTGGGGATCTGGAACATCCTGGGAGCTTGGCGGGATCCTGAGGCTGAACCTAACCATCCTTTCTTTCCCCCGAACAAGCTGGGTTCTGCAGGACCCAAACCCGCCCGTCTACACGCCACACTCCGGGGCTTCTCTCAGAAGGTGAGCCGTCAGCCCCTGTCCTGCCGAATCGGCAAGGACTCTGGAGTGGCCGGAGCCCCGCACTCAGGGGCTGGCCTGACTGGCTTGCAAGGCACGTTCCTGGGAGGGGGAGGGGATCTGGGAAGGCACTCCAGGACCCCCGGACCCCTGCCCCTTGTCTGCCACCCAGCCCTCAGCGTCAGCCCACCTGGGCGAAGGATCGTGCTCCCCACTCACCATGGCCCCTGTGGACGATGCACCCCCAGCCACAAGTGCCAGAGCCAGCAGGGACCAGGCCCAGCGTGAAGGCTGCCATCTGCCATCCATCCTAGGAAGCAAGGGCACAGTCACTGCCAGGCCAGGTCCAACTCCTCCTGCAGCTGGCTGGAGTCCGCTTTGGGGAAAAGCCCCTGGAGCCCACCCAGTGCTGAGGCCTGAGGTTATCTGGGATTGGTTGGTAGTGGCGGTCTGGTGGCCCTGTAGGGAGGGCTCGGTGAATGATTAGAGATGCCTGCACGGGCTTGAGACACCAGGGTGGTGGTGTGCACGCTAAGCCTGTACCACCTGATCTGAGGGCGTCTGGGGACATGGGCCACGCTTTGCCTCTGAATAACTGAGCTGCCTGGAGAGAAACCCAGGGACACCTATAGGCCCAGGCTGCATTCATTGGATGAAGGAGCTGAGGGTCGATCCATTACCTTGGCCGGTAGACCCGACCCAAGGAAGAGCACCTTGGGATTTTTATCTGTTCAGCGCTTGCTGGCCACGTGGGAGAATGATCCTTCCCATCGGCTACGTGGAGCTGCTGGAGGGGGCCGTGGACGCCACAGACTCTGCCAGGCCCCCTCCCTCCCTGGACACAGCTTCCCCCTGCCCTGAGGGACCCCACGCTGGGCAGAGCCCAGGCATCTGTGCCCCCTCCTTCCCAAGAGAAGACACACAGCTTGTGCCTCTGGAGTGTTGGAGTGAGGGTGGCCTAGGACCACGGGGCTGTCTCCCAGGAAGTCAGCACCCTCAGCCCAAAACACTACTGGACCTCCGTGCCAGGGGTCAAATCAAGGGGAGCCTGCAGCCTCCTGGGCCCTCAGCCTCCCCTATCTGTCCCTGAGACGGAGGAGTGGGGCCTACAGTGGCCTCTGTCCAGGGTTTGTCTCAGGTCCTGAGTGTCACTTGCCAGAGGGTTGGAGGAGCTTCCGAAGCCATCGAGCCCATCGCCCTAGAGCCTGGAACCAGAGAGGGGAGCCAACTTGCCCAAAGCAACACAGCCAGGTGGCCGACCAGCCCCCAGACCCCAGAGCAAACTCAGGGACTAATTCCAGGGAAAGTAGGCAGGAAAGCCCCCTCCCCCACGCCTGCCAGCCCTGAAACCAAGTCCACATCTGCCCCCTTCCCTCCTCCTTCAAACCCTCGTTTCCGCACAGCTCAAGCACCTGCAAATTTTCAAGAGTTACGCCAAAGACACCCTCACACCCCAAGAATGTCTCTGCCCTCTCTCTGCCCCAGGCGAGGCGGCAGTACACCCCAGAGCCTGGAGCCAGAGCCCTTGAGATCCGCACCTCCCGGCCGCCAGCCTGCCACCGCTCCAGCCGGCTGCCGCCCCTCCCCCGCAGGCCTCCATCTACACCCCCCAGCCTCCCGCAGGCACAGAGGCCCCTCGGCGTCCCATTGGCTCGTCTGTGCCCCGGCTCCTGCCTGCAGGCTGAAGACAGGTGCTGAGCGGCTGCACACTTGGTTTTCATTAAGGCTCCCAGACACCGCTGGCTGCGGGCCAGGCCCGGCTCACGCGGGACCCATCCCTCCCTGGGGTCCAAAAACAGCCACCGGCCGGCGGGAGAGACTTGCCGTGCAAACAAGGGCTTCAGGCGCGGTAGGCTAGGAGCTGAGGGGCCCCCCCGCGCCCGCGCTCGGAGGGTCTGGACCCCTCCCCACCAGCTCTGCTCCTGTTACATAACGGCTCCCCCGAGGGGCCCGGGGATGCCATGCATGCACTTGGGGCTGCATCTCGTGCCCTGGCAGGGCTGCGGTGGGAAGCGGGACGGCGGGGAGGAGGCCTACCTGGCCGGAGGTCAGCAGGTTGTCCTCGGAAGAAAGGGGCCGAGCGTCTGCTGCGGGCAGGCGGCGCCAGGTGCGCGGTGCGGGGGAGCCTCGGGGCGCAGAGGGCTGCGGGCTGGGCCTCTCTCCCTTCCTTTTCCTCCCTCTCGCCGCCTCCCTCCTCCACTTCAAAGAGCACCCACGAGAGGGGGTTCCCGGGAGGCGCGCAGCCCAGTGGCAGCTCCGCGGCGCGGCGGCCTTTATAGCTGTCAGGCAGACAGGGAGGAACTCACACTTCCCACCAGGCTGCTCCCCCCTCCCGCCGCCCGCCGGCCGGCCTGGCGCACACTTTAACCCGCTCCGCGCCTCTGGAGCCCGGCCAGGCCGGCCCAGCTGCCTGCTGACTGCTGCCGCGGCCACGAGCAGGAAGGCCGCCTTCCCAGGTCCAGAACGCGGGACTGCGTGTCCGGGTGTCCAGACGGAGCGCCCCCTGGCCCGGGGTCACAGGGGAGGTTGGCGGCGGCAAAGCCGAGCCCCAGGCTTGGTCCTTCGGATTTCTGCTTCCAGAGGGGGCCCAGTCTCCGCCACTCCCCAGAATGGAGTCTGGGGTGTATGAGGCATCCAATCCGACAGCTCCGTTTTACGGACGGAAAGACTGAGGTCGAGAGGGGACACCATGCTCTGAGGTCACCCAGCCAGCCTTGGAGAGATTCTCCTGAGAACGGAGGCCTGAGCAGGCGGAGGGACTGAGGGAGACTCAGCAAGGCTCAGCGGAGGGTTCCGGGGAAGGGACAGAAGTGCCCACGGCCTGCGGACCAGACGGCTAGGATGGCCAGAGCCAGTCGGGGGGAGGTGCGCGGAACTCTGCAGATGTTCAGCACCAGCTTGGCAGGGCACAGCGGCCTGGCTGGGCGCGGGCCAGCTGGGCAGCCCCTGGCAGGCCGGCGTGGGGCTCCAGCCTGTGTTCCTGCTGAGTCAGAGCGTGGAGCAGAGCACGGAGCCAGCGGCACGCACTTTGGCCCCCGGGCACCCAGGGAGGAACCCAGACATTGCAAGTTGCCCCGCACACCAGGCTGCCTGGAGCCCACCCTCCCGGCACCTCCACGCGGTGGGGGTGGAAGTGGGGCGGCCCTGAGCCACTTCATCCATACCCCTGCCTCTGCGCTGCAGAAGGCTCCCAGTGGCGCCTGGAAATCCCTCCCCCTCCCTGCACCCTCCCTGCCGGAAGGAACCGTGGCGAGCTCGACTGAGAATCATTCCACCCCTGGGAAGGTTCTGCCACCAACAGGAATGGTCGGGGAGCAGAGCCAGAGATGATCCTGAAACCAACAACGCCTGCAGCCCTGCATCGAGTCCGCCCTCTGTGCTGAGAGCTAGGAGGTCAGCATCCTTGCTCTCCCCATTTTACAGATGGAGGAACTAAGGCCCCGAGACCGCTGTGTGGTGCCCTGGGTCGCACGTCTGGGGGCGGCACATCAGGGACCCCAGCATCCTTACTGAGCACATCCTCTCCATCTGGCAGGTTCTTGTATCACGTTCATCCTCCGCAGACCCTCTGGGAGGCAGGTCTCATCCATCTCATTTTCCCCCTGGGGCCCCTGGGTGGTTGGGTGGAACCAAGACTCAAACCCAGGTCCACGCTGCCCCCTGGGGTCAGCATGCTGAAGCGCAGACAGGATGGAACCCGTCACGCGGCACTGGTGCACGTGCACACACGCATGCACACACACAACCTCACAGGCACACACAGGGGCACACGCTAATGCACACACAGGCACACACACTCACCGACCGCTCACAGACACACTGCTGATCACTCGCACTCTGGGGCCTCTGCCCCCACCCCCGCCCCGCCCGCTGAGCGCCAGGGCTCTGCATCCCCGGGCACACTCCCGAGCTCTCCCGGCATTGCTGGATCCACGTCCAGCCAGCACCAGGGTGACTAACAGTTTCCCTTGGGAGGGACCCTACAGCCAGCTGACGCAAACACCCCAGCGCCTTCTCTTAGCTCAGTGGGACAGTGCCTGGGAGGCGGGCTGCCACCCCCAGCTCTGGGACCTCTAGCAGGTGTGTGACCTGGGCGGGCTACACGTCCACCCTCACCCCACCCTCTACCTCCAGAAGCCGGCCGGGGTTCCCCCACCCTGAAGGACTCCAGCGAGCCCCCAGACTCCAGACCCGCAGGGAGCTGTGACCACTGCTTGGTCCACTGGTGGTCTGGGGGTTTCGGAGGGAGACGTCAGGGGTCAGGGAAGTCCCCAGAGCCCCTGAAGACCCTAGGAATTGCGGGGGGCGGCTGGTGATAAAGAATGAAGCACAGGCAGGAGGTGCCTCTGAAGGCCTCGTCAAGTGCCAAGCGCGGAGCCACTGTCAGTTCTGGAGAACTGGTCAGGCTGGGCCTCCTGGCGGGGCCTTAGATGCCCTCGGGACCCACCTCACGGGGTCGCAGCCAGGCCTGGACGGCAGAACCCAGAGTATCTAAGAAGCTTCTAACCAGCAGCACAGTGGGTGACCGGAAGAGCAGCCCAGGCTCAGAAGAGGCCTTGCCTGGGGTCCACGCTCTGCCGTCACCGTGTTGAAGGTTTAATCGTGTTATCTTAGAATTCGTGTTCTCGGAGTGACAATGGATGGGGTGATGGAGTGATGGAGAGACAGAGCTTCTGTTGGGGGACCTCCCACCCCCTGCACCTCTCAGGACTTCCCTCTGCCCTCTGGGGAGCCAGGATCAGACGGAGTCTCCGGTGGGGTCCCAGGCACTCACTCCACAAGCTCCCCATGCCCAAAGGAGCACGACATTAACAGCAAATAAAAACACTCTTATTGTTCGGGAGAGGCCCTTGGAGGAATGAGAAAGTTTTGTCCTGCTTGGTGAACAAGGGGCTCCCCGTTTTGCCCTGAGCCCCACAGGTCACCCAGCGGCCCTCGGAATTGCTGCCTCCCAGCTCTGATGATGCCCGGGGCTCCCTGGAGAGTCACTGAAAGAAATGGCTCAGAACCCCCATCTTGGTTCCCGCTGTCCCCTCTCTGGAGCCCTTCTTTCACACCCATCTGGACGTGCTTGGACCTCCAGATGATTTTCTGAGGACACCTCCTCCAGGAAGCCCACCAGGTGGCCCAGCACTTCGATCTGGCTTCTCGCACTGAGCGGGATCTTCCCCGACCTGTGGCTGTGACCCCACAGAGCAGGGGCTACTCCTGGTTCACACTGTATCTTAGCACCTGCCGGGACCCAGCATCTCAAGCCAGGTGCTCAGTGCGTGGAAGGGTGGATTTGTCTGGCAGTCCTTCGGGGTGACGGTGAGGTGTCCCCGCCACTCTCTGTGTGACCCTGGCTAGAGATGCTGTGGACACCTGTTTTTTCAGAAGGAGATTATCTTTCCACCAGAGCTTTCTGGATGTCTGAAGAGCTTGCAAACAGGAAATTGGGCACATTTCTGAGGGGAAGCGAGGTGAAGCGTGGGAAAACAAGGCGGAAGGGGAAGAGCACACTTGGGGAAGGGAAGGGACGGGGTGGGGGAGGGGTGCAGCGGGCCATGGGATGACCAGTTTGGGAGGTCCCAGTGGTTGGACAGTCACGCCGGGAGCTGGGCCCTGTTCTGTACAGCCAAGTGTCTGAAACAGGGCTCAGAAAGACGGGGACCAGAGCCAGAGCCCCTGTGAAGTGGGTCCTCAACCCTGGCACCCAGAGGCCGGCCAGCATGGCCTGGAGGGTGACGACGTCTACCCTGCCCCCCGATGTCCTGCTGCCCACCCAGAGCCTGGGGCAACCCTGGTCACCTTCTGACAGCAGAGCTCTTGTACCCAACAGGGACTGGGCCACTGCGGGACCATGTGGCCAGTTTGGAGGTGGTTGGCCAGGACTGGAAGAGAACCAGGCTCCAGAGAGAGGCCCAGCAGCCAGTCCCTCCCCGTGAGCTCCCCGGGCAGATGCTCTGGG
Source organism: Lipotes vexillifer (assembly GCF_000442215.2). Taxonomy (NCBI): domain Eukaryota; kingdom Metazoa; phylum Chordata; class Mammalia; order Artiodactyla; family Lipotidae; genus Lipotes; species Lipotes vexillifer. Next base: position 111,575 of record NW_006779962.1, on the reverse strand, counting down.
CCCGGGCTGGCCGCTAGGGAGGACCCACCCCCACAGACCACTGGAGCTCAGCAGGCCGGACCACAAAACAGAGTCCTCCCCCTCCCTCTTTCTCAGCACTGGCATTTTCTATTAGGCCAAGTCTCGAGGTTCAAGTGGGGAGACTTGGGGTGTTTAGAAAGAGGCTCCTTTGTCCCCAAATCTGGAGCAAGGACGGGGCCCCGGGAGGCCCTGTCAGGGCTGGGCAGTAAGCCTGCCGCTGGCCCGCTGGAGCTCCAGGGACAGACCACCGCCGGGCAAGGGGCAGTGAGGCTGGCGGGAGCTGCGTCCTTGAGCTCCTGAATTTCACCGCCTGCCCAGGCACGCAGGCCGAGCCCGGCTGTGCGGGGGGTCACCTCCTGCCGGGACAGCCCCTCCGCTGCCGCAGAGCCTGTCCCTATGCCCTCCGTGACACTATGAGACAGAGACGAGGTGCTCCATTTTGCAGATGGGGAGACTGAGGTTCACCGGACAGAGGGTACACCAAGGCCCCAGAGCTAAGAGGGGTCGGGGCCCTCGCCCAGCTCACCTGGCTGGTGTTCAGGGGCCCGGAGGCAGCTGGAGCTGCTCATTTTCAGTCATTAGCTGAGGACAACACGAATGTTGTCACAACCCCAGCTGCAGAGGCCCCGGATGGTACTCCAGCCTGGGGACCCCAAGGGAGGAATCAGGAGCATCAACACACAGACCCCCTCCCACCAGGGGCAGGAGGGCCTCAGTGGGTCCCTACACAGAGAGCCAAGGGCTGCTGTGCTGTGCTCTGGCGCTGCGGGTCGGGTGTTCAAAACGCGGAGGATGCAAATGCAGCAGCTGGCCCTGCTCTGCTGGGCCGGCTGAGCAGACAGACAGCTGTCGGGGGGGGGGGGGGGGGGCGAGGGTAGGAGGTTGATCAGGGTTCCTCTCCAATCTCAGCTAAACAAAAGGCCCTAGTCTCCTTAATCGACTCCTGGATATTTGCAAAGCAAAGTGTTCTCTCCTCACAGCAGGTATGAGAAAGGAATCCGAGCTGTGTGGCATTCCGGGCATTTCAGCACCTCTATAAAACCAGCCTGCTCCACGCCGAGGGGCCCGAGGGAGGGGAGCTGCCCCGCCAGAGGCCCCCACCCTGCCGGGGACAGGCCCTGCCAGGTCCTGTTGGGACCAGCGCCACCTGCTGGGGAGAGGACGGATGCGCCTGGGGGTCTTGGCTAGGAGCACGCGCCAGGGGCCAGTCTCCCCTCCTCTCCCGGCCTCAGTCTCCTCCTCTGTAAAATGGGGAGAGAGAGACGTCCACCCCCACCCCCACCCCCCGCCTCTAGCTGCTGACACGGCCCAAAGGGACAAAGTAGGAAGAGAGCTCGGCACATGCCGGCCCCGAATGAATGTCTGTGTGTGTAAATGGTTTTCAAGACACACACAGGGGTTCGAATGGAGAGCTCCCCCGCACCAGGGATCAGGCGAGGCCCAGGGCTACAATATTAACGCGGAGGCAAGCCCGGCAAGGGCATCCTGGCAGAAGGAGGGCGCGCAGCCTGTGGCATCTGCTTTGGCCCAAGCACCAGCAGGTGAGGGTGGGGTGGAGTGGGGTATTGGAGGCCAGCCGGTCGGCTGGCGGGACCACCGGAGCCCGGAAGACAGGGAGGCCAGAGCACGTCTCTGCTGTCTCCCAGCCCAGCCCGATCCGGCTCCCCCTACCCTGTGCCTGGGGGCACAGCACCCCCCACAGCAACCGGCCTGCTGCTTCTCTGCCCCACCCAGCTCCCCAGGCCAATCGCTTCCCTGGCCCCAGTGAGAACCGAGGGTCCTTTCAGTCCTATTCAGAGCCGGACGCCTTCCCCCGAGCCAGCTGGCCTGTCTCCAGGCGGCCAGGTCTGCGACGGGAGCCAAACACAGGCTTGCACCCCGACCCCCTTTCTACGCTCCGCCCCCCGCAAAGGGCTACAGCCTTTCTGTAGGGGGGTCCTTGGGCCACCCCCGCCCCCAGGCTGGCCACCTGTCTCCCTGCTTTGGGGCAGCCCCTCTCGCCCCCTTGGTCCTTAATGGTTACAACACATGTGCGGCTCCCCTCCTGCTTCCTCCATCACCTCCCCCTTCTCTTTTTCCCCTCCGCAAGGTTGCAGCCCCGGCCCTGGAGTTTACAGCTGCAAAACACACACACACACACACACACACACACACACACACACACACACACGGTCATGCACAAAACCAACTGTGGAATGTTTTCCTGCTTCTGAGCGGGGTTTACTGCTCCGGGGAGTTCTCTCCTAGCACCTGACCGCTAATCCATCTCCTCGCCACACAATTTCTACTCCTCCTGGAAGCTTGGGCTGGGGGCTGGGGCTGGGCAGAAGCGGGGTGTGGAGAGGTGGGCCGGGATGATCAGGGTCCCCATGACCAGCTTGCAGGGGGTCGCCTGCCTCTTACCCAGAGTTGCACACACGGCACGATCTGGTTTTCCCATTTGGAGAGGGAATGGGGCTCCTAAGTGCCAGACTGAAATGCCCTGCAGTCCCGCCTCCCTGGCCCTTTCATTCATTCTTTTCACAGAGTCATTCATTCAGCCAGTGTCTGCTGACCACCCACCACGTGCCAGGCCTGGCCCCGGGCTTGGGTGGTGAGCTGGCCAGTCGAGGAGTGGGCACACACCCCAAGCAACCCCGCACCAACTGCACGACACAGAGAGCTGGAGGCCTGGACGGGAACGAGTGGCGTGCTGGGGGCCAGCGCAGAGCACCCCAGCTTGCCCGAGCCGGGTGAGGACCCGTCCCCACAGATGTCAGATGTCAGAGGAGGGGGAAGTGTGTGTGCGGGGG
>NW_006779962.1:106423-108705 GCF_000442215.2 Lipotes vexillifer | reverse complement strand
GTGGTGGACAGGGCTGGGCGGGGGTGGCCCCACGATCCCCCGGAGAACTTGGACTTCACGCTGAGGGCTGAGGGTGCCTTGGAAGGCGCTTGAGCAGAATGACGTGACCACGTGTACTGGATGGGACTTTTCATGGCAAACAGCAGAAATGGCCCCCAGCCAACGTACGATAAAAAACAAAGACTTCTGGAAAGGTGTGAGGGAGCTCCCAGATGGAAGGAAAGGTGGGTCAAGCGGGCCCGGGGGGCATGGGACAAGCCGGCAGGCTCTCCTTGAGGCGCCGACATGCATGGGCACCTCCTGGCCTCGCCCCCGCTGTTCCCATACTCCAGATTCCAATTCCCAGGAGAACAAAATCCGGCGTAGCCACCCAGCGACCACAGGAACAAGCCACTGGACACAGCGTGGGTGAATCTCAGGGACATTCCGGGGCAGTGAAAGAAGCCAGCCCGAAAGAGTGCACACCACGTGAGTCCATTTATACAGGCAAAGTCAAGTGAGTGGCAGAAACCAGAACAGTGGCTACCTCTGCTGGGGACTCGAGGGCTGTCCTGGAGTCACAGGGACGCAGGGGTGGTCACAGAGCGCATGTCAAAACTCATCAAACTGTACATTATAAATCTGTGCATTTTGTTGTAGGCGACACCATTATATCATGATGAAAAATAAAACGGAATAAAAGCTGTTCTTTTGCTGGCAACAAATAAACAAAAGAATTAATCAGTCAAGCAATTAATCAAGCAGTCCCTCCAGGGAGAGAGAATTGGCCTGGGTAGCTCACACACTCCCATCGTTCCTTGGCCAGAGGATAATGGGGCCGTGTAGGGGGGACCCTGCTGGCCAGTTCCCCCAGGCCTGGAAGGTTATTTCCCGAAGGCCAAGGAATGCTGAGAGGGCTAGCATCCCCCTTGCGCTGGGGACACTGGTAGAGATCGTCGCGTTCTGTGTAGTTCACGTTTGAACCAAACAGAAAAGAATGTTAGTTTCATTTGTTTAGTTACCAAGGAAGCCTGTTTGGGGCAACAGCAGGGGAGTCAGACATGCCTGTGGGCTGGTAAACTGTGAAACTTATCTACAGGGTCCTTTTAGCGATTAGAATCTGCTGACCCTTGGGTTCTCTAACCTCTTGCCCCCATGGACGCTGACTCAAGCAGCAGAGTCTCTGCTCTTTTCTTATTCTGGACTCCTGAGCACCTCGGGGAGGGGCCAGGGGCCAGGATGGAAAGTGGCTTGGACATCGGCGATTGTGCTCATGGGGATTCTTCTCTGAATTTGCTGCCTCAGAGAAAAGAACCGTCTCCTTGAATCAACAAGTCTGACCTGTCCAAAAAAAAAAAAAATCAGAGACAAGTGCTGATCACATGGTACATCAGCTGTTGAGCCCTCTGCATGTGCTGCCGGACATGTGTGTGCACACCCCTGCCTCTCTCCAGGGCATTTAAACCGCAGCTGCCACCGGAGCCCCTGGTGCAAGGAGCGAGCCTTCTCACTTTCGCTTCTCTGCCCTGGAGACCCAGGAGGCCTGCACCTACCTCTCCCCACCAGCCCATGGGGACTCTGGTGGCCAAACTGCTCCTGCCCACGCTCAGCAGCCTGGTCTTCCTCCCCACGGTCAGCATTGCTGCCAAGAGGCGGTTCCACATGGAGGCCATGGTTTACCTCTTCACCATGTTTTTTGTGGCGGTAAGTCCGGGGCCCCGGGGACAGGACCCACCCGGGGCCCCCTCCCCGAGACGGAGGACAGGGGCTGTCTTTCCACCACTTTGCTGTATTGGGTGATGAAGAAAAGTGATGATGGGAAGGTGGAGGAAAGAGCCCAGAGACCAGGAGAAAGGGCTGTGGGCCCCCCCTTCACCTTCCTGGACCTCAGTTTCCCCAGTTGCGGCAGGAAGTCACTCTGGGATTGGAGTGCGTGAGACCAAGCCCACAGTGGGCCAGGGACAAGCCCCGCCAAGGTCCCCCTCTTCTTGCCAACCACCCAAGGCTCCTCCTGGCTCCAGCTCCCCTCTTCCCCCGCGGCCCCCGCCCCGACTCTCCCTGGTAATCCAGGCCCAGGAGGGGGCTAGCAGGGCTCAGGGAACGTGTAGGGCCGGGGGAATCTGGTTCCAGGATTCTGCAGCTGGCCTCAGTTCAGGAGGGCCTGCTCACGTCGCCTTGTCTCTCCTTCTTGGGGCCTACGTCTCTCTCTGAGTCCTTCTTTCTCTTTCTATTTATATGTCTGGCTGTCTGTGTCTCTCTCTCTCTCTGTCCCCCTCCCCCAGCTCCCTGTGGGTCTCTTTCCC
>NW_006779962.1:100151-105592 GCF_000442215.2 Lipotes vexillifer | reverse complement strand
ATCGGCTCGTCTGTGTCTGGTTCTCTCTTGATTTCTGGAGCCATATCCTCACGGAGTTTACTCTCTTTCTAAATTTCTTGGTGTCCGTCCCTAGCTTTGTTGCCCTCATGTGTCTCTCTGGCCCTATCTGTCCATCCCTGTAGCTTCTGTCTGTCTGTCTACCTATCTAGGTACTATCTCTCTAATCAGTCATCTATACATATATCTAATCAATCACCTCTCTACCTGCCTGATCAGCCAGCCAGCCAGCCAGCCATCCATTCCATCCACCATCTCTCTACATCTTAGTGCCTTCCCGCCTCCCTGTCTGTGAGCCTCTGAGGCTCCTTCCACCCACCCTTGCCGCTGGACCCCCAGAGGGGCCCCACTCTCTTTTCCTCCATCATCTTCCATCAGACCCAGCCTTGATTTAAACCCAACTCCCTGATGAAGCATGCTCGGGGGAGGTGAGGGTTCCCGGACTCCGTGTGGCAGTGCCAGCCGTGCGTGGGCCCCCCCCCCCGAACCCCAGGCAGCAGGGCCTCCCCAGGCAGCAGGGCGTCCCGGCTCATTCAAGGAATCTTGTCGAAAGCCATTTCATTTGCTCCTCGCGGGACCCCAGCTTGGGTGAGGGCCAGGAGGTCTGCCCGGCAGATGAGAAACCAGAGCCAGGCAGACAGGGGGCTTCTCTGTGGGTACAAGGGCCCAGGGCCGGGGAGAGGAGCCGGGGTCTTGTCCTCCAGGCCCGTCTTGGACCCCGCCCCCGAAACCACAGTCACCGCCAGGCCACCCCTCCCCACCGGGGCTGAGCTGACCCCACAGCTGCCTCTGCGGCTGGCCTCAGAGGCCCACCCAGCCCTGCCCCGCCCAGCCAGACTGGCAGGGACAGATGCGTCCGGTGACAGGTGTCCCCGGCCTAAAGACACACTCAGGCCCCTTCTCCCAGAGCCCCCAGCGGCACCATCGCCACTCTGCCTCCTGTGTGGAGTCTTCTGTGTTCCCACCGGGACCGTCCTGTGACAGCTGCTGGACCCGTGCTGCGTGTTGTGTCACGTGGAGTCCCCTGGCCCACCCCACGGAACAGGGGCTCTCGTCCCCGTTTGACAGGAGCCTTCCACCCCAGCCCTACGGGCAGTCAGCCGCTTGTCAGAGCTCACGGCCGGGACCTGCCAGGCCGGCCTCCGGAAGCCGTGCCCTCTCCTGCCAGGCGTCCAGCCACCTGCCCCCCGCGCCCCCGACCAGCGCGGCGCAGAGCCAGGTCTGCTCGGTCGGAAGAGGGAGGGAGGCCTCGCAGGCACAGAGGCTGAGGGCCCACTGCTGCTTTGCCCTGATCCTTGGCAGGTGGTTCGCCCCTGAGTCTCACCTGCCCCACCTCTCCAGCAGGGGTGAACCGAGGGCCTGGGGGGAAAGGCCCCTCCTGGGCCAGCTCCCCTTCAAACCGCTCCAGAGCCTCCCTGACACTGCGTTCACAGGCAAACACTTGGCCGACGCTGAGCCAGCTCTAGGCTGGGACGAGGCGGCTGACAGGGCACAGACCGCGTCCAGAATCTCACAGTGATTAAGCCTTTAATCGTACATCACGATCTGTGCTAGTAAGAGAGACAATGGGTGCAGAGACAGCAGGGCTCAGCGGCGGGTGGGGGAGGAGTTCTGGAAGGAGCAGGAGAGCAGAAGAGAATCCGTGTCACTCACAGGGCCTGGCTCTGCCTGCCGGAGCCATAAGGAACAAGCGTTCTCCCTCCTCTACCCTGGAGATGTGAGCGCCTTGATCAGGCCCCATGCCCCGCCTGAAGCTTCTCTTTGCTGAGCTAAACAGTCACATCCACCCGCCTGATTCCTTTCCTCCAGCCTGTTCTTTGCAAGTGGCGCTTCAAAGGGTGCAGCTTCCAAAGCTCAGCACAGCTCTGCAGGGGGGTCTGAGCAGACAGAGAGGAGCAGTACCGTTCCCCTCCCCTGTCCTGGACACCACATCCCTGTTAATGCCTCCTAGGCGCTCCTTAGCTTTAGTTCACGTGAAGGTGCAGCTCTAAACCGACCTCAACTTGCTCGACTCACCAGATGACCCAGGGCTCTCACCCCCGCTGCACCCACAGCATCCCTGGCACCTCCAGATGTGGGCTGCTCTCCTGCACGCCTCTCCATCCAGCTGAGCTGGGCTAACCAAGCGTCGACTGTGCTTGTCTCCAAGCTTGTTTATGCCCTTGAGCTTGTCAAAATAATTACGTCATGTCATTAAATATTACTTAAAATGATGAAATGTGTAAGCGAAAGGAGACGGTTGTCCAGAAATAAGCTGACAGCTCTGAAAATACAGACATTTTGCTTTAAAATTGCTATTAAATTAGGTATCTGGCAGACAACTATAGGAGTGTGGGGGAGGAAGGGGGGCAAGGAGGATGCTGCTTTCAGCACCTGCCCGGGGGTGGGGTGGGGGGCGGGGGTGTCTCTGCGATCTGTCTTCACTTTAGAGAAACAAACTGAGGGCTGCAGGCGGGTGGTTCTCAAAGCGGGCTCCCTTCTGGCGGCATCCCGAGACCCTCTTAAAGAAACAAATCTCTGACCCCCAACCCCGACCTGCTGAGGGGGCAACCCACAGGGCAGGCTCAGCGCCTGAGTCTTCGCAAGCGCCCCCAGGGCTGCAGGTGCCCGGCGGTCAGAAGGGTAAATTGTGGGAGAGAAGCCCCCACTGGCCTGTGCAGGGCAGACCGGTACCCAAGGAAAAAGGCTCCGGCCTCAGCAGACCTGGATGTTGAGGAAATACGTAGATCCCGTGGGAGGGTCCTCACCTCGGCAGGCTTCGTCCGCCTATGGGGGAGCAGTCCGCTGCGCCCCCATGTTTCAGATGAGAGAGCCATGGGGCCATTCGGTGACTTGCCCGAGGTCCCAGCTCACGGGGCCGTGGCTCGGGGCCGGGGCTCCAGAGCTCTGCTCTCCCTGCTGAGCGGCCGTCTGTGGGTTTGCCGGCAGCTCTACCACGCGTGCAACGGGCCCGGCCTGTCGGTTCTCTGTCTCCTGCGCCACGACATCCTGGAATACTTCAGCGTCTACGGGACGGCCCTGAGCATGTGGGTGTCACTGATGGGTGAGTGGCCGCCCCCGGTAGCCCAGCCGCCCAGCCCTGCGCCCGGGACCTGGGCCCCCCGCCGCCCCCCCCGCGCTCAGCCCGCCGAGCCCGCCGACCGCCTCCCCGCCACCTCTCATCTCTGAGAGCCCCCTTCCTTACCCTGAGGTTCAGAGTGGTGCTCAGTCCGTGAAAAAGTAGGCGCAGCACCTAAGTGCCTTGATTCCCATTTTCCATAACCTTTTAAAATTGCACATTTAGTAAAGGCTTGTTTCGACGGACTGAGCAGAGGCGTACAGAGGAACAAAAGGAAGCGCTCGGCCCCCACCTTTCCCCCCGGAGAACCGCCGCTCGCGGTTCAGAGTTGGAGCCCCCAAGACTGTTCCTGAGGCTCACACACAGTTTTTAGCTCAGGTTTTTATGAAGATGGGACCATTCAAAACCACACGGTTCTGCAACTGTTTTCCACTTACTGTGGACTCGTGGCGGTATCAGGACGCACGGTCCCCGTTAGACGGGGGGACTCCCTGCTACGGGCGCAGGCCTGTGAAGGACCCAGATCTTTCTCGTATCCTAGCTGTGGTCTTTGTGTCTTCGTCCTAGTGGTCCCATGGGAGAGATTCATTCCCGGACACCCGCACATTGATCTCTGTGTTGGAGCAGCTTCCTGCCAGCCTAACCCAGGCTGCTCTGTCCACGGGAAAGCAGCAGCCTGCTTGTCCTTTAAAACCAGCTGCAATTCAGACCTTGGGGGGCCCAGGCTGGGCCACGGGGTCTCCCTGGCGGAGGGGACACCACACCCGGACCCCGAAGGGAGGGCCCCAGGGGGAGCAGCGGCCAGGAGGGGCACGGGAGGCCCCCACCTCACCCGACTCTCTCCCTGGCAGCACTGGCCGACTTCGATGAGCCCAAGCGGTCGACTTTAGTGATGTTTGGCGTCCTGACCATCGCTGTGCGGATCTACCATGACCGCTGGGGCTACGGGGTGTACTCGGGCCCCATCGGCACAGCCGTCCTCATCATCGCGGCCAAGTGGGTGCGTACTGTGCGAGCCCGACGGTCAGGGGCACCCTCCCCTGATGGTGACTCCTCCCCCTTGGGGTCTCCATCTACCTCCTGCCGCGTGGGTTGGCAGGCTGGACACAGGGCCTCAGCTAACACATAGAAAATGACCGTCGGGTGCCCCAGCCATGCAAACCTGGTTTGTTTTACGTCTGTACTCACTAGCTCTGGTGAGACCCCAGTTAAGACCCCAGTTACTTAACCTCTCTGCCTCAGTTTCCATATCTGTAAAGTGGGTGTTACAGTCCAGTACCTACCTCATAGGGTTGGTTCTCAGATTAACTGAGATAATGCGTCTTAAGGACTGGCACAGAACCTGGCTTCTAATGTGCTGAACTATTTATTATTGTCATTATTATTATTATTATTGAAGAGAATGGCCGGTTTAGAGATGCAGTATCAATTGCAAGTGGCCTGGGTTAATCTGGGAAGACGTCCTGGAGGGGCTGAGGCTTGAGCCTGGTTCACATGAAGAGGGAGGATGTGTGAGGCTGACCGGGTGATGGAGCTGCTCGTGAGCACGGAAGCGGCCTGAGCCAGACTGATGGCCCTTGGCTGGGCACCCAGGGGCCTGGCACCACGAGGCCTTCTACACGTGGTCCTCAGGCCTCCCCACACCCTCTGTCATAACAGGGCCCTCCTGGCTGCAAGGCCTGAAACCCACTCAGACTAGCCCAAGTGAAAGAGGGATGCTCAGGCAGGGTGCACCCAGGCATACTTCCTGGGCCCCCAGGGCAGGGAAGGAACTGAGCCTCGCAGGGACCAGAACAAAGCCCTGGGAAGCAGGAGGGCGGTTCTCAGGGGAAAGAGGTCAGGCTGGGCAGCTGGTGCAGAAGGTGCAGACTGGGGAGGGAAAATAAAGTTCTGGTGGTGAGCTTTCCAAACTCGCCCCACTCCTCTCTCCGCCCAGAGAGCGGAGGATTTAGTTTGCCAGTTGGTTGGTGAAGAAACCAAGGCTCAGAGGTCAGCAATTTAACAAGATGTCACGGCAGGACAAGCATGAAGCCAGGTCCTGACTCCAAGCAGAAGGGAAGGAGCCTCTTTCTCACCACATCTTGGGGAAGCCAAGCTGGCCCCGCGCTGACCCAGGAGGCCCCTCGGAGAGGGGCGGAAGTGTGCTGGGGTCTGACTTGTCTGGACCAGGAAGGGCCACGTTAATTAACATTCTGGAATGCGTAAACACAGAGCGCTCTCCGTGCTGATAATTCGCTCCCTCCCTGGCAGGAAGTGGGATAAAGGCTCCCTGAGTTGTGCCCTGGAAGGTTGCTCCTCCAGCAGACCTTGGCCGGGGCTGAATCTGGGCTGGATTCTAATTAGCCAGAAGAACGGTCACTCGCCA
>NW_006779962.1:97081-100139 GCF_000442215.2 Lipotes vexillifer | reverse complement strand
GAGCGGTCACTCGCCAGTGTCCCCACAAAGCACCACGGGAACCGAGAGGGCTTCCTGGCTCCCTGCATCTGGGGCTCAAATTGTGTTTTCTAGACCATTAAATGTGGAGTTTATTTTGGCTTTTCGAGGGCAGTTGTTTCCTGGAATGAGGGCTGAGTTTTCTCCCGGAGGCCTGCCCCTTCTTGAGCAACTCTCAGAGACAGGAAGTGGAGAGACATGGGTGAAGGGGCTGCGGAGCGGGGCCCGGGTGCCACCTGGGGCAGGATTGGCTGGAGGACAGCTTCCGGGCCTCAGCCGGCTGCCCCCGGAGTCACGCTCCCTTAACTACACGCACACACCACCCGCGACACTGCAGGTCCTGATTCCTCATCAGCAATCGAAAATTCCAGAAAACTGAAAAATCAGGCATCGTTTCAGAATTCATTTGGTGACAAAACCTGCCCTGACCCAGCATGAAGCTACTCATGGTCTCTGTGTGATCTGCTGGTGGGGGGCAGGGGCCAGGGGGGTGCGGTGCAATTATGGGGAGCAGCCCTACCCGCCGGGGCATCCACCGTCCACGATGTGTGCAGCCGTTTACCTTGCTGGAATCCAAAACATCCTGTGCGCTGAAAGGCCTTGGCCCCGAAGGTTTGGGTTTTCGGGATGTGGACCCGCATTTACCTCATCTTTTTAGTGTATGTGAACCCATGTATTTAAACTCCTACTTGAGCCTTACTCTAGGTATCAGCATCTGAGGAATGGCAGGTTTCACATGCCTGTCGGGTGTGTCTAATAAATGCTACGATGAGTCTGTCGACTCTGAAAGTGACTAGAGGTCTCACAGGGATGGCCACACTCATCTCCCACCCGCCATGGCCACGCCAGCGGGCAGGTCCCACACCACCAATACCCCTTTGCTGTAGATAACCACGTGTCTGGTCCTCTCGGGTTCTCCTCTGTCTGGAAAGGGTGGCCTTCTTTCACCCCAAGAGGCAGACGGGGCAGGGGGTCCTTGTGGGGTCAAAATGCCCAGGGCATCCACAGCCCGATCACCCAGGCGGGGTCTCCCTTGGGTCCTGCAGCCGTTGGGCCAGATGCATCCGGGCCTCTCCCTGAGCCCCGTCTCCCACCTGAGGATGCCCAGGGTGCAGGTGCCCAAGGCTGCGTCCTGAGAGCGTTCCTCTGGCCCCTCTCCCCGCAGCTGCAGCAGATGAAGGAGACGAGGCGCCTGTATCCTGACAAGAGTGTGTACACCCAGCAGATAGGCCCCGGCCTCTGCTTCGGTGCCCTGGCTCTCATGCTACACTTTTTCTTCGAGGTACCTGGCGGGGGACTGGGAAGCAGCCCACCCACAAGGGCTCCGCTCAGCAGCTCAGCACCAGCCTGCTTGGCGGGCTGCTGAACGGGGCTGCGCCCCTCCTGGGGGCTCCAGCAGCACCCCACTCGTGCACCTCCCTCCAGTCACAGTCTGGTCCTTCCCTGGCACCCCTGGCATCGCGGGCTTGTGTCGGGGGTGTGTCAGTACAGAGGGCTTGCATCTGATGAGGTGCACAGCCCGGAAGGGGCCTGGGGCAGCGGGCACACCTGGAGGAGGAAGGGAGAGGGGAGACGGGGAGAAGGGATGTGCTGGGGGAGGGGGGAGGGAGGCCCCCCAGCCGCATCATCAAAGGCCCTGTGGGTTGGCGCAGACCTTCGGTGATCTAGGGGTTTGGTGGAGGGAAAGGCCACCATGGGCTGGACGGTGAGGGGAGGCTTCTTGGAGGAGGGGACTTGGCCAGACTCCCGAGGACAAGCCAGGGGGTCGGGGAGGAGCCCCTGTTACTGGCAGGTGCCATGTCACGCCAGGCCCGCAGCCGAGGCACAGAGCCGAGGACCCAGGGCGGGGCAGGGGCCGTGGGAGGGAAGCTGGGCTTCAGGGCGGGGGCTGAGGCCGCAGACCGGTCCTCCGTCTCCCCTGCAGGACTGGGATTACACCTACGTCCACAGTTTCTACCACTGTGCCCTGGCCATGGCCTTCATCTTGCTGCTGCCCAAGGTCAACAAGAAGGCTGGAAGCGCGGGGCCCCCCGCCAAGCTGCACTGCTCCACCCTCTGCTGTGCTTGTATCTAAGTGTGCATCCCCGGCTCCAGGCCCCTGCCCTGCCCCATCCCAGGCCTGGCGAGAGTCCTCCGTCCTTCCCCACCTGGAGAAACGCCCCTGCTCAGATCCTGAGAGGTCTCCAGGGCTGTGGGAAGCACCCCACTGAGTGCTTCTTGAGAATCCACTTATTAGCTTTCTACTGGGTACTAAGCACCATGCTGGAAAGAAAAGAACTTTCCTCCCTTCTCCTAGGCCGAGGTCCTGACGAGTGGGTATGTCTGCAGAACCCTGGAGCCAGCGTCTGTCCCCCTCCACCTCTTCACCCAGTCCCAGCCCCAAGGGGCTCTGCCGCCACCCCAGTCCCGTGTGCTCCCCACGCCATCTGTCTTCCCTTGGAAACAGGGATTCCCACCCCTGACCTATGCCCTCAGGCTCAGCGCGCCAGGGCCAGCGGGGCCACTCTGTCCCCGGCCCAGGCCTGCCTGCCCCTTGGCGTCCCTCCAGCCGGGTCCCTGAATCAAGCCATTTTCATGTACTGACTGCCCAAGCTTTTCACACTCGTCATTTCATCTAATTCTCAAAACAAGTCAGGGATGATGGCATATTCGAGGCCCAGAGCTGGAGAGTGCAGAGCTGGACCCCAGCCCACTGTCCCTGGTCTGACACCACAGCAGCCACTTTGTTCTGGAGTTATCCAAGCAAGAGGTGGGAGTGCCCTCAAAGCCTTTGAGCTCCGGCCCAGCGTGGGAAGGTGGGCCTGGGTGCCAGGACCTTGAGCGGAGGCCGGCGGGCCCCCCGGGCTGGCCTCACGGGGCAGGGCTCGCCTTCCGCCGAGGGCAGAGGTCAGCCTGCTCCCATCCAGGGCCTGTCTGCACCGGCCCGGGGGTGCGGGCTGGAGCGGGCCTCCCAGACATCACCTCACAGACGCTAGCCTCCTGCTTGCCGAGTGATCCGGGCGCATCTGTCAGGCAGGAAGTTCCCTACCCCTGTCTGGGG
>NW_006779962.1:96288-97039 GCF_000442215.2 Lipotes vexillifer | reverse complement strand
AGGAAGTCCCCTACACCTGTCTGGGGTCCCTTCGTGTTGCCAGACGGTGCAGTTACCCACATCCGCACCCGCCGCGTGGGACGGCCCAAGATTTGTCCTGAAGTCACCTCCTCCACACCTTGGGGGCCGGGAGGGAGCTGGCTCCAGCACCAAGGGCTGGGGACAAGGCGGACCCGTCGACCGGGGCGGCATCTGTCGGCCTCCCTGAGTGCCCAGCCGTCCCACGTCTTAGGTCCCTGGACACCGGCAACCTCGCCCCGGCTCAGCCCCTTTCTGTCCCCACAGCCTGTTAATGACAGAGCAGCGCACCAGCTATCAGGGTCCTCACCAAGCCATGAGGGGGGGGCGGGGTGGGAGCTGAGACTTCACAGCTTCAGGGCCATCACCCAGACCTGTCCCCACGGGAGGGCACGGGGCGCGGAGGGGCCTCTCCACCGAGCAGCTCTGTGCCCGGCGAAGGGGGTGCAGGTGTTGCCTCGATTGGCTTCTGGTCTTCTTGTTAGGGTGTGAGCACACACATGCGCGCACAGACACACATGTACACACCACGCCCACGTACAGATGAAGAGACCGGGGCCCTGTACCAGGGACTTCCCCCCTGGTCCCGTCTCCCATACCCACAAGAAGAGACTCCTGTCTCAGCACCAGGTGGTAAGGCAAGGGGCAGACTCTGGGGCCACGGTGGGCTGGCAGGAGCCAGGAGGCATTACTCCAGAAACGGCATCTGCGAGGTGGCCGGTCTCCGCCCACC
>NW_006779962.1:94830-96188 GCF_000442215.2 Lipotes vexillifer | reverse complement strand
TACCCCCCCCTCCAGCTCTGCGGCGGCGCATGGAAAGTTGGAGGCCGCAGATGCTCCCGAGCAGGGAGAGGCAAGGGGCCCGCCAAGCCGTAAGGGCTGCACCAACCGGCTGCTCACTGTGGCCGCGCTGATTTATGCGGCTGTCTGGGAGCCTGGCCAAGTCTGTAAGTCATGGACAGTTAGGAGACGCGCTCCAGCCCTCAGCCCTGTCTGCCTCTCGGGCTCCAGGCCCGACTGCGCCCCTCCTGAACAGGGCTGGCCCCCACAGAGACCCCTTGGCGGGTCCAGGTACAGGTCCTGAGCCCACTTTGCAGGGGAGGACGCTGAAGCCCAGGGATGCTGGCAGCTGGCCTTCACCCCTTGGACACCAACCACTGAGTTGGTGGCCATGCCCAGGGTCTCGCCAGTCATCCCAGAGGCATCTTCCTCTGGCTCAAAGGCCCACTTGGCATCTTGGGGGCTCTACCCAAGGGCCAGGAGGGGAGTGCCCAGGAAAGGGAACGGAAAGGGAGGCAGCCACCCCGAACGGTCACCCCGACACCTCAAGACTAACAATGGCCAAGGGTCATGGTCTTCAGGCTCAAACACCTCCGAATCCCAGTGTCATCGAGCCCTGGGGTGTTCCTGTCCCTGGAATCTCAGACTCAGGCACCTGGTGCCAGGAAGCACCTCTGAGGCCATCCTGGGCCATCTTGGGCTCCAGACAGGACTGCCCTTCCCACCGAGCCCTGACGGGGGAAGGATCAGGGGTCCCTGAGTCCTGAGATTTCTGAGGCTGAGAGTCTGAAGACGTGGTCCTAGATGTTACTGGAAAGCCTAGAGCAGTGTGTGCAGTAGAGCTTGTGTTATTAGTGGAGAGGCTTTACCCGTCCTGCACGGCGGTCGCCTGACACACAGGCTGGTGAGCACTTGAAATGTGGCTGGCGGAGCTGAGTCTTTAAATGTCAGTTGAGTTTAATTAACTGAAACGTAAATAGCCACATGTGTAGGGTTGCAGATGAAATACAGGATGCCTGGTTATATTTGAATTTCGGATAAACAATAGATAGTTATTTTGCCTCAGTATGTCTTAAATTTGGGGTATACTTAAGGAGACATGCTAAAAAATGACTCACTATTCCTCAGAAATTCAAATGTAACCCAGCGTCCGGTATTTTATGGGCCATCTATAGCCCCTGTGGCTAGCAGCTGCCCATGGGGCAGCACATCTACAGAACACAAAAGGATGGGCAGCTCCCTGGACATGTGGGTCTGGGCATCCTGGGTTAAACCAAGTGACACAGGTAGAGGGGCTGCAGCGCCCAGTTGAGGCTGTGGCCTCCGGCATGGTTGGTGGGGGATGGGGGCGGGGGGTGGCG